>NC_086452.1:32071655-32371655 GCF_028390025.1 Pseudophryne corroboree
GGTGTTCCGCCATCGATCTCCAGTCACCATCGGTGTTCCGCCATCGATCTCCAGTCACCATCGGTGCTCCGTCATTGCTCTCCAATAAATCATCGCTCTCCAGTTTTCATCGATCTCTATCTACATTGGTGCTGTTGCACTTCACACAGTTCATCATTCGTCCGGTTCCATCCGGCCTACCCGGCAGCACTAGTATTTCAATCCGATACAACCAGTTTCCAGAGAACACCTGCTGGTTAGTTCCTGCCGATATTCCTTTACTCTGCGGATGGGTGCTGGATAAGGACATACCATCTCCTAGGTCTACCAAGACCATCTATATTACCGCACCCAGAGGCATCTCCATCATTACTGCTTTTTCAGGAACTGTGTATTGTCATTTAATTTACCATATCTGACACTGCTGCTAATGTACCATCCAAACTGTGCTTGAATAAAACCCGTTAACCTCATTCCAGTTGTCGTGGTCACGCCTTCGGGCATTGGTATTGCATGTCCAAGAGTCCCATACTACCTCCTAGGTTCCACTACACACCAGTCCCTACAACTGAGGCTTCCTCCAGTCAGCACCAGCCCTCAGTTGTGACATCGGCCAAGCAAGCAGAGTACTAGGCAAGGGCGTAGCTACTATAGGTGCAGGGAGTGCAGCTGCTATGGGGCCCAGAGCTGAGAGGGGCCATCTTCCCTGTCACAGTTACATGTGTTATATACAGAGTGTAGCTACCATAGGTGCAGGGAGTGCAGCTGCTATGGGGCCAGAGCTGAGAGGGGCCACCTTCCCTGTCACAGTTACACGTGTTATATACAGGTGTAGCTACCATAGGTGCAGGGAGTGCAACTGCTATGGGGCCCAGAGCTGAGAGGGGCCACCTTCCCTGTCACAGTTACACGTGTTATATACAGGTGTAGCTACCATAGGTGCAGGTAGTGCAGCTGCTATGGGGCCCAGAGCTGAGAGGGGCCACCTTCCCTGTCACAGTTACATGTGTTATATACAGGGCGTAGCTACCAGGGCCGTAACTACGTGTGTGCCAAGTGGGCTTGGCACACAGCGCAGTTGCCCTGAGGGCGCAATGGCCAGCGGCATGTAATGAGTCAAACTGACTCATTACATGCCGCCTCTGGCTGCTGTGTGCGCCGTGCGCCGCGCTGGAGGGAGAAGAGACCAGCGCCGGGCAGCGTTCAAGGAGGAGGAGGGAGGGGGAGCAGGGAGCCGCAGCAGCGCTATTTGATTGGTAGTAAGCGCCGCTGCAGCATCCCCCTCTCCTTCTGTATTGGCTGCCCGGCGCTGCTATGGATGCTGGGATGCGGTTCCTTCATCCCAGCATCCACAGCAGCGCCAGGCAACCAATACGGAAGGAGAGGGGGATGCTGCAACGGCGCTTACTACCAATCAAATAGCGCTGCTGCGGCTCCAATCCCCCTCCCTCCTCCTCCTTCTCACCTCACTGCCTGCACCGAGAGGGAAATGCCAGCACGAGGAGCCTGTCAGCAGGGAGAAGGTAAGTATATCCCTCCCTCTCTCTCTATCTCTCTCTCTCTCTCTCTCTCTCTCTCTCTCAGGGGGACACCGTCTGCCGCAATGTGTAAAAAGGGGGCCTGGCTGCCGCAATGTGTAAAAAGGGGTCCTGGCTGCCGCAATGTATAAAAAGGGGGCCTGGCTGCCGCAATGTGTAAAAAGGGGTCCTGGCTGCCGCAATGTGTAAAAAGTGGGCCTGGCTGCCGCAATGTGTAAAAAGGGGGACTGGCTGCCGCAATGTGTAAAAAGGGGTCCTGGCTGCCGCAATGTGTAAAAAGGGGGACTGGCTGCCGCAATGTGTAAAGAGGGGGCCTGGCTGCCGCAATGTGTAAAAAGGGGTCCTGGCTGCTGCAATGTGTAAAGAGGGGGCCTGGCTGCCGCAATGTGTAAAAAGGGGTCCTGGCTGCCGTAATGTGTAAAAAGGGGGCCTGGCTGCCGCAATTTGTAAAAAGGGGGCCTGGCTGCCGCAATGTGTAAAAAGGGGGACTGGCTGCCGCAATATGTAAAAAGGGGGACTGGCTGCCGCAATGTGTAAAAAGGGGGACTGTCTGCTGTAATGTGTAAAAAGGGGGCCTGGCTGCCGCAATATGTAAAAAGGGGGACTGGCTGCCGCAATGTGTAAAAAGGGGGACTGGCTGCCGCAATGTGTAAAGAGGGGGCCTGGCTGCCGCAATGTGTAAAAAGGGGGACTGGCTGCCGCAATGTGTAAAAAGGGGGACTGTCTGCTGTAATGTGTAAAAAGGGGGACGCTGTCTGCTGTAATGTATAAAAGGGGCTCTACCTGGTGTAGTGGCGCTACTGTGCAGCGTAATTTGAATAATGTAGACTACTGTGCACCGTAGTATGAATTGCTATTATTTTGTGGCCACGTCCCTTCCCCGTGAAGCCACGCCCCTATAAATTTTTAGCGCACCTACGGCGCGCACTGCCCCTATCTTACATGGGGGGGCGCCACTGTCGTTTCTTGCACACAGCGCTAAAATGCCTAGTTACGGCACTGGTAGCTACCATAGGTGCAGGAAGTGCAGCTGCTATGGGGCCCAGAGCTGAGAGGGGCCATCTTCCCTGTCACAGTTACATGTGTTATATACAGGGTGTAGCTACCATAGGTGCAGGGAGTGCAGCTGCTATGGGGCCCAGAGCAAGGAGGGGCCACCTTCACTGTCACAGTTACATATGTTATATACAGGGTGTAGCTACCATAGGTGCAGGGAGTGCAGTTGCTATGGGGCCCAGAGCAGAGAGGGGCCACCTTCCCTGTCACAGTTACATGTGTTATATACAAGGGTGTATCTACCATAGGTGCAGGGAGTGCAGCTGCTATGGGACCCAGAGCTGAGAGGGGCCACCTTCCCTGTCACAGTTACATGTGTTATATACAGGGGTGTAGCTAGTGCTACTATAGGTACAGGGAGTGCAGCTGCTACGGGGCCCAGAGCTGAGAGGGGCCCACTTTGGGTGATATGTAGGGGCCCTTACAAACCTTTGCCTTGGGGCATTGAATATATCTAGCTATGCCCCTTGACTTGCTCATTGTAATGTGGTATAAAATAGGATTTTGATAACCTACCGGTAAATCCTTTCTCTAACGTCCTAAGTGGATGCTGGGGACTCCGTCAGGACCATGGGGATTAGCGGCTCCGCAGGAGACAGGGCACAAAACTAAAGCTTTAGGATCAGGTGGTGTGCACTGGCTCCTCCCCCTATGACCCTCCTCCAAGCCTCAGTTAGGTTTTTGTGCCCGTCCGAGCAGGGTGCAATCTAGGTGGCTCTCTTAAGGAGCTGCTTAGAAAAAGTTTTTAGGTTTATTATTTTCAGTGAGTCCTGCTGGCAACAGGCTCACTGCATCGAGGGACTTAGGGGAGAGAAGTTCAACTCACCTGCGTGCAGGATGGATTGGCTTCTTAGGCTACTGGACACCATTAGCTCCAGAGGGAGTCGGAACACAGGTCTCACCCTGGGGTTCGTCCCGGAGCCGCGCCGCCGACCCCCCTTGCAGATGCTGAAGATTGAAGGTCCAGAAACCGGCGGCAGAAGGCTCTTCAGTCTTCTTGAAGGTAGCGCACAGCACTGCAGCTGTGCGCCATTGTTTGTCACACACTTCTCACCAACGGTCACGGAGGGTGCAGGGCGCTGCTGGGGGCGCCCTGGGCAGCAATGTAAATACCTTTTATGGCTAAAAAATACATCACATATAGCCCTTGAGGCTATATGGATGTATTTAACCCCTGCCAGATATTACAAACTACGGGAGAAAAGCCCGCCGGAATAGGGGGCGGGGCTTATTCTCCTCAGCACACAGCGCCATTTTCCTGCTCAGCTCCGCTGTGAGGAAGGCTCCCAGGACTCTCCCCTGCACTGCACTACAGAAACAGGGTAAAACAGAGAGGGGGGGCACTTTTTATGGCGATATTTTATATATTTAAGCTGCTATAAGGACACAACACTTATATAAGGTTGTTCCCATATATATTATAGCGCTTCGGTGTGTGCTGGCAAACTCTCCCTCTGTCTCCCCAAAGGGCTAGTGGGGTCCTGTCTTAGATAAGAGCATTCCCTGTGTGTCTGCTGTGTGTCGGTACGTGTGTGTCGACATGTATGAGGACGATGTTGGTGTGGAGGCAGAGCAATTGCCGGTAATGGTGATGTCACCCCACAGGGAGTCGACACCGGAATGGATGGCTTTGTTTATGGAATTACGTGATAATGTCAGCACATTACAAAAATCAGTTGACGACATGAGACGGCCGGAAAACCAGTTGGTACCTGCCCAGGCGTCTCAGACACCGTCAGGGGCTGTAAAACGCCCTTTACCTCAGTCGGTCGACACAGACCCAGACACGGACACTGAATCTAGTGTCGACGGTGAAGAAACAAACGTATTTTCAAGTAGAGCCACACGTTATATGATCACGGCAATGAAGGAGGCTTTGCATATCTCTGATACTGCAAGTACCACAAAAAGGGGTATTATGTGGGGGGTGAAAAAACTACCTGTAGTTTTTCCTGAATCAGAGGAATTGAATGATGTATGTGATGAAGCGTGGGTTAACCCAGATAGAAAAGTGCTAATTTCAAAAAAGTTATTGGCATTATACCCTTTCCCGCCAGAGGTTAGGGCGCGCTGGGAAACACCCCCTAGGGTGGATAAGGCGCTCACACACTTATCAAAACAAGTGGCGTTACCGTCTCCTGATACGGCCGCCCTCAAGGATCCAGCTGATAGGAGGCTGGAAACTACCCTAAAGAGTATATACACACATACTGGTGTTATACTGCGACCAGCCATCGCCTCAGCCTGGATGTGCAGTGCTGGGGTGGTCTGGTCGGATTCCCTGACTGAAAATATTGATACCCTGGATAGGGACAGTATTTTATTGACTATAGAACAATTAAAGGATGCTTTTCTTTATATGCGAGATGCTCAGAGGGATATTTGCACTCTGGCATCGAGAGTAAGTGCGATGTCCATATCTGCCAGAAGAAGTTTATGGACGCGACAGTGGTCAGGTGATGCGGATTCCAAACGACATATGGAAGTATTGCCGTATAAAGGGGAAGAATTATTTGGCGTAGGTCTATCGGATCTGGTGGCCACGGCAACTGCCGGAAAATCCACCTTTTTACCTCAGACCCCCTCCCAACAGAAAAAGACACCGTCTTTTCAGCCGCAGTCCTTTCGGTCCTATAAGAACAAGAGGGCAAAAGGACAGTCATATCTGCCCCGGGGCAGAGGAAGGGGTAAGAGAGGGCAGCAAGCAGCCCCTGCCCAGGAACAGAAGCCCTCCCAGGGTTCTGCAAAGCCCTCAGCATGACGCTGGGGCTGTACAAGCGGACTCAGGAGCGGTGGGGGGTCGACTCAGGAATTTCAGCGCACAGTGGGCTTGCTCACAGGTGGACCCTTGGATCCTGCAGGTAGTATCTCAGGGTTACAGGTTGGAATTCGAGAAGTCTCCCCCTCGCCGGTTCCTAAAGTCTGCTTTGCCAACGTCTCCCTCAGACAGGGCGACGGTATTGGAAGCCATTCACAAGCTGTTTTCTCAGCAGGTGATAGTCAAGGTACCCCTCCTACAACAGGGAAAGGGGTATTACTCCACGCTATTTGTGGTACCGAAGCCGGACGGCTCGGTAAGACCTATTCTAAATCTGAAATCTTTGAACCTGTACATACAAAAATTCAAGTTCAAGATGGAATCACTCAGAGCAGTGATAGCGAATCTGGAAGAAGGGGACTTTATGGTGTCCCTGGACATAAAGGATGCTTACCTGCATGTCCCAATTTGCCCTTCACATCAAGGGTACCTCAGGTTCGTGGTGCAAAACTGTCATTATCAGTTTCAGACGCTGCCGTTTGGATTGTCCACGGCACCTCGGGTCTTTACCAAGGTAATGGCCGAAATGATGATTCTTCTGCGAAGAAGAGGCGTATTAATTATCCCTTACTTGGACGATCTCCTGATAAGGGCAAGGTCCAGAGAACAGCTGGAGGACGGAGTAGCACTAACCCAAGTAGTGCTGCAACAACACGGGTGGATTCTGAATTTTCCAAAATCTCAGTTGACCCCGACAACACGTCTGCTGTTCCTGGGAATGATTCTGGACACGGTTCAGAAAAAGGTGTTTCTTCCGGAGGAGAAAGCCAAGGAGTTATCCGAACTTGTCAGGAACCTCCTAAAACCAGGAAAAGTGTCTGTGCATCAATGCACAAGAGTCCTGGGAAAGATGGTGGCTTCTTACGAAGCAATTCCATTCGGCAGATTCCACGCACGAACTTTTCAGTGGGATCTGCTGGACAAATGGTCCGGATCGCATCTGCAGATGCATCAGCGGATAACCTTATCGCCACGGACAAGGGTGTCTCTTCTGTGGTGGTTGCAGAGTGCTCATCTGTTAGAGGGCCGCAGATTCGGCATACAGGACTGGGTCCTGGTGACCACGGATGCCAGTCTGAGAGGCTGGGGAGCGGTCACACAGGGAAGAAACTTCCAGGGAGTATGGTCAAGCCTGGAGATGTCTCTTCATATAAATATACTGGAGCTAAGAGCAATTTACAATGCTCTAAGCCTGGCAAAACCCCTGCTTCAGGGTCAGCCGGTGTTGATCCAGTCGGACAACATCACGGCAGTCGCCCACGTAAACAGACAGGGCGGCACAAGAAGCAGGAGAGCAATGGCAGAAGCTGCAAGGTGTTAGGCGCCGGGGTCCGCTCGTCGGTGCGGCCCGGCGCCTAGCAACCAGGGACGCCGTGCGCGTTCAGCCGCCGGCTCCCTGGCAACGCTAGACGCCGGGCGCACGGAGCCGCTCAGACCCTAGCAACGGGGACGCCACGTTCGGGCCGCGTTCCCCGTTGCTGGGTCTTTTCTAATTGTATAATGGTGTGCTGGCCGTGCAGCATGCAAGCTGCACGGCATTACTTGTGATTACCCAGTCTGGCTCCTGATTGGGGAGCTCACAGTTATAAGCACCCTTTGGACTTCTCACAGACGCCGGTGATAGCTTCCTGTTTGCCTGTGTCGGTTACAGAGAGTTTCCAGTCCTGCTCAATCCGGTTGTTCCTGTCCTCAGTGATCCTGTACTCGGAAGTTGTCATCTGTTCCTGGAGTCTGACCGAGCACCTTTAACATCCTGTGGTGTTCGTGAGTCGCGGCGTAGCCGTGTGTTGCGGCTTGACCGCTTACTGTTTATTATTTTGTATCTTTGTGTTCTGGAGCTTTTGCGGAGGATTCCGCTCCCCCTGATCCACTCTGGTATCCAGCGGTGCTGGATAGGAGTTACGGATCAGTGGATCTTTGGTTGTCCTTTTCCCTGGCGGCTAGTCCGCACATACTTTTTGGTTTAGTTAGTTAGCTTGTAACCCCTGGCCTGGTTGCTTAGTCAGAGGGCCCCTTGTTATCACCCTGTCTCGGATTTCCCTTTGTCTCCCATTAAGACCTGAGGGGGCATCGGGGTTGGGCAGACATAATCCGCCCTTCGAACGCGGCTGCCATGGGCTCAAGCAACCATAGTCTCGCAGGGGATTTCTGATAACACGGGCGAGACAACGGAGTTAGGGCGCCAGGGGTTACTAGGCTCTCCTGCTCCCACAACCAGTATATCTTTCCAGTACTCAGACCTCTGCCATAAGATCTCCTCTGGTCTGGAGTACGGGAATCATAACATTATCACCGGCCAGACTAAAATTTAAAATTAAACAGGAGTTAATTTTTCCCTTGTTCAGTTGGGAGATTTGTCGGCCTCATGAATCCCACCGGTGTCGGGCCAAATCCTGGCCAGCTTCTAGTTAGCCAGATTCAAGAACTTACTCAGATGGTTCAGGATCTGTCCCTTCGGGTGAGGTCACAGGAAGATCTGTTACGGACTTCCCCGAGGGTCATTCCTGAACCAAAAATGCATCTGCCTGACCGTTTTTCTGGGGATAGAAAACAGTTTTTTAATTTTAAAGAGTCTTGTAAACTTTATTTTCGTTTGAGACCAGTCTCCTCAGGTACGGAATCTCAGCGGGTTGGAATTATTATTTCTCTGCTTCAGGGGGATCCTCAGACCTGGGCTTTTGGTTTAAAGACAGACGATCCGGCTTTATTTTCTGTAGACGCCTTTCTAAAGTCTTTAGGGCTATTGTATGACGACCCTGATAGAGAGGCATCCGCCGAGAGTCAGTTGCGTGCTCTCAGACAGGGTAGGAATCCCGCAGAGATTTATTGTACGGAGTTTCGCCGTTGGTCGAACGACTGTGGATGGAATGACCCAGCCCTGCGCAGTCAGTTTCGCCTCGGCTTATCTGAGTCTATAAAAGACAGTCTCCTTCAGTATCCCGCTCCTGAGACTCTCGATAAACTCATTGAGCTCTCTATTAAGATTGATCGTCGGCTCAGAGAGCGGAGGGCTGAAAAAGGAGCATCTGTCGGGTCAACTCCTTGTGTTTTTTCCATCCCTGTGGACATAGAGGAGCCTATGCTGATAGGTCTCTCCAAACTGTCTCCTGAAGAAAGAACCAGAAGGCAAAATTCTGGTCTTTGTTTATACTGTGGAGGTAAGGGACATTTTGCCCGTAGTTGTCCGAACAAGTCGGGAAACGTCTCGACCAAGTGAATTGTGAGGGGGTTCACTTTGGTCTGCAGCTTATCTCCTCAAATAATTCACTGTTAGTCCCAGCTAAAGTTTCCATTGGCAGCCTCTGTTCCTCGGTCTCTGTTTTTGTGGACAGTGGAGCTGCAGGGAACTTTATGGATTTAACATGGGCCAAGACCTTAGGTATTCCTCAGTTAGCCTTGGGTAGGTGTATCACCATGCATGGTTTAGATGGGAGTCCCTTGTCCAATGGGGTTATTTCTCTCTGTACACCTCCTGTTCTACTCTCGGTAGGAGCTCTGCATTCTGAAAAAATTGAGTTTTTCCTCACCCATTGCCCAGCAGTTCCAGTGGTTCTGGGTCACCCTTGGCTGGCCTTTCATAATCCCATCATTGATTGGCAGTCGGGGGAGATCTCACAATGGGGTACCATCTGTAATAAGGAATGTATTACGCTTCCCATCAGAATAGCTGCTGCCATTCCCGCACCCATTCCTGTGGAATACCAGGATTTTGTTGATGTTTTTTCCAAGGGCAATGCGGATATTCTGCCTCCCCATAGGCCTTATGATTGTGCTATTGAGCTAATTCCTGGTGCCACTTTGCCTAAGGGAAGGTTATATGCATTGTCCGGACCTGAAACTGTGGCCATGAATGAGTATGTTAAAGAAAGCCTAGGGAAAGGATTTATCAGGCCATCTAAATCCCCTTTAAATGCAGGCTTCTTCTTCGTAGAGAAGAAGGATGGTTCACTCAGACCCTGCATTGACTTTAGAGCCTTGAATAAAATCTCAGTAAAAAATACTTACCCTCTGCCACTGATCTCTGTCCTCTTTGATCAGCTACGTTCGGCTGTGATTTTTTCTAAGATTGACCTGAGAGGAGCATATAACCTCATCAGAATCAAGTCAGGGGATGAGTGGAAAACGGCATTCAGTACTCAGTCAGGCCACTATGAGTATCTGGTTATGCCATTCGGCCTGTCTAACGCTCCGGCAGTTTTCCAGGATCTCATTAACGATGTGCTCCGTGAATTTCTTGGAAAATTCGTTGTAGTCTACTTAGACGATATTTTGATTTATTCTGACTCTGTAGAACAACATGTTACCCAGGTGCGTCAGGTTCTAAAAAAATTACGTGAAAATCACCTATATGCCAAGCTGGAGAAGTGTGAATTTCATGTCACGGAGGTATCCTTTTTAGGATACATTATTTCCCCTCGGGGATTCCGTATGGAACCAAAGAAGCTCCAAGCCATCCTTAGTTGGGCGCAACCCACCAACTTAAAAGCAATTCAGCGCTTTTTAGGGTTTGCGAACTACTATAGAAGATTTATTCACTCTTTCTCTGACCTAGTTGCTCCCATTGTGGCACTGACTAAGAAGGGAGCGGATCCTACCAATTGGTCACGTGAAGCCGAGCTATCTTTTCAGGCCTTGAAACAAGCCTTTGTCTCAGCCCCTGTCCTCAGACACCCCAACCCAGAATTGCCTTTCATTGTTGAGGTTGATGCCTCAGAGGTTGGAGTAGGGGCTATCCTATCTCAGAAGGATCCGGATTCCCTTGAATTACACCCTTGTGCCTTTATGTCCAGGAAATTCTCTTCTGCTGAATCCAACTACGATGTTGGTAACCGGGAATTGCTGGCTATTAAATGGGCTTTCGAGGAGTGGAGGCATTGGCTTGAGGGAGCGACTCATATCATTTCAGTTTTGACTGATCACAAAAATCTTCAATACATTGAATCAGCTAAACGACTGAATGCCCGGCAGGCTCGTTGGGCTTTATTTTTTACTCGTTTCAAATTCATTATCACCTTCAGGCCAGGTTCCAAGAATACCAAGGCAGATGCCCTGTCATGCAGTTTTCTTCCAGTTCAAGACAACAGTCCTGTTACTCCCATACTTCCGTCTTCAGTCATTCGGGCAGGCCTCACACAGGATTTATTTACCCAGTTAAAGCTGCTTCAACATCAGGCTCCTGGAAATACTCCTGCTGGTCGTCTTTTTGTCCCTGAGTTTTTGAGAGCAACTGTTTTGACGGAGTTTCATGATAGCAAAGTTGCCGGGCATCCGGGAATCGCTAAGACTTTGGAATTAGTCTCCCGCTCAGTATGGTGGCCTGGTCTTTCCAAAGACATTAAGGAGTTTGTTTTTTCGTGTCAGGTCTGTGCACAGCATAAAGTTCCCCGTTCTTTGCCTATCGGTCAGCTTATGCCCTTGAATGTTCCTCTTAGGCCATGGTCTCATATCTCCATGGATTTTGTGGTGGACCTCCCTCTGTCAGCCGGATGCCGAGTCATATGGGTGGTAGTGGACCGTTTTAGTAAAATGGCCCATTTCATTGCTCTTCCCCGATTGCCATCTGCCCAGGGATTGGCAGTCTTGTTCCTCCGCCATGTTTTCAGACTCCATGGGTTACCCACTGATATTGTTTCCGATCGGGGTCCACAATTCATTGCACAGTTTTGGAAATCTTTTTGTGTCTCATTGAAGATGAAATTATCTTTAACGTCAGGCTACCATCCCCAATCCAACGGGCAGACTGAGCGAGTTAATCAATCACTAAAACAATATTTGCGGTTGTACTCGGCCAAACTCCAAAATGACTGGTCTGAGTTTCTTCCATTGGCGGAGTTCGCTTACAATAATGCCTGTCATTCCTCCACCAATGTGTCTCCATTTTTTGCAGTTTTTGGTTTTCACCCCAGAGCTAATTCCTTTTTTCAACATTCCTCTGTCTCCTCACTGACCTTGACCTCTCATCTTAGGCTCATTTGGAGAAAAGTGCACCTGGCTCTCAGAAAAGCGGCATTTCAGGAAAAGAGATTTTCTGACAGGCTCCGGCGGCCGTGCACTTTTAAAGTAGGAGATAGGGTGTGGTTGTCGACTTGCAACATTAAACTTCGACAAACCTCAGCCAGATTGGGTCCTAAATTTATTGGACCATTTCACATTATCAAAAAAGTCAATCCAGTTGCCTTCCGGTTACGTTTACCAAAAACTTTACGGATCGGAAATACTTTCCATTGCTCATTGCTGAAACCATATGTTTCGTCCAGTAGATTTCCTCGTAAGATATCTCAGGGGAGATCACCAATAGTTGTACAGGGTCAGCAGGAGTTCTTGGTGGAGAAGGTTCTCGATTCCAAGTTGTCCCGGGGTCGGCTTTATTTTTTGGTGCATTGGAGAGGTTATGGTCCAGAAGAAAGGTCTTGGGTCCTGGATAAGGATCTCCATGCCCCGAGGCTCAAGAGGGCATTTTTTCGAGAATTTCCTCGGAAACCTGGCTTTAGGGGTTCCTTGACCCCTCCTCAAGGGGGGGGTACTGTTAGGCGCCGGGGTCCGCTCGTCGGTGCGGCCCGGCGCCTAGCAACCAGGGACGCCGTGCGCGTTCAGCCGCCGGCTCCCTGGCAACGCTAGACGCCGGGCGCACGGAGCCGCTCAGACCCTAGCAACGGGGACGCCACGTTCGGGCCGCGTTCCCCGTTGCTGGGTCTTTTCTAATTGTATAATGGTGTGCTGGCCGTGCAGCATGCAAGCTGCACGGCATTACTTGTGATTACCCAGTCTGGCTCCTGATTGGGGAGCTCACAGTTATAAGCACCCTTTGGACTTCTC
The DNA here is from genome assembly GCF_028390025.1 of Pseudophryne corroboree. Taxonomy (NCBI): domain Eukaryota; kingdom Metazoa; phylum Chordata; class Amphibia; order Anura; family Myobatrachidae; genus Pseudophryne; species Pseudophryne corroboree. Next base: position 32,083,863 of record NC_086452.1, read on the forward strand.
ACAGACGCCGGTGATAGCTTCCTGTTTGCCTGTGTCGGTTACAGAGAGTTTCCAGTCCTGCTCAATCCGGTTGTTCCTGTCCTCAGTGATCCTGTACTCGGAAGTTGTCATCTGTTCCTGGAGTCTGACCGAGCACCTTTAACATCCTGTGGTGTTCGTGAGTCGCGGCGTAGCCGTGTGTTGCGGCTTGACCGCTTACTGTTTATTATTTTGTATCTTTGTGTTCTGGAGCTTTTGCGGAGGATTCCGCTCCCCCTGATCCACTCTGGTATCCAGCGGTGCTGGATAGGAGTTACGGATCAGTGGATCTTTGGTTGTCCTTTTCCCTGGCGGCTAGTCCGCACATACTTTTTGGTTTAGTTAGTTAGCTTGTAACCCCTGGCCTGGTTGCTTAGTCAGAGGGCCCCTTGTTATCACCCTGTCTCGGATTTCCCTTTGTCTCCCATTAAGACCTGAGGGGGCATCGGGGTTGGGCAGACATAATCCGCCCTTCGAACGCGGCTGCCATGGGCTCAAGCAACCATAGTCTCGCAGGGGATTTCTGATAACACGGGCGAGACAACGGAGTTAGGGCGCCAGGGGTTACTAGGCTCTCCTGCTCCCACAACCAGTATATCTTTCCAGTACTCAGACCTCTGCCATAAGATCTCCTCTGGTCTGGAGTACGGGAATCATAACACAAGGATCCTTCGCTGGGCGGAAGATCATGTGATAGCACTGTCAGCAGTGTTCATTCCGGGAGTAGACAACTGGGAAGCAGACTTCCTCAGCAGACACGATCTACACCCGGGAGAGTGGGGACTTCATCCAGAAGTCTTCCACATGATTGTGAACCGTTGGAAAAAACCAAAGGTGGATATGATGGCGTCTCGCCTCAACAAAAAACTGGACAGGTATTGCGCCAGGTCAAGAGACCCTCAGGCAATAGCTGTGGACGCTCTGGTAACACCGTGGGGGTACCAGTCAGTGTATGTGTTTCCTCCTCTGCCTCTCATACCCAAAGTACTGAGAATTATACGGCAAAGGGGAGTAAGAACGATACTCGTGGCTCCGGATTGGCCAAGAAGAACTTGGTACCCGGAACTTCAGGAGATGCTCACGGAAAATCCGTGGCCTCTACCTCTAAGACGGGACCTGATTCAGCAGGGACCGTGTCTATTCCAAGACTTACCGCAGCTGCGTTTGACGGCATGGCGGTTGAACGCCGAATTCTAAAGGAAAAAGGCATTCCAGAAGAGGTCATTCCTACACTGGTTAAAGCCAGGAAGGAGGTGACTGCACAACATTATCACCGCATTTGGAGAAAATATGTTGCGTGGTGTGAGGCCAGGAAGGCCCCCACGGAGGAATTTCAACTGGGTCGATTCCTACATTTCCTGCAAACAGGATTGTCTATGGGCCTCAAATTGGGGTCCATTAAGGTTCAAATTTCGGCCCTGTCGATTTTCTTCCAGAAAAAATTGGCTTCAGTTCCTGAAGTCCAGACTTTTGTAAAAGGAGTACTACATATACAGCCCCCGGTTGTGCCCCCAGTGGCTCCGTGGGACCTGAATGTAGTTTTGGATTTTCTCAAATCCCATTGGTTTGAGCCACTCAAATCGGTGGATTTGAAATATCTTACATGGAAAGTAACCATGCTACTGGCCCTGGCTTCAGCCAGGAGAGTATCAGAATTGGCGGCTTTATCGTATAAGAGCCCATATCTGATTTTCCATTCGGACAGGGCAGAACTGCGGACGCGTCCTCAGTTTCTGCCTAAGGTGGTGTCAGCGTTTCACCTGAACCAGCCTATTGTGGTGCCTGCGGCTACTAGCGATTTGGAAGATTCCAAGTTGCTGGACGTTGTCAGGGCATTGAAAATATACATTTCAAGGACGGCTGGAGTCAGAAAATCTGACTCGCTGTTTATACTGTATGCACCCAACAAGCTGGGTGCTCCTGCTTCTAAGCAGACGATTGCTCGTTGGATTTGTAGCACAATTCAACTTGCACATCCTGTGGCAGGCCTGCCACAGCCTAAATCTGTCAAGGCCCATTCCACAAGGAAGGTGGGCTCATCCTGGGCGGCTGCCCGAGGGGTCTCGGCATTACAACTCTGCCGAGCAGCTACGTGGTTGGGGGAGAACACGTTTGTAAAATTCTACAAATTTGATACCCTGGCTAAAGAGGACCTGGAGTTCTCTCATTCGGTGCTGCAGAGTCATCCGCACTCTCCCGCCCGTTTGGGAGCTTTGGTATAATCCCCATGGTCCTGACGGAGTCCCCAGCATCCACTTAGGACGTTAGAGAAAATAAGATTTTACTTACCGATAAATCTATTTCTCGTAGTCCGTAGTGGATGCTGGGCGCCCATCCCAAGTGCGGATTGTCTGCAATACTTGTACATAGTTATTGTTACAAAAAAATCGGGTTGTTATTTGTTGTGAGCCGTCTGTTCAGAGGCTCCTACGTTTTGTCATACTGTTAACTGGGTTTAGATCACAAGTTATACGGTGTGATTGGTGTGGCTGGTATGAGTCTTACCCGGGATTCAATATCCTTCCTTATTGTGTACGCTCGTCCGGGCACAGTATCCTAACTGAGGCTTGGAGGAGGGTCATAGGGGGAGGAGCCAGTACACACCACCTGATCCTAAAGCTTTAGTTTTGTGCCCTGTCTCCTGCGGAGCCGCTAATCCCCATGGTCCTGACGGAGTCCCCAGCATCCACTACGGACTACGAGAAATAGATTTATCGGTAAGTAAAATCTTATTTTTCTCCTAGTCCGTAGAGGATGCTGGGGATGACATCAAGACCGTGGGGTATAGACGGGATCCACAGGAGACATGGGCACTCTAAAGACTTTTCATTGGGTGTGAACTGGCTCTTCCCTCTATGCCCCTCCTCCAGACCTCAGTTGTAGGAACTGTGCCCAGGGAGACTGACATTTCGAGGAAAGGAATAACTTAACTAGTGGTGAGATATCTACCAATTCACACCCTCAACCATGCCGCACACATGGCATTCAACATAACACACGCCAACAGACATGAACTAATTGCAGCAACATGCTGAAACCAAGATAACACAACTTGTGTAACTCTAATAACTAAACTGCAGGTAAAGTACGCACTGGGACGGGCACCCAGCATCCTCTATGGACTAGGAGAAAAGGATTTACCGGTAGGTTATCAAAATCCTATTTTATCATATGTCCTAGAGGATGCTGGGGATGACATCAAGACCATGGGGTCTATACCAAAGCTCCAGTATGGGCGGGAGAGTGCGGATGACCCTGCAGCACCGATTGACCAAACTTTAGGTCCTCATCGCCCAAGGTGTCAAACTTATAAAATTTAGCAAATGTGTTTGACCCTGACCAAGTAGCTGCTCGGCAAAGTTGTAAAGCCGAGACGCCCCGGGCAGCCGCCCAGGATGAGCCCACTTTCCTAGTAGAATGGGCCTTCACCGACTTCGGTACCAGCAAGCCTGCCGTAGAATGAGCGTGCTGAAGTGTCCCTCTGATCCAGTGCGCAATAGTCTGCTTAGAAGCAGGACACCCAATCTTGTTGGGAGCATACAGGACAAACAGAGCCTCTGTTTTCCTTAACCCAGCTGCTCTTGCGACATAAATATTCAAAGCTCTAACCACATCTAGAGACTGTGACTCAGTGAAAGTGTCAGTAGCTACTGGCACCACAATAGGTTGGTTTATGTGGAAGGACGAAACCACCTTTGGAAGACATTGTTGACGAGTTCTTAACTCTGCCCTATCTTCAGTGAAGATCAGGTAAGGGCTCTTGTGAGACAAGGCCCCCAACTCATACACCCGCCTTGCGGATGCCAAGGCCAAAAGCATCACCACTTTCCAAGTGAGAAACTTCAATTCTATCTCCTGCAGAGGTTCAAACCAATCTGACTGAAGGAACTGCAACACCACATTAAGGCCCCATGGTGCCACTGGAGGCACAAATGGTGGCTGGATGTGCAGAACCCCTTTCACGAACGTCTGAACTTCTGGAAAGGAGGCCAATTGTTTTTGAAAGAAAACTGATAAGGCCGAAATCTGGACCTTGATTGACCCGAATCTAAGGCCCGCATCCACACCAGCCTGCAGAAAATGGAGAAAACGTCCCAACTCAAACTCTTCCATAGGAGCCTTTTTGGATTCACACCAAGACACATATTTTCTCCAAATACGGTGGTAATGTTTAGACGTTACTCCTTTCCTGGCCTGAATAAGAGTGGGGATGACTTCCTTAGGAATACCCTTTCGGGCTAGGATCTGATGCTCAACAGCCATGCCGTCAAACGTAGCCGCGGTAAGTCTTGATACACACACGGACCCTGCTGTAGTAGGTCCTCTCGAGGAGGAAGAGGCCGAGGATCTTCTATGAGCAACTCCTGAAGATCTGGATACCAAGCCCTCCTTGGCCAGTCTGGGGCAATGAAGATTGCTCAAACTCTTGTTCTTCTTCTTATTTTGAGAACTTTTGGAATCAGTGGAAGTGGAGGGATATCGTGTCTGCTGAGGAAGTCTGTTTCCCAGTTGTCCACTTCCGCAATGAAAATTGCTGACAGAGCTCTAACATGTCTTTCTGCCCAGAGGAGAATCCTTGTCACCTCTGCCATTGCCGCTCTGCTTTTCGTTCCGCCTTGCCTGTTTATGTACGCGACTGCTGTTACATTGGGGGTAATTCCAAGTTGATCGCAGCAGGATTTTTGTTAGCAATTGGGCAAAACCATGTGCACTGCAGGGGAGGCAGATATAACATGTGCAGAAAGAGTTAGATTTGGGTGGGTTATTTTATTTCTGTGCAGGGTAAATACTGGCTGCTTTATTTTTACACTGCAAATTAGATTGCAGATTGAACACACCCCACCCAAATCTAACTCTCTCTGCACATGTTATATCTGCCTCCCCTGCAGTGCACATAGTTTTGCCCAATTGCTAACAAAGATCCTGCTGCGATCAACTTGGAATTACCCCCATTGTCCGACTGGATCTGCACGGGATCTTGAAGATGTACCGCTTGTAGAAGGCCGTTGTAAATGGCTCTCAATTCCAGAACGTTTATGTTAAGGCAGGCTTCCTGACGTGACCATTTTCCTTGGAAGCTTTCCCCCTGTGTGACAGCTCCCCAGCCTCGGAGACTTGCATCCGTGGTTATTAGGACCCAGTCGTGAATCCCAAACCTGCGTCCCTCTAGTAGGTGAGAACTGTGTAGCCACCACAAGAGCGAAATCCTGGCTTTGGGGGACAGGATTATTTTCCGGTGCATGTGTAGGTGGGATCCGGACCACTTGTCCAACAGGTCCCTCTGGAATACTCTGGCATGAAATTGGCCAAACTGTATGGTCTCGTAGGCCGCTACCATTTTTCCCAACAACCGAATGCATTGATGGATCGACACCCTTGTTGGTTTCAATATTTGACCATTTTCTGGATTTCCAGAGCCTTTTCCACTGGAACAAATACTCTCTGTATTTCTGTGTCCAGATTCATCCCTAAAAAGGACAATCTTGTCGTCGGTTCCAACTGCGACTTTGGAAAATTCATGATCCAACTGTGTTGTTGGAGTATTGACAGGGAGAGTGCGATATTCTTCACCAACTGTTCCCTGGATCTCGCTTTTATCAGGAAATCGTCCTGATAAGGAATTATATTGACTCCATTTTAACGAAGGAGGACCATCATCTCCGCCGTCACCTTGGTGAATACCCTCGGTGCCGTGGAGAGTCCGAACGGCAACGTCTGGAACTGGTAATGGCAATCCTGTACTGCGAATCTCAGATAAGCTTGGTGAGGAGGATAAATGGGAACATGCAAGTAAGCATCCTTTATGTCTACTGACACCATGAAGTCCCCCTCCTCCAGACTGAAAATCACTACCCTCAGGGATTCCATCTTGAACTTGAACCTTTCCAGGTAGAGATTCAGATTTTTCAGGCTTAAAATCGGTCTGACCGAGCCGTCCGGCTTTGTAACTACAAAGAGGCTTGAATAAAAACCTTCTCCTTGCTGTGCCAAGGGTACCAGGACAATGACCTGATCCTGACATAATTTTTGAATTGCCATTGTTACTGCCTCTCTTCCCGGAAGAGAATCTGGCAAGGTCGATTTGAAAAATCGGCATGGGGGGACGTCTTGAAACTCTAGTTTGTACCCATGGGACACTATTTGTAAGACCCATTGGTCCAGGCCAGATTGAATCCAGATTTGGCTGAAAAGTTTCAGACGTGCTCCTACCCGAGCGGACTCCCGCAAGGGAGCCCCAACGTTATGCTGCAGATTTGGCAGAATCAGGGGTGGTCGGCAGACGCTGCAGATTTCTCTCCTTTTCCCCTTCCCCTACCTGCAAAAAAAAAGGGGAACCTTTGGCCTTTTTGTATTTGTTGGGCCGAAAGGACTGCATGTGAGAGTGATGTGTCTTTTTCGCCGGTGTAGGAGCATAAGGCAAGAATGTCGACTTATCTGCGGTAGCCGCCGAGACTAATGCATCCAGCCCATCACCAAACAAGGCCTCACCTTTATACGGGAGAGCCTCCATATTTTTTTGGGAATCTGCATCAGCATTGCACTGGCGAATCAACAACGCCCTCCGAGCCGATACTGCCATGGTAGCGGTTCTTGATCCCAAGAGACCAATATATTTCATGGTTTCTAGTACGTACGCAGCAGCGTCTTTGATATGACCTAACGTTAGGAGTATCTCATCTCCATCTATTGTGTCAATGTCTAATGACAAGTTTTCTGACCACTTTTTAATAGCACTACTCACCCACGCACAGACAATGGTAGGCCTGAGTAGTGTCCCATTGGCCACATCAATAGATCACCTCACTCACTTGCAGTCTGTCGGCTCCTTAAGTGAAGCCATTCCAGGCGCAGGGAGAAACACCTTTTCTCTTTTATGACAGGGCCCTGTCTAAAATGTGGGGTGACTCCCACCTTTTTTGGAAAAAGGTAAGCTGCCTGATATCCTTTTGGGAATCTGAAATTTCTATTCAGGTTAAATCAGACCTGAGGTGGAGGGAAAATTACATTACTTCTTTACTAAAGTAAACCCTCTCCTTGTGGTAAAAGAGGGGGCTTCGTAACTTCTAACACCTCCTTTATAGCTATAACATGTTTTGAATGCTTTTTTGCTAACTTAGGACCTATTCCCCTGGAATCACTAGTGTCGACACAGGAATCAGAGTCTGTGTCGGTATCAGTTTGTACTACTTGTGCAAATTTGTATGTGACCCAGAAAGGTCCCTGTGGATGAAAGGCAGAACTTTTAAAAATCACATCTTCAACAGATTATTTTCATTTTCTGTATGAGATTCAGTCCAACCTCTTACTGATATGATTTACACTATCATGTAACCTTTCACCCAGTCAGGCTTTTGGTGTCATATTACACCTCTGTGTCCCTAACATGTCTCCACAGAGTTCCCTGCCACAGACATGTCACACACTGGGAATCTGTAATGTGCCATATTAATAACTGAGTACACAGCGTGTCATAATGTGAATTGGGGTCACCATGTTGGTTAATGTGTACTGGTGGCCCTACAATGAACTAGGCCACTACTATGGTTCATAAAATAAACTAGGGCACTATTTATGGGGCTTAATATTAACAATTTCTGTGTATATGTGTCTCTCTAGAAGCATTAGGATAGGGGCCCCTGGTACTAGGGCTGGGAGGAGGGGGAGCCGGTAATAGCAGGGAGCCGCTGGTGGTTCCCGTGTTCTGAGGCCACACCCCCTCACCTGAGCGCGTGCATATATTTAATCTCATGGGGGCACATTTTAGAATGTCTATGGGGATGGGGGTGCAATTTTTTTTACTGTTCGCACTGGGAGCTAAATTGTCTAGAAACCGCCCTGATAACAACAAACTGGGTTGAGCAGGGATTCCTGTCACGGCTTCATTTTGCTGATTGTGTGATTGTACATTGTCTGTGTGTAATCTATGGTGATTGAGTGATTGTACATTGTCTGTGTAATCTGCAGTGATTGAGTGATCGCACATTGTGTAATCTGTAGTGATTGAGTGATCGCACATTGTGTAATCTGCAGTGATTGAGAGCACATATCATACAATACAACCGATATTAATCTTTTTCTAAGCATATAGGAATTGTAAGCAATTCCCATTGTCAAGCGAAACATTCACAGGTAATTGGTGTGATCAATTTAAGGGAAAAGAATCCGTCCTTGGTGGTCTGGCAATAGAAAACACTGATTGTGCCGTCGTTCCTGGAAATATTGTTTATTTCAAATTGAGCAAAAAAGGACGCGGGTGCAGTAGGTTCTAATAGAACATATAATTGACTATCAATAAACATCAGGCATATAGTTTACAGTGTTGTGTAAAGGGAAAATATTGTAGTTATAAGAATTGATGTCCCCTTTATATTTCCGTAAATGCTCAGTAACACACATTACTGCGGACTGTTCCCTAGGGAACTGGAGTTGTGGCTGACATTGCTGGGACCTGCAGAGGGAGGAATTGGCTATTAATACAACAGTGACATCTAGTGGCCACAATATCATAAAGGTGGATAAAACAGAAATTCTAGTAATGCAAAACACGTACCACAGAATTTGTAATTATACCTTTTATCTGTCTTATTTATTTATGAACAGTGTTTTATATAGCGCTTTACAATTGGAACAATAATAGAACAAAACTGGGTAATAACAGACATGGGGGCGAATGTAATAGGGTGTGAGAATCAGAAAGTGAAAGATTTTGGGAGAGTTGTCCTGTTTTTTTAAAGTGGCAATCATTTACATGACAAAACCAGGTTGATTTTCCTGTGTAAATGATCGCCATTTAAAGAAAAACAGGAAAACTCTCCCAAAATCTCTCACTTCCTGATTCTCACACCTAGTACATCCCCACCACCCCATGGAGGTAGGAGGGCCCTGCTCGCAAGGTTACAATCTATAAGGAAATAGGCATTGATACTCAAGGAATAGGTGTTATCTACTGTATTGCATAATGGTCCAGCCAGATTGCAAAGGTTCTTGGTGGGGTGTGTGATATGCATACTTACCTACATTGTAAGTCTCCTCTCCGGGAGAAGCCCGGAGAGGAGACGCAGCAGGTGTCTTCGGGGGGCGGACTGTGACATCACTAAGCCCCACCCCCGCATCAGGAAATGCCACGATTTGCGGGTCCGTGGGAAGGGGGCGGGGCTAAAATGACGCGATTTGCGTCATTTTAACCCCTTCTCCACCAGACGGACCCGTGAATGCGGGAGGTTATCTCCATCCTGCTCGCATCACTAAGATGCGAGCAGGATGCAGGAGACCTGCCCACTCTTCCGGGGGTGCGGGGGGCTACCCCAAAAAACGGGAGCCTCCCGCAGCTTCCGGGAGAGTAGGTAAGTATGGTGATATGGTCACCCAGCAATGTATACCAGGGGTCAGGAGGATGAGAGAAACATGTGAGCATTTCATTGTGTGAAGTGTGCTATTATACAGGTCATTATTCTCATGGGCTGATTCAATTACGCTAAGTACGGAGGATCCGTCACCTGTACATACAGTAGCATAGGCAAATGCAGGGGGGGTTTCCGGTTGCATGGAAACCCCCCTCTAGTTGGCAAGTGGCTCAAATTATAACAATAGCAATGGTATATAATACTATTATTAGAGCTGCAGCCACATCATGCAGTTTAAGGGATAGAGTGGTAGCAGCTTCTTCTACCAAGTTTGCTGTGTGTGTGCATCTAAGTCCTCAATCAGTGCACTGGACCAAAGAGTAGCTACCAGGAAGAAGAGACAGGAGCCTTACCATGAGGTGGGAGAATGTATTTTTAGAAAGTGCAGTACTGGTTCTGTTATGTTTGTATATTTGTTTATTTATGTATTTGTTATGGTATGTTTAACCTTTTCCTGACCACTTATCTTATTTATTTAATTTAAATGTTTGATACACCCTAGTGAAATATTAATACTGTTTTCCATACATTATTCAGTATATAAAAAGTCCAATGTTTATATTAATGTCCAGGGTTATTACTAGGTCCTTCTACCACTCCGCCAGACTCCCGCACTTGCTGCAATGTTCCGCAGAGTGGGAGATTGTGGATTGCATTTGGAAACCCCCTTCTAGAAATCCTGCGTTTGCCACTGAGTAGCCCAATATTGTACATTGACCTGTGCACAGTGGCGTAACTACTGCCCTCGCGGTGGTTTGGGGTCGAGGGGCTGCGGGGGCGCCACTGATTTAGCGCAGATTGACATGCGGACGAGCCGTCCGCATGTCAGTCTGCTGTCTCCCTCCTTCCCTAGCCGCTGCTGTAAGGAGGGACACGGAGAGCACAGCGCGCCTCTCCTGTGTCCCTCCTGGGTTTCCAGCGGGTCTAATAAAGGAAGTGCCGTTCGTGAGCTCTGATTGCCTCATGAACCGGAACTTCCTTTAACAGACCCGCCGGAGATCCAGGAGGGACACAGGAGAGGCGCGCGCTGTGCCCTCCGTGTCCCTCCAACACAAAACAGCGGGGGAGCGCGGGGGGGGGGGGATTATTTGGCACTGGGAGCATATGCGGCACAGGGGGAGGGGGGCTTATGTGGCACTGGGGGCATATGTGGCACAGGGGGAGGGGGGCTTATTTGGCACTGGGAGCATATGCGGCACAGGAGGAGGGGGCTTATGTGGCACTGGGGGCATATGTGGCACAGGGGGAGGGGGCTTATTTGGCACTGGGGGCATATGTGGCACAGGAGGAGGGGGGCTTATGTGGCACTGGGGGCATATGTGGCACAGGGGGAGGGGGGCTTATTTGGCACTGGGAGCATATGCGGCACAGGAGGAGGGGGGCTTATGTGGCACTGGGGGCATATGTGGCACAGGGGGAGGGGGGCTTATTTGGCACTGGGGGCATATGTGGCACAGGGGGAGGGGGGCTTATTTGGCACTGGGAGCATATGCGGCATAGGAGGAGGGGGGCTTATGTGGCACTGGGGGCATATGTGCCACAGGGGGAGGGGGGCTTATTTGGCACTGGGAGCATATGCGGCACAGGGGGAGGGGGGCTTATTTGGCACTGGGAGCATATGCGGCATAGGAGGAGGGGGCTAATGTGGCACTGGGGGCATATGTGGCACAGGGGGGGGGGCTTATTTGGCACTGGGAGTATATGCGGCACAGGAGGAGGGGGCTTATTTGGCACTGGGAGCTTATGCGGCACAGGGGGAGGGGGGCTTATTTGGCACTGGGGGCATATGTGGCACTGGGGGGGTATATGTGTACCTGGCACATGGGGGGGAAGGGGGCTGTATTTGGCACTGGGGGCATGTGAGTACCTGGCACTGTGGGGGAATATCTGGCACTGGGGGCATATGTGGCACTGGGAGAGCACAGCCCTAGCAACAAGCACTACCCCCTAGCAACGAGCATGACACCCAGTGCATGAAACCCCTGGCAACAAGCATGACACCCAGTGCATGAAACCCCTGGCAACGAGCATGACACCCTGAGCATGAAAACCCCTGATACCGTGCATGGAACCAAGAGCATGAAACCCCTGGCAACGAGCAGGTAATTTAAAAGTAATTAGAAGCCTTACTGTAGGACTTAATGTGTAATGGGCATTACGGTGTGTGGCATAATGTATCACGGACATTGCAGTGTGTGTCATAATGTGTCACAGGCATTACGGTGTGTGGCATACTATATCACGGGCATTGTGGTATGTGGTATAATGTCTCAGGGGCATTTCAGTGAGGCATAATGTATAACGGGCATTGCGGTGTGTGGCATGGGGTATAACGGCCATTGCAGTATGTGTCACAGGCATTACGGTGTATGATATACTATATCACGGGCATTGTGATATGTGGTATAATGTCTCAGGGTCATTGCAGTGTGTGGCATAATGTATCACGGACATTGCGGTGTGTGTCATAATGTGTCAGGCATTACGGTATGTTGTATACTATATCACGGGCATTGTGGTATGTGGTATAATGTATCACGGACATTGCGGTGTGTGTCATAATGTATAACGGGCATTACTATAAGGAGGAAAAATGACAAATAATGTAAGGGGCATGAATCAGGATTATTTTTCTTTCCTGTGGTGGCTAACGTCTGGGCGTGCAGGATGCAAAACTGGGGTATAAGGTAGTCTTTCCCTGCAATGCCACGCCCCTTTATGTGAAACCACGCCCATTTTAATGAAGCCACGCCCCCTTTTGTGGTGCGCGAATGTTTATCCCTTTACTAGTGCCAGTTATGGGGGATGGGGGGGGGGGGGGGGTTGGGGGTCGCCGAAGAATTTTTTGGCTTGGGGGAGAAAAATTTCTAGTTACGCCACTGCCTATGCACCTCTGTGGGAAGGGGTACAATGCATAATGTTGGGGCAATGATCAATGCCATTATCAGCAGTAGCTGAGTGTGTGTGTGAGTGAGTGAGTGAGTGAGTGACTGAGTGTGTCTGGGATCTGAGTGTAATCTGAGTGACCACCTGCACTTACTGAGTGACTGTGATCTGAGCGACCACCAGCACTGCACATAGTGTGTGTGATCTGAGTGACCACCTGCACTGCACTGATTGACTGTGAGCCTGAGTGACCACCAGCACTGCACATAGGGGGTCATTCTGACTTGTTCGCTCGCTGCGTTTTAACGCAGCAGAGCAAACGGGTCCCTACTGCACATGCGCCGGCGCATGCCAGACGGCCGAAGGCCGTAGCAGGGATACGATCGCCTCTGCCTGATTGACAGGCAGAGGCGGTCGCTGGGCGGGAGGAGGTGGAATGGCGGCGTTTGGCCGCCGTTTCGTGGGTTTGGTCCGGCCAACACAGGCATGGCCGGACCATGTGAGGAGTGGCCCGCAGCAGCTGCGTGACGTCACACGCAGCCGCTGCCGGCCGGGGAGTGACGAGTAGCTCCCGGCCAGCATGCTAAAGCTGCGCTGGCCGGGAGCTACTCTTGAAGCGCAAAGGTCCCCCTTTTATTATTTATTTATTTATTAACAGTTTCTTATATAGCGCAGCAAATTCCGTTGCGCTTTACAATTTGAAATAACAATAACAAACTGGGTGATAACAGTCATAGAGGTAGGAAGGCCCTGCTCGTAAGCTTACAATCTATAGGGAAATAGGCATATGTACACAAGGAAAGGTGCTATCTATTGCATAGAATGAGAAGACATGTGAGGATATGTGTGGACTGTAAAGAGTAGATGTAATTTGATAAGAAGGTTTATGAAAGTTATGTGGGCGGTTCAGGAATTTGATACGCTTGCCTAAAGAGGTGAGTTTTGAGGGAACGCTTGAAGGTTTGGAGACTAGAGGAGAGTCTTATTGTGCGTGGTAGGGCATTCCACAGGGTGGGTGCAGCCCGATGAAAGTCCTGCAGTCGTGAGTGGGAGCGAGTAATGAGTGTGGATGAGAGACGCAGATCTTGTGAAGAGCGAAGAGGTCGGGTTGGGAGATATTTTGTGATAAGCGAAGTGATGTACGTTGGTGTAGTTTGGTTAATGGCCTTGTGTGTGAGTAAAAGTATTTTATATTGAATGCGGTAGAGTACAGGTAACCAATGGAGGGACTGACAGAGTGGATCTGCAGACGATGAACGTCTAGCGAGGAAGATAAGCCTCGCCGCTGCATTCAGAATGGATTGTAGTGGTGAGAGTCTTGTTTTGGGAAGACCAGTTAGGAGACTATTGCAATAATCAATGCGGGAGATAATGAGAGCGTGGATTAGAGTTTTAGCAGTGTCTTGTGTAAGGTATGGTCGTATTTTGGATATGTTTTTTAGATGCATGTAACATGATCTTGAGACAGATTGAATGTGGGGAACAAAGGACAGATCAGAGTCAAGGATAACACCTAGGCAGCGAGCTTGTGGGCTAGGGTAGATAGTCGAGTTTTCAACAGTGATAGAGATATCAGGTTGGTACCTACTATTGGCCGGTGGAAATATAATTAACTCTGTCTTTGAAATATTAAGTTTGAGGTGGCGAGATGTCATCCAGGATGAGATGGCAGAAAGGCATTCAGTGACACGGTCCAGTACAGATAGGGACAAGTCAGGGGAGGATAGGTAGATTTGAGTATCATCTGCGTACAGATGATACTGAAAACCAAAAGAGCTGATTAGTTTACCAAGAGATGAGGTATAGATAGAGAAAAGCAGAGGACCCAAGACTGAGCCTTGCGGTACTCCAACTGAAAGAGGTAGCGAAGAGGAGGTAGATTCAGAGAAGCGAACACTGAAGGAGCGATTAGATAGGTACGATAGGAACCAAGAAAGGGCTGTGTCTTTAAGACCTAGGGATTGTAGTGTCTGTATGAGAAGAGAGTGGTCTACAGTGTCAAATGCAGCAGATAGACCTTTTTACACATTACGGCTGCCAGTTCCCCTTTTTACACATTACGGCAGACAGCGTCCCCCTATTTACATATTACGGCAGACAGCGTCCCCTTTTTACACATTACGGCAGATAGCGTCCCCCTTTTTACACATTACGGCAGACAGCGTCCCCTTTTTACACATTGCGGCAGATAGCGTCCCCCTTTTTACACATTACGGCAGACAGCGTCCCCCTTTTTACACATTACGGCAGACAGCGTCCCCTTTTTACACATTACGGCAGATAGCGTCACCCTTTTTACACATTACGGCCGACAGTCCCCCTTTTTACACATTACGGCAGACAGTCCCTCTTTTTACACATTGCGGCAGACAGAATAGATAGATAGAGAGAGAGAGAGAGATAGACAGACAGATAGATACTTACCATCTCTCCCCGCTGGAAGTCAAGCTCCTCGTGCTGGCTGATCCCGGGCAGCCGCAGGGGAGAAGGAGGAGGGGGACTGGAGCCGCAGCAGCGCTATGTAATTGGTAGAGGCGCCGCTGCAGCAGTCCCCTCTCCTTCCGCATTGGCTGGCCGCCGCTGTGAATGCTGGGATGAGGGAAGCGCATCCCAGCATACACAGCAGCGCCGGGCAGCCAATGCGGAAGGAGAGGGGACTGCTGCAGCGGCGCCACTACCAATTACATAGCACTGCTGCGGCAACAGTCCCCCTCCCTCCTCCTCCTCTCCTGCCTCCAGTGCTGCTGCTATACTCTCCTGCCACCGGTTTCAGCGCGACGCACACAGCAGAGGCGGCTTGTAATGAGTCAATTTGACTCATTACATGCCGCTGGCCGTTACGCCCCCAGGGCAACTGCGCTGTGTGCCAGGCACACCTGGCACACACGTAGTTACGGCGCTGCTGCACTGAGAGACTGTGATCTGAGTGACCACCAGCACTGCATGACTGTGATCTGAGTGACCACTAGCACTGCACTGAGTGACTGTGATCTGAGTGACCACCAGCACTGCATGACTGTGATCTGAGTGACCACTAGCACTGCACTGAGTGACTGTGATCTGAGTGACCACCACCAGCACTGAGTGACTGTGATCTGAGTGACCACTAGCACTGCACTGAGTGACTGTGATCTGAGTGACCACCAGCACTGCGTGACTGTGATCTGAGTGACCACCACCAGCACTGAGTGACTGTGATTTCAGTGACCACCAGCACTGCGTTACTGATCTGAGTGACCACCACCAGCACTGAGTGACTGTGATCTGAGTGACCACTAGCACTGCGTGACTGTGATCTGAGTGACCACCACCAGCACTGAGTGACTGTGATCTGAGTGACCACTAGCAGCACTGCACTGAGTGGCTGTGATCTGAGTGACCACCAGCACTGCACTGAGTGACTGTGATCTGAGTGACCACCAGCACTGCATGACTGTGATCTGAGTGACCACTAGCACTGCACTGAGTGACTGTGATCTGAGTGACCACCACCAGCACTGCGTGACTGTGATCTGAGTGACCACCACCAGCACTGAGTGACTGTGATCTGAGTGACCACCACCAGCACTGCATGACTGTGATCTGAGTGACCACCAGCACTGCACTGAGTGACTGTGATCTGAGTGACCACCAGCACTGCGTGACTTTGATCTGAGTGACCACCACCAGCACTGAGTGACTGTGATCTGAGTGACCACCACCAGCACTGCACTGAGTGACTGTGATCTGAGTGACCGCCACCAGCACTGAGTGACTGTGATCTGAG
Source organism: Pseudophryne corroboree (assembly GCF_028390025.1). NCBI lineage: Eukaryota > Metazoa > Chordata > Amphibia > Anura > Myobatrachidae > Pseudophryne > Pseudophryne corroboree. Next base: position 32,099,937 of record NC_086452.1, read on the forward strand.
TGACCACCAGCAGCACTGCACTGAATGACTGTGATCTGAATGACCACCACCAGTACTGCGTGACTGTGATCTGAGTGACCACCAGCACTGCACTGAGTGACTGTGATCTGAGTGACCACCACCAGCACTGCGTGACTGTGATCTGAGTGACCACCAGCAGCACTGCACTGAATGACTGTGATCTGAATGACCACCACCAGTACTGCGTGACTGTGATCTGAGTGACCACCAGCACTGCACTGAGTGACTGTGATCTGAGTGACCACCACCAGCACTGCGTGACTGTGATCTGAGTGATCACCACCAGCACTGCATGACTGTGATCTGATACCACCACCAGCACTGCACTGCGTGACTGTGATCTGAGACCACCACCAGCACTGCACTAGAGATGGTTACTGAGTAGCTGTCTCAACACAAGTTGAATGACTTAGAAGTTGGAATGATTGGAGTCGGTCACACCTTGGTGTGGTGAGAGAGCCCCCAGTAGCCTCTCTCAGTCAGTCACAGTGATTGGGTGGTAGCACTCCTGCAGTGCTGGTGGTGACAGTGATCCGAGTCACCACCAGCACTGCACATAGGGGGTCATTCCAAGTTGATCGTAGCTGTGCTAAGTTTAGCACAGCTACGATCGTTAACTCAGACATGCGGGGGGATGACCAGCACAGGGCTAGTCCGCCCCACATGTCAGTGCCGCCCCCCTCCCCCCCCCCCCCGCACAAATACAAAAGCATCGCACAGAGGCGATGCCTTTGTATTTGAGGAGGAACTACCGGCCAGCGCAGCTCCTGTGGCTGGCCAGGAGTTGGTCGTCGCTCCCGTAGGCCGCAGCGGCTGCATGACACGTCACGCAGCCGCCACGGCACGCCCCCCCAACGGTCAGGCGGTCAGGCCGCGCCTGCGTTGGCCAGACCGCTCCCCCTAAACGGCGGCTTAACGCCGCCTTTCAGCCCCCTCCCGCCTAGCGACCGCCTCTGTCTCAGAGGCGATTGCTAGGTAACGAAAAGCTGCCATGCGCCGGCGCATGCGCAGTTCCGACCCGATCGCTGCGACAAACTGCAGTGTGTGTAGACCCCCATAGTGTGTGTAGACCAGAGTGACCACCACCAGCACTGCACATAGGGGGTCATTCCGAGTTGATCGCTCGCTAGCTGCTTTTAGCAGCAGTGCAAACGCTAAGCCGCCGCCCTCTGGGAGTGTATCTTAGCTTAGCAGAAGTGCGAACGAAAGGATCACAGAGCGGCTACAAAAAAAATCTGTGCAGTTTCTGAGTAGCTCGAGACTTACTCCTAGCTAGCGATCACTTCAGACTGTTTAGTTCCTGTTTTGACGTCACAAACACGCCCTGTGGTCGGCCAGCCACGCCTGCGTTTCCCCAGGCACGCCCGCGTTTGTATCTGGCATGCCTGCTTTTTCAGCACACTCCCGGAAAACGGGCAATTACCTCCCAGAAACGCCCCTTTCCTGTCAATCACTCAGCAGTCAGCAGTGCGACTGAAAAGCGTCGCTAGACCTTGTGTGAAGCTGCATCGGCTTTTGTAAAAGTATGTCGCACGTGCACACCATACGCATGCGCAGAAATGCAGAGTTTTAGCCTGATCGCTGCGCTGCGAACGACGGCAGCTAGCGATCAACTCGGAATGACCCCCATAGTGTGTAGTGTAGCGTAGACCTGAGTGACCACCACCAGCACTGCACATAGTGTGTATAGACCTGAGTGACCACCACCAGCACTGCGCATAGTATGTATAGACCTGAGTGACCACCACCAGCACTGCGCATAGTGTGTATAGACCTGAGTGACCACCACCAGCACTGCGCATAGTGTGTATAGACCTGAGTGACCACCACCAGCACTGCGCATAGTGTGTATAGACCTGAGTGACCACCACCAGCACTGCACATAGTGTGTATAGACCTGAGTGACCACCACCAGCACTGCACATAGTGTGTATAGACCTGAGTGACCACCACCAGCACTGCACATAGTGTGCATAGACCTGAGTGACCACCACCAGCACTGCACATAGTGTGCATAGACCTGAGTGACCACCACCAGCTCTGCACATAGTGTGCATAGACCTGAGTGACCACCACCAGCACTGCACATAGTGTGCATAGACCTAAGTGACCACCACCAGCACTGCACATAGTGTGCATAGACCTGAGTGACCACCACCAGCACTGCACATAGTGTGCATAGACCTGAGTGACCACCACCAGCACTGCACATAGTGTGTATAGACCTGAGTGACCACCACCAGCACTGCACATAGTGTGTATAGACCTGAGTGACGACCACCAGCTCTGCACATAGTGTGTATAGACCTGAGTGACCACCACCAGCACTGCACATAGTGTGTATAGACCTGAGTGACCACCACCAGCACTGCACATAGTGTGCATAGACCTGAGTGACCACCACCAGCACTGCACATAGTGTGCATAGACCTGAGTGACCACCACCAGCACTGCACATAGTGTGTATAGACCTGAGTGACCACCACCAGCACTGCACATAGTGTGTATAGACCTGAGTGACCACCACCAGCACTGCATATAGTGTGTATAGACCTGAGTGACCACCACCAGCACTGAGTGCACTACACCGTATCACTGACTGGCAGAGCGCGTGCACCAGCAGCTCCTGTCAGGCAGTGACTGAGAGTGACTCCAAGTAATTGTATTGTTATGGTGTTGTAGAATATGATAGTCTGACCACGTGACCAGCAGCCACATCCCGCCCCTCCGCCTCTATGGCGCTTATTGGTGGGAAGTGTCACGTGACACCTTGCGGCGTGCCAATCGCAGCTCTGCAGTTTCTGGAGCCGTTTTCAAACTTGCTTCCTGCAGTTCATCCGCAGCCCGAGATAGTGTCACGTGTTCCGGGCGGCTCGGGTCACCCACACCCGGGGAATGGAGACCCGCATCGTCACCCCGGGGCCGTACCGGGCTACCAAGCTGGTAATGTCTCACTGCCTGCCGCATACAGCGCTGCTACACCGTGTGTGTGTGTGTGTGTGTGTGTGTGTGTGTGTGTGTCAGTGTCAGTGTCACGTAGAGAGCGCTGCTACACCCTGTGTGTGTCACATAGAGAGCGCTGCTACACCCTGTGTGTGTCACATAGAGAGCGCTGCTACACCCTGTGTGTGTGTCACATAGAGAGCGCTGCTACACCCTGTGTGTGTGTCACATAGAGAGCGCTGCTACACCCTGTGTGTGTGTGTGTCACATAGAGAGCGCTGCTACACCCTGTGTGTGTCACATAGAGAGCGCTGCTACACCCTGTGTGTGTCACATAGAGAGCGCTGCTACACCCTGTGTGTGTCACATAGAGAGCGCTGCTACACCCTGTGTGTGTCACATAGAGAGCGCTGCTACACCCCGTGTGTGTGTCACATAGAGAGCGCTGCTACACCCCGTGTGTGTGTCACATAGAGAGCGCTGCTACACCCTGTGTGTGTGTCACATAGAGAGCGCTGCTACACCCTGTGTGTGTCACATAGAGAGCGCTGCTACACCCTGTGTGTGTGTGTGTGTGTGTGTGTGTCACATAGAGAGCGCTGCTACACCCTGTGTGTGTGTGTCACATAGAGAGCGCTGCTACACACTGTGTGTGTGTCGCATAGAGAGCGCTGCTACACCCTGTGTGTGTGTCACATAGAGAGCGCTGCTACACCCTGTGTGTGTCACATAGAGAGCGCTGCTACACCCTGTGTGTGTGTGTCACATAGAGAGCGCTGCTACACCCTGTGTGTGTGTGTGTGTGTGTGTGTGTGTCACATAGAGAGCGCTGCTACACCCTGTGTGTGTGTGTGTGTGTCACATAGAGAGCGCTGCTACACCCTGTGTGTGTGTGTGTGTGTCACATAGAGAGCGCTGCTACACCCTGTGTGTGTGTGTGTGTGTGTGTGTGTGTGTGTGTGTCACATAGAGAGCGCTGCTACACCCTGTGTGTGTGTGTCACATAGAGAGCGCTGCTACACCCTGTGTGTGTCACATAGAGAGCGCTGCTACACCCTGTGTGTGTGTGTCACATAGAGAGCGCTGCTACACCCTGTGTGTGTGTGTGTGTGTGTGTCACATAGAGAGCGCTGCTACACCCTGTGTGTGTGTGTGTCACATAGAGAGCGCTGCTACACCCTGTGTGTGTGTGTCACATAGAGAGCGCTGCTACACCCTGTGTGTGTGTGTGTGTCACATAGAGCGCGCTGCTACACCCTGTGTGTGTGTCACATAGAGAGCGCTGCTACACCCTGTGTGTGTGTCACATAGAGAGCGCTGCTACACCCTGTGTGTGTGTCACATAGAGAGCGCTACTACACCCTGTGTGTGTGTGTGTCACATAGAGAGCGCTGCTACACCCTGTGTGTGTGTGTCACATAGAGAGCGCTGCTACACCCTGTGTGTGTGTGTCACATAGAGAGCGCTGCTACACCCTGTGTGTGTGTGTCACATAGAGAGCGCTGCTACACCCTGTGTGTGTGTCACATAGAGAGCGCTGCTACACCCTGTGTGTGTGTGTGTCACATAGAGAGCGCTGCTACACCCTGTGTGTGTGTCACATAGAGAGCGCTGCTACACCCTGTGTGTGTGTCACATAGAGCGCGCTGCTACACCCTGTGTGTGTGTGTGTGTCACATAGAGAGCGCTGCTACACCCTGTGTGTGTGTCACATAGAGAGCGCTGCTACACCCTGTGTGTGTGTCACATAGAGAGCGCTGCTACACCCTGTGTGTGTGTCACATAGAGAGCGCTGCTACACCCTGTGTGTGTGTCACATAGAGAGCGCTGCTACACCCTGTGTGTGTGTCACATAGAGAGCGCTGCTACACCCTGTGTGTGTGTCACATAGAGAGCGCTGCTACACCCTGTGTGTGTGTCACATAGAGAGCGCTGCTACACCCTGTGTGTGTGGTCACATAGAGAGCGCTGCTACACCGTGTGTGTGTGTGTGTGTGTGTCACATAGAGAGCGCTGCTACACCCTGTGTGTGTGTGTCACATAGAGAGCGCTGCTACACCCTGTGTGTGTGTGTGTGTGTGTGTCACATAGAGAGCGCTGCTACACCCTGTGTGTGTGTGTGTGTGTGTGTGTGTGTGTGTGTGTGTGTCACATAGAGAGAGCTGCTACACCCTGTGTGTGTGTCACATAGAGAGCGCTGCTACACCCTGTGTGTGTGTGTGTGTGTGTGTGTGTGTGTGTGTGTGTGTGTGTGTGTGTCACATAGAGAGCGCTGCTACACCCTGTGTGTGTGTCACATAGAGAGCGCTGCTATACCCTGTGTGTGTGTGTGTGTGTCACATAGAGAGCGCTGCTACACCCTGTGTGTGTGTGTGTGTGTGTGTGTGTCACATAGAGAGCGCTGCTACACCCTGTGTGTGTGTGTCACATAGAGAGCGCTGCTACACCCTGTGTGTGTGTCACATAGAGAGCGCTGCTACACCCTGTGTGTGTGTGTGTGTGTGTGTGTGTGTGTCACATAGAGAGCGCTGCTACACCCTGTGTGTGTCACATAGAGAGCGCTGCTACACCGTGTGTGTGTGTGTCACATAGAGAGCGCTGCTTCACCGTGTGTGTGTGTCACATAGAGAGCGCTGCTTCACCGTGTGTGTGTGTGTGTGTCTGTCACATAGAGAGCGCTGCTACACCCTGTGTGTGTGTGTCACATAGAGAGCGCTGCTACACCCTGTGTGTGTGTGTGTGTCACATAGAGAGCGCTGCTACACCCTGTGTGTGTGTCACATAGAGAGCGCTGCTACACCCTGTGTGTGTGTCACATAGAGAGCGCTGCTACACCCTGTGTGTGTGTCACATAGAGAGCGCTGCTACACCCTGTGTGTGTGTGTGTGTGTGTGTGTGTGTGTGTGTCACATAGAGAGCGCTGCTACACCCTGTGTGTGTGTCACATAGAGAGCGCTGCTACACCCTGTGTGTGTGTGTCACATAGAGAGCGCTGCTACACCCTGTGTGTGTGTGTCACATAGAGAGCGCTGCTACACCCTGTGTGTGTGTCACATAGAGAGAGCTGCTACACCCTGTGTGTGTGTCACATAGAGAGCGCTGCTACACCCTGTGTGTGTGTCACATAGAGAGCGCTGCTACACCCTGTGTGTGTGTCACATAGAGAGCGCTGCTACACCCTGTGTGTGTGTCACATAGAGAGCGCTGCTACACCCTGTGTGTGTGTCACATAGAGCGCGCTGCTACACCCTGTGTGTGTGTGTGTGTGTCACATAGAGAGCGCTGCTACACCCTGTGTGTGTCACATAGAGAGCGCTGCTACACCCTGTGTGTGTGTCACATAGAGAGCGCTGCTACACCCTGTGTGTGTGTCACATAGAGAGCGCTGCTACACCCTGTGTGTGTGTCACATAGAGAGCGCTACTACACCCTGTGTGTGTGTGTGTGTGTGTGTGTCACATAGAGAGCGCTGCTACACCCTGTGTGTGTGTGTGTCACATAGAGAGCGCTGCTACACCCTGTGTGTGTCACATAGAGAGAGCTGCTACACCCTGTGTGTGTGTCACATAGAGAGCGCTGCTACACCCTGTGTGTGTGTGTGTGTGTGTGTGTGTGTGTGTGTGTGTGTGTGTCACATAGAGAGCGCTGCTACACCCTGTGTGTGTGTGTCACATAGAGAGCGCTGCTACACCCTGTGTGTGTGTGTGTCACATAGAGAGCGCTGCTATACCCTGTGTGTGTCACATAGAGAGCGCTGCTACACCCTGTGTGTGTGTGTCACATAGAGAGCGCTGCTACACCCTGTGTGTGTCACATAGAGAGCGCTGCTACACCCTGTGTGTGTCACATAGAGAGCGCTGCTACACCCTGTGTGTGTCACATAGAGAGCGCTGCTACACCCTGTGTGTGTCACATAGAGAGCGCTGCTACACCCTGTGTGTGTCACATAGAGAGCGCTGCTACACCCTGTGTGTGTGTCACATAGAGAGCGCTGCTACACCCTGTGTGTGTGTGTGTGTGTCACATAGAGAGCGCTGCTACACCCTGTGTGTGTGTGTCACATAGAGAGCGCTGCTACACCCTGTGTGTGTGTGTGTGTGTCACATAGAGAGCGCTGCTACACCCTGTGTGTGTGTGTGTGTCACATAGAGAGAGCTGCTACACCCTGTGTGTGTCACATAGAGAGCGCTGCTACACCGTGTGTGTGTGTGTGTGTGTGTGTGTCACATAGAGAGCGCTGCTACACCCTGTGTGTGTGTCACATAGAGAGCGCTGCTACACCCTGTGTGTGTGTGTGTGTCACATAGAGAGCGCTGCTACACCCTGTGTGTGTGTCACATAGAGAGCGCTGCTACACCCTGTGTGTGTGTGTGTGTGTGTGTGTGTGTCACATAGAGAGCGCTGCTACACCCTGTGTGTGTGTCACATAGAGCGCGCTGCTATACCGTGTGTGTGTGTGTCACATAGAGAGCGCTGCTATACCGTGTGTGTGTGTGTGTGTGTGTGTGTGTGTCACATAGAGAGCGCTGCTACACCCTGTGTGTGTCACATAGAGAGCGCTGCTACACCCTGTGTGTGTGTGTCACATAGAGAGCGCTGCTACACCCTGTGTGTGTGTGTGTCACATAGAGAGCGCTGCTACACCCTGTGTGTGTCACATAGAGAGCGCTGCTACACCGTGTGTGTGTGTGTGTCATAGAGAGCGCTGCTTCACCGTGTGTGTGTGTCACATAGAGCGCTGCTTCACCGTGTGTGTGTGTGTGTGTGTGTGTGTGTGTGTGTCACATAGAGAGCGCTGCTACACCCTGTGTGTGTGTGTCACATAGAGAGCGCTGCTACACCCTGTGTGTGTGTGTCACATAGAGAGCGCTGCTACACCCTGTGTGTGTGTCACATAGAGAGCGCTGCTACACCCTGTGTGTGTGTCACATAGAGAGCGCTGCTACACCCTGTGTGTGTGTGTCACATAGAGAGCGCTGCTACACCCTGTGTGTGTGTGTGTGTGTCACATAGAGAGCGCTGCTACACCCTGTGTGTGTGTGTGTGTCACATAGAGAGCGCTGCTACACATAGAGAGCGCTGCTACACCCTGTGTGTGTGTGTGTGTGTCACATAGAGAGCGCTGCTACACCCTGTGTGTGTGTGTCACATAGAGAGCGCTGCTACACCCTGTGTGTGTGTGTCACATAGAGAGCGCTGCTACACCCTGTGTGTGTGTGTCACATAGAGAGCGCTGCTACACCCTGTGTGTGTGTGTCACATAGAGAGCGCTGCTACACCCTGTGTGTGTGTGTCGCATACAGAGCGCTGCTACACCCTGTGTGTGTGTGTGTCACATAGAGAGCGCTGCTACACCCTGTGTGTGTGTGTGTCACATAGAGAGCGCTGCTACACCCTGTGTGTGTGTGTGTGTCACATACAGAGCGCTGCTACACCCTGTGTGTGTGTGTGTCACATAGAGAGCGCTGCTACACCCTGTGTGTGTGTGTCACATAGAGAGCGCTGCTACACCCTGTGTGTGTGTGTGTCACATAGAGAGCGCTGCTACACCCTGTGTGTGTGTGTGTGTGTCACATAGAGAGCGCTGCTACACCCTGTGTGTGTGTGTGTCACATAGAGAGCGCTGCTACACCCTGTGTGTGTGTGTGTGTGTCACATAGAGAGCGCTGCTACACCCTGTGTGTGTGTGTGTGTCACATAGAGAGCGCTGCTACACCCTGTGTGTGTGTGTGTCACATAGAGCGCTGCTACACCCTGTGTGTGTGTGTGTGTGTCACATAGAGAGCGCTGCTACACCCTGTGTGTGTGTGTGTGTCACATAGAGAGCGCTGCTACACCCTGTGTGTGTGTGTGTGTCACATAGAGAGCGCTGCTACACCCTGTGTGTGTGTGTCACATAGAGAGCGCTGCTACACCCTGTGTGTGTGTCACATAGAGAGCGCTGCTACACCCTGTGTGTGTGTGTGTGTGTGTCACATAGAGAGCGCTGCTACACCCTGTGTGTGTGTCACATAGAGAGCGCTGCTACACCCTGTGTGTGTGTGTCACATAGAGAGCGCTGCTACACCCTGTGTGTGTGTGTGTCACAGAGAGCGCTGCTACACCCTGTGTGTGTGTCACATAGAGCGCGCTGCTATACCCTGTGTGTGTGTGTGTGTCACATAGAGAGCGCTGCTATACCCTGTGTGTGTGTGTGTGTGTGTGTGTCACATAGAGAGCGCTGCTATACCCTGTGTGTGTGTGTGTGTGTGTGTGTGTGTGTGTGTGTCACATAGAGAGCGCTGCTACACCCTGTGTGTGTGTGTGTCACATAGAGAGCGCTGCTACACCCTGTGTGTGTGTGTGTCACATAGAGAGCGCTGCTACACCCTGTGTGTGTGTCACATAGAGAGCGCTGCTATACCCTGTGTGTGTGTGTGTCACATAGAGAGCGCTGCTACACCCTGTGTGTGTGTCACATAGAGAGCGCTGCTACACCGTGTGTGTGTGTGTGTGTGTGTGTGTGTGTGTCACATAGAGAGCGCTGCTTCACCGTGTGTGTGTGTCACATAGAGAGCGCTGCTTCACCGTGTGTGTGTGTCACATAGAGAGCGCTGCTACACCCTGTGTGTGTGTGTCACATAGAGAGCGCTGCTACACCCTGTGTGTGTGTGTCACATAGAGAGCGCTGCTACACCCTGTGTGTGTGTGTCACATAGAGAGCGCTGCTACACCCTGTGTGTGTGTGTCACATAGAGAGCGCTGCTACACCCTGTGTGTGTGTGTCACATAGAGAGCGCTGCTACACCCTGTGTGTGTGTGTCACATAGAGAGCGCTGCTACACCCTGTGTGTGTGTGTCACATAGAGAGCGCTGCTACACCCTGTGTGTGTGTGTGTCACATAGAGAGCGCTGCTACACCCTGTGTGTGTGTGTGTCACATAGAGAGCGCTGCTACACCCTGTGTGTGTGTGTCACATAGAGAGCGCTGCTACACCCTGTGTGTGTGTGTCACATAGAGAGCGCTGCTACACCCTGTGTGTGTGTGTCACATAGAGAGCGCTGCTACACCCTGTGTGTGTGTGTCACATAGAGAGCGCTGCTACACCCTGTGTGTGTGTGTCACATAGAGAGCGCTGCTACACCCTGTGTGTGTGTGTCACATAGAGAGCGCTGCTACACCCTGTGTGTGTGTGTCACATAGAGAGCGCTGCTACACCCTGTGTGTGTGTGTGTGTGTCACATAGAGAGCGCTGCTACACCCTGTGTGTGTGTCACATAGAGAGCGCTGCTACACCCTGTGTGTGTGTCACATAGAGAGCGCTGCTACACCCTGTGTGTGTCACATAGAGAGCGCTGCTACACCCTGTGTGTGTGTGTGTGTGTGTGTGTGTCACATAGAGAGCGCTGCTACACCCTGTGTGTGTGTGTGTGTGTCACATAGAGAGCGCTGCTACATCCTGTGTGTGTCACATAGAGAGCGCTGCTACACCCTGTGTGTGTGTGTCACATAGAGAGCGCTGCTACACCCTGTGTGTGTGTGTCACATAGAGAGCGCTGCTACACCGTGTGTGTGTGTGTCACATAGAGAGCGCTGCTTCACCCTGTGTGTGTGTCACAGAGAGCGCTGCTACACCCTGTGTGTGTGTGTCACATAGAGAGCGCTGCTACACCCTGTGTGTGTGTGTCACATAGAGAGCGCTGCTACACCCTGTGTGTGTGTGTCACATAGAGAGCGCTGCTACACCCTGTGTGTGTGTGTCACATAGAGAGCGCTGCTACACCCTGTGTGTGTGTGTCACATAGAGAGCGCTGCTACACCCTGTGTGTGTGTGTCACATAGAGAGCGCTGCTACACCCTGTGTGTGTGTGTCACATAGAGAGCGCTGCTACACCCTGTGTGTGTGTGTCACATAGAGAGCGCTGCTACACCCTGTGTGTGTGTGTCACATAGAGAGCGCTGCTACACCCTGTGTGTGTGTGTCACATAGAGAGCGCTGCTACACCCTGTGTGTGTGTGTCGCATAGAGAGCGCTGCTACACCCTGTGTGTGTGTGTCGCATAGAGAGCGCTGCTACACCCTGTGTGTGTCGCATAGAGAGCGCTGCTACACCCTGTGTGTGTGTGTCGCATAGAGAGCGCTGCTACACCCTGTGTGTGTGTGTCGCATAGAGAGCGCTGCTACACCCTGTGTGTGTGTGTCGCATAGAGAGCGCTGCTACACCGTGTGTGTGTGTCACATAGAGAGCGCTGCTACACCCTGTGTGTGTGTGTCACATAGAGAGCGCTGCTACACCCTGTGTGTGTGTGTCACATAGAGAGCGCTGCTTCACCGTGTGTGTGTGTCACATAGAGAGCGCTGCTTCACCGTGTGTGTGTGTGTGTGTGTGTGTGTGTCTGTCACATAGAGAGCGCTGCTACACCCTGTGTGTGTGTGTCACATAGAGAGCGCTGCTACACCCTGTGTGTGTGTGTGTGTGTGTGTGTGTGTGTGTGTGTCACATAGAGAGCGCTGCTACACCCTGTGTGTGTGTCACATAGAGAGCGCTGCTACACCCTGTGTGTGTGTGTCACATAGAGAGCGCTGCTACACCCTGTGTGTGTGTCACATAGAGAGCGCTGCTACACACTGTGTGTCTGTCACATAGAGAGCGCTGCTACACCCTGTGTGTGTGTCACATAGAGCGCGCTGCTACACCCTGTGTGTGTGTGTGTCACATAGAGAGCGCTGCTACACCCTGTGTGTGTGTCACATAGAGAGCGCTGCTACACCCTGTGTGTGTGTCACATAGAGAGCGCTGCTACACCCTGTGTGTGTCACATAGAGAGCGCTGCTACACCCTGTGTGTGTGTCACATAGAGAGCGCTGCTACACCCTGTGTGTGTCACATAGAGAGCGCTGCTACACCCTGTGTGTGTGTCACATAGAAAGCGCTACTACACCCTGTGTGTGTGTGTGTCACATAGAGAGCGCTGCTACACCCTGTGTGTGTGTGTGTCACATAGAGAGCGCTGCTACACCCTGTGTGTGTCACATAGAGAGAGCTGCTACACCCTGTGTGTGTGTCACATAGAGAGCGCTGCTACACCCTGTGTGTGTGTGTGTGTGTGTCACATAGAGAGCGCTGCTACACCCTGTGTGTGTGTGTCACATAGAGAGCGCTGCTACACCCTGTGTGTGTGTGTGTGTCACATAGAGAGCGCTGCTATACCCTGTGTGTGTCACATAGAGAGCGCTGCTACACCCTGTGTGTGTGTGTCACATAGAGAGCGCTGCTACACCCTGTGTGTGTCACATAGAGAGCGCTGCTACACCCTGTGTGTGTCACATAGAGAGCGCTGCTACACCCTGTGTGTGTCACATAGAGAGCGCTGCTACACCCTGTGTGTGTCACATAGAGAGCGCTGCTACACCCTGTGTGTGTGTCACATAGAGAGCGCTGCTACACCCTGTGTGTGTGTGTGTGTGTGTCACATAGAGAGCGCTGCTACACCCTGTGTGTGTGTGTCACATAGAGAGCGCTGCTACACCCTGTGTGTGTGTGTGTGTGTGTCACATAGAGAGAGCTGCTACACCCTGTGTGTGTCACATAGAGAGCGCTGCTACACCCTGTGTGTGTGTGTCACATAGAGAGCGCTGCTACACCCTGTGTGTGTGTCACATAGAGAGCGCTGCTACACCCTGTGTGTGTGTGTGTGTGTGTGTCACATAGAGAGCGCTGCTACACCCTGTGTGTGTGTCACATAGAGAGCGCTGCTACACCCTGTGTGTGTGTCACATAGAGAGCGCTGCTACACCCTGTGTGTGTGTCACATAGAGAGCGCTGCTACACCCTGTGTGTGTGTGTGTGTGTGTGTGTGTGTGTGTGTGTCACATAGAGAGCGCTGCTACACCCTGTGTGTGTGTCACATAGAGAGCGCTGCTACACCCTGTGTGTGTGTCACATAGAGAGCGCTGCTACACCCTGTGTGTGTGTGTGTGTGTGTGTGTGTCACATAGAGAGCGCTGCTACACCCTGTGTGTGTGTCACATAGAGCGCGCTGCTATACCCTGTGTGTGTGTGTGTGTGTCACATAGAGAGCGCTGCTATACCCTGTGTGTGTGTCACATAGAGAGCGCTGCTACACCCTGTGTGTGTGTGTGTGGGTCACATAGAGAGCGCTGCTACACCCTGTGTGTGTGTGTCACATAGAGAGCGCTGCTACACCCTGTGTGTGTGTCACATAGAGAGCGCTGCTACACCCTGTGTGTGTGTGTGTCACATAGAGAGCGCTGCTACACCCTGTGTGTGTCACATAGAGAGCGCTGCTACACCGTGTGTGTGTGTGTGTGTCATAGAGAGCGCTGCTTCACCGTGTGTGTGTGTCACATAGAGAGCGCTGCTTCACCGTGTGTGTGTGTGTGTGTGTGTCTGTCACATAGAGAGCGCTGCTACACCCTGTGTGTGTGTGTCACATAGAGAGCGCTGCTACACCCTGTGTGTGTGTCACATAGAGAGCGCTGCTACACCCTGTGTGTGTGTCACATAGAGAGCGCTGCTACACCCTGTGTGTGTGTCACATAGAGAGCGCTGCTACACCCTGTGTGTGTCACATAGAGAGCGCTGCTACACCCTGTGTGTGTGTGTGTGTGTCACATAGAGAGCGCTGCTACACCCTGTGTGTGTGTGTGTGTCACATAGAGAGCGCTGCTACACCCTGTGTGTGTGTGTGTGTGTCACATAGAGAGCGCTGCTACACCCTGTGTGTGTGTGTGTGTGTGTCACATAGAGAGCGCTGCTACACCCTGTGTGTGTGTGTGTCACATAGAGAGCGCTGCTACACCCTGTGTGTGTGTGTGTCACATAGAGAGCGCTGCTACACCCTGTGTGTGTGTGTCGCATACAGAGCGCTGCTACACCCTGTGTGTGTGTGTGTCACATAGAGAGCGCTGCTACACCCTGTGTGTGTGTCACATAGAGAGCGCTGCTACACCCTGTGTGTGTGTGTGTGTGTGTCACATACAGAGCGCTGCTACACCCTGTGTGTGTGTGTGTCACATAGAGAGCGCTGCTACACCCTGTGTGTGTGTGTGTGTGTGTGTGTCACATAGAGAGCGCTGCTACACCCTGTGTGTGTGTGTGTCACATAGAGAGCGCTGCTACACCCTGTGTGTGTGTGTGTGTGTGTGTGTCACATAGAGAGCGCTGCTACACCCTGTGTGTGTGTGTGTCACATAGAGAGCGCTGCTACACCCTGTGTGTGTGTCACATAGAGAGCGCTGCTACACCCTGTGTGTGTGTGTGTGTGTGTGTCACATAGAGAGCGCTGCTACACCCTGTGTGTGTGTGTGTGTCACATAGAGAGCGCTGCTACACCCTGTGTGTGTGTGTCACATAGAGAGCGCTGCTACACCCTGTGTGTGTGTGTGTCACATAGAGAGCGCTGCTACACCCTGTGTGTGTGTGTGTGTCACATAGAGAGCGCTGCTACACCCTGTGTGTGTGTCACATAGAGAGCGCTGCTACACCCTGTGTGTGTGTGTGTGTGTGTGTGTCACATAGAGAGCGCTGCTACACCCTGTGTGTGTGTCACATAGAGAGCGCTGCTACTCCCTGTGTGTGTGTCACATAGAGAGCGCTGCTACACCCTGTGTGTGTGTGTCACAGAGAGCGCTGCTACACCCTGTGTGTGTCACATAGAGCGCGCTGCTATACCCTGTGTGTGTGTGTGTGTCACATAGAGAGCGCTGCTATACCCTGTGTGTGTGTGTGTCACATAGAGAGCGCTGCTACACCCTGTGTGTGTGTGTGTCACATAGAGAGCGCTGCTACACCCTGTGTGTGTGTGTCACATAGAGAGCGCTGCTACACCCTGTGTGTGTGTCACATAGAGAGCGCTGCTATACCCTGTGTGTGTGTGTGTCACATAGAGAGCGCTGCTACACCCTGTGTGTGTGTGTGTGTCACATAGAGAGCGCTGCTACACCCTGTGTGTGTGTCACATAGAGAGCGCTGCTACACCGTGTGTGTGTGTGTGTGTCACATAGAGAGCGCTGCTTCACCGTGTGTGTGTGTGTGTCTGTCACATAGAGAGCGCTGCTACACCCTGTGTGTGTGTGTCACATAGAGAGCGCTGCTACACCCTGTGTGTGTGTGTGTGTCACATAGAGAGCGCTGCTACACCCTGTGTGTGTGTCACATAGAGAGCGCTGCTACACCCTGTGTGTGTGTCACATAGAGAGCGCTGCTACACCCTGTGTGTGTGTGTGTGTGTGTGTGTCACATAGAGAGCGCTGCTACACCCTGTGTGTGTGTGTGTGTCACATAGAGAGCGCTGCTACACCCTGTGTGTGTGTCACATAGAGAGCGCTGCTACACCCTGTGTGTGTGTCACATAGAGAGCGCTGCTACACCCTGTGTGTGTGTCACATAGAGAGCGCTGCTACACCGTGTGTGTGTGTGTGTCACATAGAGAGCGCTGCTTCACCCTGTGTGTGTGTCACAGAGAGCGCTGCTACACCCTGTGTGTGTGTGTCACATAGAGAGCGCTGCTACACCCTGTGTGTGTGTGTCACATAGAGAGCGCTGCTACACCCTGTGTGTGTGTGTCACATAGAGAGCGCTGCTACACCCTGTGTGTGTGTGTCACATAGAGAGCGCTGCTACACCCTGTGTGTGTGTGTGTCACATAGAGAGCGCTGCTACACCCTGTGTGTGTGTGTGTCGCATAGAGAGCGCTGCTACACCCTGTGTGTGTGTGTCGCATAGAGAGCGCTGCTACACCCTGTGTGTGTCGCATAGAGAGCGCTGCTACACCCTGTGTGTGTCGCATAGAGAGCGCTGCTACACCCTGTGTGTGTCGCATAGAGAGCGCTGCTACACCCTGTGTGTGTGTGTCGCATAGAGAGCGCTGCTACACCCTGTGTGTGTGTGTCGCATAGAGAGCGCTGCTACACCCTGTGTGTGTGTGTCGCATAGAGAGCGCTGCTACACCCTGTGTGTGTGTGTGTGTCAGTCACATAGAGAGCGCTGCTACACCCTGTGTGTGTGTGTCACATAGAGAGCGCTGCTACACCCTGAGTGTGTGTGTCACATAGAGAGCGCTGCTACACCCTGTGTGTGTGTCACATAGAGAGCGCTGCTACACCCTGTGTGTGTGTGTGTCACATAGAGAGCGCTGCTACACCCTGTGTGTGTGTCACATAGAGAGCGCTGCTACACCCTGTGTGTGTGTGTGTCACATAGAGAGCGCTGCTACACCCTGTGTGTGTGTGTCACATAGAGAGCGCTGCTACACCCTGTGTGTGTGTCACCTAGAGAGCGCTGCTACACCCTGTGTGTGTGTGTGTCACATTGAGAGCGCTGCTACACCCTGTGTGTGTGTGTGTCACATAGAGAGCGCTGCTACACCCTGTGTGTGTGTGTCGCATACAGAGCGCTGCTACACCCTGTGTGTGTGTGTGTGTCACATAGAGAGCGCTGCTACACCCTGTGTGTGTGTGTCACATAGAGAGCGCTGCTACACCCTGTGTGTGTGTGTGTCACATAGAGAGCGCTGCTACACCCTGTGTGTGTGTGTGTGTCACATACAGAGCGCTGCTACACCCTGTGTGTGTGTGTGTCACATAGAGAGCGCTGCTACACCCTGTGTGTGTGTGTGTGTGTCACATAGAGAGCGCTGCTACACCCTGTGTGTGTGTGTGTCACATAGAGAGCGCTGCTACACCCTGTGTGTGTGTGTGTGTGTGTCACATAGAGAGCGCTGCTACACCCTGTGTGTGTGTGTCACATAGAGAGCGCTGCTACACCCTGTGTGTGTGTGTGTGTGTGTCACATAGAGAGCGCTGCTACACCCTGTGTGTGTGTGTGTGTGTGTGTGTGTCACATAGAGAGCGCTGCTACACCCTGTGTGTGTGTCACATAGAGAGCGCTGCTACACCCTGTGTGTGTGTGTGTCACAGAGAGCGCTGCTATACCCTGTGTGTGTGTGTGTGTGTCACATAGAGAGCGCTGCTATACCCTGTGTGTGTGTGTGTGTGTGTGTGTCACATAGAGAGCGCTGCTACACCCTGTGTGTGTGTGTGTGTGTCACATAGAGAGCGCTGCTACACCCTGTGTGTGTGTGTCACATAGAGAGCGCTGCTACACCCTGTGTGTGTGTGTCACATAGAGAGCGCTGCTATACCCTGTGTGTGTGTGTGTCACATAGAGAGCGCTGCTACACCCTGTGTGTGTGTGTGTCACATAGAGAGCGCTGCTACACCCTGTGTGTGTGTCACATAGAGAGCGCTGCTACACCCTGTGTGTGTGTCACATAGAGAGCGCTGCTACACCCTGTGTGTGTGTGTGTGTGTGTGTCACATAGAGAGCGCTGCTACACCCTGTGTGTGTGTGTCACATAGAGAGCGCTGCTACATCCTGTGTGTGTCACATAGAGAGCGCTGCTACACCCTGTGTGTGTGTCACATAGAGAGCGCTGCTACACCGTGTGTGTGTGTGTCACATAGACAGCGCTGCTTCACCCTGTGTGTGTGTCACAGAGAGCGCTGCTACACCCTGTGTGTGTGTGTCACATAGAGAGCGCTGCTACACCCTGTGTGTGTGTGTGTGTCACATAGAGAGCGCTGCTACACCCTGTGTGTGTCACATAGAGAGCGCTGCTACACCCTGTGTGTGTGTGTCACATAGAGAGCGCTGCTACACCCTGTGTGTGTGTGTCACATAGAGAGCGCTGCTACACCCTGTGTGTGTGTGTCGCATAGAGAGCGCTGCTACACCCTGTGTGTGTGTGTCGCATAGAGAGCGCTGCTACACCCTGTGTGTGTGTGTCGCATAGAGAGCGCTGCTACACCCTGTGTGTGTGTGTCGCATAGAGAGCGCTGCTACACCCTGTGTGTGTCGCATAGAGAGCGCTGCTACACCCTGTGTGTGTGTTTGTCGCATAGAGAGCGCTGCTACACCCTGTGTGTGTGTGTCGCATAGAGAGCGCTGCTACACCCTGTGTGTGTGTGTCGCATAGAGAGCGCTGCTACACCCTGTGTGTGTGTCGCATAGAGAGCGCTGCTACACCCTGTGTGTGTGTGTGTCAGTCACATAGAGAGCGCTGCTACACCCTGTGTGTGTGTGTCACATAGAGAGCGCTGCTACACCCTGAGTGTGTGTGTCACATAGAGAGCGCTGCTACACCCTGTGTGTGTGTCACATAGAGAGCGCTGCTACACCCTGTGTGTGTGTGTGTGTGTGTCACATAGAGAGCGCTGCTACACCCTGTGTGTGTGTGTGTGTCACATAGAGAGCGCTGCTACACCCTGTGTGTGTGTGTCACATAGAGAGCGCTGCTACACCCTGTGTGTGTGTGTCACATAGAGAGCGCTGCTACACCCTGTGTGTGTGTGTCACATAGAGAGCGCTGCTACACCCTGTGTGTGTGTGTGTCACATAGAGAGCGCTGCTACACCCTGTGTGTGTCACATAGAGAGCGCTGCTACACCCTGTGTGTGTGTCACATAGAGAGCGCTGCTACACCGTGTGTGTGTGTGTGTGTCACATAGAGAGCGCTGCTACACCCTGTGTGTGTGTGTCACATAGAGAGCGCTGCTACACCCTGTGTGTGTCACATAGAGCGCTGCTACACCGTATGTGTGTGTGTGTCACATAGAGAGCGCTGCTTCACCCTGTGTGTGTGTGTCACAGAGAGCGCTGCTACACCCTGTGTGTGTGTCACATAGAGAGCGCTGCTACACCCTGTGTGTGTGTGTCGCATAGAGAGCGCTGCTACACCCTGTGTGTGTGTGTGTGTCGCATAGAGAGCGCTGCTACACCCTGTGTGTGTGTCAGTCACATAGAGAGCGCTGCTACACCCTGTGTGTGTGTGTCACATAGAGAGCGCTGCTACACCCTGTGTGTGTGTGTCACATAGAGAGCGCTGCTACACCCTGTGTGTGTGTCACATAGAGAGCGCTGCTACACCCTGTGTGTGTGTGTGTCACATAGAGAGCGCTGCTACACCCTGTGTGTGGGTCACATAGAGAGCGCTGCTACACCCTGTGTGTGGGTCACATAGAGAGCGCTGCTACACCCTGTGTGTGGGTCACATAGAGAGCGCTGCTACACCCTGTGTGTGTCACATAGAGAGCGCTGCTACACCCTGTGTGTGTGTGTGTCACATAGAGAGCGCTGCTACACCCTGTGTGTGTGTGTGTCACATAGAGAGCGCTGCTACACCCTGTGTGTGTGTGTCACATAGAGAGCGCTGCTACACCCTGTGTGTGTGTCACATAGAGAGCGCTGCTACACCCTGTGTGTGTTTCTCATAGAGAGCGCTGCTACACCCTGTGTGTGTGTGTGTCACATAGAGAGCGCTGCTACACCCTGTGTGTGTGTGTCACATAGAGAGCGCTGCTACACACTGTGTGTGTGTGTCACATAGAGAGCGCTGCTACACCCTGTGTGTGTGTCACATAGAGAGCGCTGCTATACCCTGTGTGTGTGTCACATAGAGAGCGCTGCTACACCCTGTGTGTGGGTCACATAGAGAGCGCTGCTACACCCTGTGTGTGGGTCACATAGAGAGCGCTGCTACACCCTGTGTGTGGGTCACATAGAGAGCGCTGCTACACCCTGTGTGTGGGTCACATAGAGAGCGCTGCTACACCCTGTGTGTGTCACATAGAGAGCGCTGCTACACCCTGTGTGTGTGTGTCACATAGAGAGCGCTGCTACACCCTGTGTGTGTGTGTCACATAGAGAGCGCTGCTACACCCTGTTTGTGTGTCACATAGAGAGCGCTGCTACACCCTGTGTGTGTGTGTGTCACATAGAGAGCGCTGCTACAACTTGTGTGTGTGTCACATAGAGAGCGCTGCTACACCCTGTGTGTGTGTGTCACATAGAGAGCGCTGCTACACCCTGTGTGTGTGTGTCGCATAGAGAGCGCTGCTACACCCTGTGTGTCTGTGTCACATAGAGAGCGCTGCTACACCCTGTGTGTGTGTCACATAGAGAGCGCTGCTACACCCTGTGTGTGCGTCGCATAGAGAGCGCTGCTACACCCTGTGTGTGTGTGTCGCAGAGAGCGCTGCTACACCCTGTGTGTGTGTGTCGCATAGAGAGCGCTGCTACACCCTGTGTGTGTCGCATAGAGAGCGCTGCTACACCCTGTGTGTGTGTGTCGCATAGAGAGCGCTGCTACACCCTGTGTGTGTGTGTCGCATAGAGAGCGCTGCTACACCCTGTGTGTGTGTGTCGCATAGAGAGCGCTGCTACACCCTGTATGTGTGTGTCGCATAGAGAGCGCTGCTACACCCTGTGTGTGTGTGTGTCAGTCACATAGAGAGCGCTGCTACACCCTGTGTGTGTGTGTCACATAGAGAGCGCTGCTACACCCTGAGTGTGTGTGTCACATAGAGAGCGCTGCTACACCCTGTGTGTGTGTCACATAGAGAGCGCTGCTACACCCTGTGTGTGTGTGTGTCACATAGAGAGCGCTGCTACACCCTGTGTGTGTGTGTGTGTCACATAGAGAGCGCTGCTACACCCTGTGTGTGTGTGTGTGTCACATAGAGAGCGCTGCTACACCCTGTGTGTGTGTCACATAGAGAGCGCTGCTACACCCTGTGTGTGTGTCACATAGAGAGCGCTGCTACACCCTGTGTGTGTGTGTGTCACATAGAGAGCGCTGCTACACCCTGTGTGTGTGTCACATAGAGAGCGCTGCTACACCCTGTGTGTGTGTGTCACATAGAGAGCGCTGCTACACCCTGTGTGTGTGTGTGTGTCACATAGAGAGCGCTGCTACACCCTGTGTGTGTGTGTGTCACATAGAGAGCGCTGCTACACCCTGTGTGTGTGTGTGTGTGTGTCACCTAGAGAGCGCTGCTACACCCTGTGTGTGTGTGTGTCACATAGAGAGCGCTGCTACACCCTGTGTGTGTGTCACATAGAGAGCGCTGCTACACCCTGTGTGTGTGTGTCACATAGAGAGCGCTGCTACACCCTGTGTGTGTGTGTCGCATACAGAGCGCTGCTACACCCTGTGTGTGTGTGTGTCACATAGAGAGCGCTGCTACACCCTGTGTGTGTGTGTGTCACATAGAGAGCGCTGCTACACCCTGTGTGTGTGTGTCACATACAGAGCGCTGCTACACCCTGTGTGTGTGTGTGTCACATAGAGAGCGCTGCTACACCCTGTGTGTGTGTGTGTCACATAGAGAGCGCTGCTACACCCTGTGTGTGTGTGTGTGTGTCACATAGAGAGCGCTGCTACACCCTGTGTGTGTGTGTGTGTGTGTCACATAGAGAGCGCTGCTACACCCTGTGTGTGTGTGTGTCACATAGGGAGCGCTGCTACACCCTGTGTGTGTGTCACATAGAGAGCGCTGCTACACCCTGTGTGTGTGTGTGTGTGTGTGTGTGTGTGTGTCACATAGAGAGCGCTGCTACACCCTGTGTGTGTGTCACATAGAGAGCGCTGCTACACCCTGTGTGTGTGTGTGTGTCACAGAGAGCGCTGCTACACCCTGTGTGTGTGTCACATAGAGCGCGCTGCTATACCCTGTGTGTGTGTGTGTGTCACATAGAGAGCGCTGCTATACCCTGTGTGTGTGTGTGTGTGTGTGTGTGTCACATAGAGAGCGCTGCTACACCCTGTGTGTGTGTGTGTGTGTCACATAGAGAGCGCTGCTACACCCTGTGTGTGTGTGTGTGTCACATAGAGAGCGCTGCTACACCCTGTGTGTGTGTCACATAGAGAGCGCTGCTACACCCTGTGTGTGTGTGTGTCACATAGAGAGCGCTGCTACACCCTGTGTGTGTGTCACATAGAGAGCGCTGCTACACCGTGTGTGTGTGTGTGTCACATAGAGAGCGCTGCTTCACCGTGTGTGTGTGTGTGTCACATAGAGAGCGCTGCTTCACCGTGTGTGTGTGTGTGTCTGTCACATAGAGAGCGCTGCTACACCCTGTGTGTGTGTGTCACATAGAGAGCGCTGCTACACCCTGTGTGTGTGTGTGTGTGTGTGTGTGTGTGTGTGTCACATAGAGAGCGCTGCTACATCCTGTGTGTGTGTCACATAGAGAGCGCTGCTACACCCTGTGTGTGTGTCACATAGAGAGCGCTGCTACACCCTGTGTGTGTGTGTGTGTGTGTGTGTGTGTGTGTGTGTCACATAGAGAGCGCTGCTACACCCTGTGTGTGTGTGTGTGTGTGTGTGTGTGTCACATAGAGAGCGCTGCTACATCCTGTGTGTGTCACATAGAGAGCGCTGCTACACCCTGTGTGTGTGTGTCACATAGAGAGCGCTGCTACACCGTGTGTGTGTGTGTCACATAGAGAGCGCTGCTTCACCCTGTGTGTGTGTCACAGAGAGCGCTGCTACACCCTGTGTGTGTGTGTCACATAGAGAGCGCTGCTACACCCTGTGTGTGTCACATAGAGAGCGCTGCTACACCCTGTGTGTGTCACATAGAGAGCGCTGCTACACCCTGTGTGTGTGTGTCACATAGAGAGCGCTGCTACACCCTGTGTGTGTGTGTCGCATAGAGAGCGCTGCTACACCCTGTGTGTGTGTGTCGCATAGAGAGCGCTGCTACACCCTGTGTGTGTGTCGCATAGAGAGCGCTGCTACACCCTGTGTGTGTCGCATAGAGAGCGCTGCTACACCCTGTGTGTGTGTGTCGCATAGAGAGCGCTGCTACACCCTGTGTGTGTGTGTCGCATAGAGAGCGCTGCTACACCCTGTGTGTGTGTGTCGCATAGAGAGCGCTGCTACACCCTGTGTGTGTGTCGCATAGAGAGCGCTGCTACACCCTGTGTGTGTGTGTGTCAGTCACATAGAGAGCGCTGCTACACCCTGTGTGTGTGTGTCACATAGAGAGCGCTGCTACACCCTGAGTGTGTGTGTCACATAGAGAGCGCTGCTACACCCTGTGTGTGTGTCACATAGAGAGCGCTGCTACACCCTGT
This sequence comes from Pseudophryne corroboree, assembly GCF_028390025.1. NCBI lineage: Eukaryota > Metazoa > Chordata > Amphibia > Anura > Myobatrachidae > Pseudophryne > Pseudophryne corroboree. The sequence goes on from NC_086452.1 coordinate 32,122,824, forward strand.
GTGTGTGTCACATAGAGAGCGCTGCTACACCCTGTGTGTGTGTCACATAGAGAGCGCTGCTACACCCTGTGTGTGTGTGTGTGTGTCACATAGAGAGCGCTGCTACACCCTGTGTGTGTGTGTGTGTGTGTGTCACATAGAGAGCGCTGCTACACCCTGTGTGTGTGTGTCACATAGAGAGCGCTGCTACACCCTGTGTGTGTGTGTCACATAGAGAGCGCTGCTACACCCTGTGTGTGTGTGTGTGTCACATAGAGAGCGCTGCTACACCCTGTGTGTGTCACATAGAGAGCGCTGCTACACCCTGTGTGTGTGTCACATAGAGAGCGCTGCTACAACGTGTGTGTGTGTGTGTGTGTGTGTCACATAGAGAGCGCTGCTACACCCTGTGTGTGTGTGTCACATAGAGAGCGCTGCTACACCCTGTGTGTGTCACATAGAGCGCTGCTACACCGTATGTGTGTGTGTGTCACATAGAGAGCGCTGCTTCACCCTGTGTGTGTGTGTCACAGAGAGCGCTGCTACACCCTGTGTGTGTGTCACATAGAGAGCGCTGCTACACCCTGTGTGTGTGTGTCGCATAGAGAGCGCTGCTACACCCTGTGTGTGTGTGTGTCGCATAGAGAGCGCTGCTACACCCTGTGTGTGTGTCAGTCACATAGAGAGCGCTGCTACACCCTGTGTGTGTGTGTCACATAGAGAGCGCTGCTACACCCTGTGTGTGTGTGTCACATAGAGAGCGCTGCTACACCCTGTGTGTGTGTCACATAGAGAGCGCTGCTACACCCTGTGTGTGTGTGTGTCACATAGAGAGCGCTGCTACACCCTGTGTGTGGGTCACATAGAGAGCGCTGCTACACCCTGTGTGTGGGTCACATAGAGAGCGCTGCTACACCCTGTGTGTGGGTCACATAGAGAGCGCTGCTACACCCTGTGTGTGTCACATAGAGAGCGCTGCTACACCCTGTGTGTGTGTGTCACATAGAGAGCGCTGCTACACCCTGTGTGTGTGTGTCACATAGAGAGCGCTGCTACACCCTGTGTGTGTGTGTCACATAGAGAGCGCTGCTACACCGTGTGTGTGTGTCACATAGAGAGCGCTGCTACACCCTGTGTGTGTTTCTCATAGAGAGCGCTGCTACACCCTGTGTGTGTGTGTGTCACATAGAGACCGCTGCTACACCCTGTGTGTGTGTGTCACATAGAGAGCGCTGCTACACACTGTGTGTGTGTGTCACATAGAGAGCGCTGCTACACCCTGTGTGTGTGTCACATAGAGAGCGCTGCTATACCCTGTGTGTGTGTCACATAGAGAGCGCTGCTACACCCTGTGTGTGGGTCACATAGAGAGCGCTGCTACACCCTGTGTGTGGGTCACATAGAGAGCGCTGCTACACCCTGTGTGTGGGTCACATAGAGAGCGCTGCTACACCCTGTGTGTCACATAGAGAGCGCTGCTACACCCTGTGTGTGTGTGTCACATAGAGAGCGCTGCTACACCCTGTGTGTGTGTGTCACATAGAGAGCGCTGCTACACCCTGTGTGTGTGTGTCACATAGAGAGCGCTGCTACACCCTGTTTGTGTGTCACATAGAGAGCGCTGCTACACCCTGTGTGTGTGTGTGTGTCACATAGAGAGCGCTGCTACAACTTGTGTGTGTGTCACATAGAGAGCGCTGCTACACCCTGTGTGTGTGTGTCACATAGAGAGCGCTGCTACACCCTGTGTGTGTGTGTCGCATAGAGAGCGCTGCTACACCCTGTGTGTCTGTGTCACATAGAGAGCGCTGCTACACCCTGTGTGTGTGTCACATAGAGAGCGCTGCTACACCCTGTGTGTGCGTCGCATAGAGAGCGCTGCTACACCCTGTGTGTGTGTGTCGCATAGAGCGCTGCTACACCCTGTGTGTGTGTGTCGCATAGAGAGCGCTGCTACACCCTGTGTGTGTGTGTCACATAGAGTGCTGCTACACCGTGTGTGTGTCTGTGTGTGTGTGTTACATAGAGAGCGCTGCTACACCCTGTGTGTGTGTCACATAGAGAGTGCTGCTACACCCTGTGTGTGTGTGTCACACAGAGAGCGCTGCTACACCCTGTGTGTATCACATAGAGAGCGCTGCTACACCCTGTGTGTATCACATAGAGAGCGCTGCTACACCCTGTGTGTATCACATAGAGAGCGCTGCTACACCCTGTGTGTATCACATAGAGAGCGCTGCTACACCCTGTGTGTATCACATAGAGAGCGCTGCTACACCCTGTGTGTATCACATAGAGAGCGCTGCTACACCCTGTGTGTATCACATAGAGAGCGCTGCTATACCCTGTGTGTGTGTCACATAGAGAGCGCTGCTACACCATGTGTGTGTGTGTGTGTCACATAGAGAGCGCTGCTACACCCTGTGCGTGTGTCACATAGAGAGCGCTGCTACACCCTGTGCGTGTGTCACATAGAGAGCGCTGCTACACCCTGTGCGTGTGTCACATAGAGAGCGCTGCTACACCCTGTGTGCGTGTGTCACATAGAGAGCGCTGCTACACCCTGTGTGTGTGTGTCACATAGAGAGCGCTGCTACACCCTGTGTGTGTCACATAGAGAGCGCTGCTACACCCTGTGTGTGTGTCACATAGAGAGCGCTGCTACACCCTGTGTGTGTGTCACATAGAGAGCGCTGCTACACCCTGTGTGTGTCACATAGAGAGCGCTGCTACACCCTGTGTGTATCACATAGAGAGCGCTGCTACACCCTGTGTGTATCACATAGAGAGCGCTGCTACACCCTGTGTGTATCACATAGAGAGCGCTGCTACACCCTGTGTGTATCACATAGAGAGCGCTGCTACACCCTGTGTGTATCACATAGAGAGCGCTGCTATACCCTGTGTGTGTGTGTCACATAGAGAGCGCTGCTACACCATGTGTGTGTGTGTGTCACATAGAGAGCGCTGCTACACCCTGTGCGTGTGTCACATAGAGAGCGCTGCTACACCCTGTGCGTGTGTCACATAGAGAGCGCTGCTACACCCTGTGCGTGTGTCACAGAGAGCGCTGCTACACCCTGTGTGTGTGTGTCACATAGAGAGCGCTGCTACACCCTGTGTGTGTGTGTCACATAGAGAGCGCTGCTACACCCTGTGTGTGTGTGTCACATAGAGAGCGCTGCTACACCCTGTGTGTGTGTGTCACATAGAGAGCGCTGCTACACCCTGTGTGTGGGTCACATAGAGAGCGCTGCTACACCCTGTGTGTGGGTCACATAGAGAGCGCTGCTACACCCTGTGTGTGGGTCACATAGAGAGCGCTGCTACACCCTGTGTGTGGCTCACATAGAGAGCGCTGCTACACCCTGTGTGTGGGTCACATAGAGAGCGCTGCTACACCCTGTGTGTGTCACATAGAGAGCGCTGCTACACCCTGTGTGTGTCACATAGAGAGCGCTGCTACACCCTGTGTGTGTGTGTGTCACATAGAGAGCGCTGCTACACCCTGTGTGTGTGTGTCACATAGAGAGCGCTGCTACACCCTGTGTGTGTGTCACATAGAGAGCGCTGCTACACCCTGTGTGTGTTTCTCATAGAGAGCGCTGCTACACCCTGTGTGTGTGTGTGTGTGTGTCACATAGAGAGCGCTGCTACACCCTGTGTGTGTGTGTGTGTCACATAGAGAGCGCTGCTACACCCTGTGTGTCTGTGTCACATAGAGAGCGCTGCTACACCCTGTGTGTGTGTCGCATAGAGAGCGCTGCTACACCCTGTGTGTGTGTCGCATAGAGAGCGCTGCTACACCCTGTGTGTGTGTCGCATAGAGAGCGCTGCTACACCCTGTGTGTGTGTCGCATAGAGAGCGCTGCTACACCCTGTGTGTGTGTCGCATAGAGAGCGCTGCTACACCCTGTGTGTGTGTCGCATAGAGAGCGCTGCTACACCCTGTGTGTGTGTCGCATAGAGAGCGCTGCTACACCCTGTGTGTGTGTCGCATAGAGAGCGCTGCTACACCCTGTGTGTGTGTCGCATAGAGAGCGCTGCTACACCCTGTGTGTGTGTCGCATAGAGAGCGCTGCTACACCCTGTGTGTGTGTCGCATAGAGAGCGCTGCTACACCCTGTGTGTGTGTCGCATAGAGAGCGCTGCTACACCCTGTGTGTGTGTCGCATAGAGAGCGCTGCTACACCCTGTGTGTGTGTCACACAGAGAGCGCTGCTACACCCTGTGTGTGTGTGTGTCACATAGAGTGCTGCTACACCGTGTGTGTGTGTGTGTGTGTGTGTGTGTGTTACATAGAGAGCGCTGCTACACCCTGTGTGTGTGTGTTACATAGAGAGCGCTGCTACACCCTGTGTGTGTCACACAGAGAGCGCTGCTACACCTTGTGTGTATCACATAGAGAGCGCTGCTACACCCTGTGTATATCACATAGAGAGCGCTGCTATACCCTGTGTGTGTGTCACATAGAGAGCGCTGCTACACCCTGTGTGTGTGTCACATAGAGAGCGCTGCTACACCCTGTGCGTGTGTCACATAGAGAGCGCTGCTACACCCTGTGCGTGTGTCACATAGAGAGCGCTGCTACACCCTGTGTGTGTGTGTCACATAGAGAGCGCTGCTACACCCTGTGTGTGTGTGTGTGTGTGTGTGTGTCTGTCACATAGAGAGCGCTGCTACACCCTGTGTGTCTGTCACATAGAGAGCGCTGCTACACCCTGTGTGTGTGTGTCACATAGAGAGCGCTGCTACACCCCGTGTGTCTGTGTGTGTGTCACATAGAGAGCGCTGCTACACCCTGTGTGTGTGTGTCACATAGAGAGCGCTGCTACACCCTGTGTGTGTCACATAGAGAGCGCTGCTACACCCTGTGTGTGTCACATAGAGAGCGCTGCTACACCATGTGTGTGTGTGTGTGTGTGTGTGTGTGTGTGTGTCACATAGAGAGCGCTGCTACACCCTGTGTGTGTGTGTGTGTGTGTGTGTCACATAGAGAGCGCTGCTACACCCTGTGTGTGTGTGTGTGTCACATAGAGAGCGCTGCTACACCCTGTGTGTGTGTGTGTCACATAGAGAGCGCTGCTACACCCTGTGTGTGTGTGTCACACAGAGAGCGCTGCTACACCCTGTGTGTGTCACACAGAGAGCGCTGCTACACCCTGTGTGTGTCACATAGAGAGCGCTGCTACACCCTGTGTGTGTCACATAGAGAGCGCTGCTACACCCTGTGTGTATCACATAGAGAGCGCTGCTACACCCTGTGTGTATCACATAGAGAGCGCTGCTACACCCTGTGTGTATCACATAGAGAGCGCTGCTATACCCTGTGTGTGTGTCACATAGAGAGCGCTGCTACACCATGTGTGTGTGTGTGTCACATAGAGAGCGCTGCTACACCCTGTGCGTGTGTCACATAGAGAGCGCTGCTACACCCTGTGCGTGTGTCACATAGAGAGCGCTGCTACACCCTGTGCGTGTGTCACAGAGAGCGCTGCTACACCCTGTGTGTGTGTGTCACATAGAGAGCGCTGCTACACCCTGTGTGTGTGTGTCACATAGAGAGCGCTGCTACACCCTGTGTGTGTGTGTCACATAGAGAGCGCTGCTACACCCTGTGTGTGTGTCACATAGAGAGCGCTGCTACACCCTGTGTGTGGGTCACATAGAGAGCGCTGCTACACCCTGTGTGTGGGTCACATAGAGAGCGCTGCTACACCCTGTGTGTGTGTCACATAGAGAGCGCTGCTACACCCTGTGTGTGTGTGTGTGTGTGTGTCACATAGAGAGCGCTGCTACACCCTGTGTGTGTGTGTGTGTCACATAGAGAGCGCTGCTACATCCTGTGTGTGTCACATAGAGAGCGCTGCTACACCCTGTGTGTGTGTGTCACATAGAGAGCGCTGCTACACCGTGTGTGTGTGTGTCACATAGAGAGCGCTGCTTCACCCTGTGTGTGTGTCACAGAGAGCGCTGCTACACCCTGTGTGTGTGTGTCACATAGAGAGCGCTGCTACACCCTGTGTGTGTCACATAGAGAGCGCTGCTACACCCTGTGTGTGTGTGTCACATAGAGAGCGCTGCTACACCCTGTGTGTGTGTGTCACATAGAGAGCGCTGCTACACCCTGTGTGTGTGTGTCGCATAGAGAGCGCTGCTACACCCTGTGTGTGTGTGTCGCATAGAGAGCGCTGCTACACCCTGTGTGTGTGTCGCATAGAGAGCGCTGCTACACCCTGTGTGTGTCGCATAGAGAGCGCTGCTACACCCTGTGTGTGTGTGTCGCATAGAGAGCGCTGCTACACCCTGTGTGTGTGTGTCGCATAGAGAGCGCTGCTACACCCTGTGTGTGTGTGTCGCATAGAGAGCGCTGCTACACCCTGTGTGTGTGTCGCATAGAGAGCGCTGCTACACCCTGTGTGTGTGTGTGTCAGTCACATAGAGAGCGCTGCTACACCCTGTGTGTGTGTGTCACATAGAGAGCGCTGCTACACCCTGAGTGTGTGTGTCACATAGAGAGCGCTGCTACACCCTGTGTGTGTGTCACATAGAGAGCGCTGCTACACCCTGTGTGTGTGTCACATAGAGAGCGCTGCTACACCCTGTGTGTGTGTCACATAGAGAGCGCTGCTACACCCTGTGTGTGTGTGTGTGTGTCACATAGAGAGCGCTGCTACACCCTGTGTGTGTGTGTGTGTGTGTGTGTGTGTGTGTCACATAGAGAGCGCTGCTACACCCTGTGTGTGTGTGTCACATAGAGAGCGCTGCTACACCCTGTGTGTGTGTGTCACATAAAGAGCGCTGCTACACCCTGTGTGTGTGTGTGTGTCACATAGAGAGCGCTGCTACACCCTGTGTGTGTCACATAGAGAGCGCTGCTACACCCTGTGTGTGTGTCACATAGAGAGCGCTGCTACAACGTGTGTGTGTGTGTGTGTCACATAGAGAGCGCTGCTACACCCTGTGTGTGTGTGTCACATAGAGAGCGCTGCTACACCCTGTGTGTGTCACATAGAGCGCTGCTACACCGTATGTGTGTGTGTGTCACATAGAGAGCGCTGCTTCACCCTGTGTGTGTGTGTCACAGAGAGCGCTGCTACACCCTGTGTGTGTGTCACATAGAGAGCGCTGCTACACCCTGTGTGTGTGTGTCGCATAGAGAGCGCTGCTACACCCTGTGTGTGTATGTGTCGCATAGAGAGCGCTGCTACACCCTGTGTGTGTGTCAGTCACATAGAGAGCGCTGCTACACCCTGTGTGTGTGTGTCACATAGAGAGCGCTGCTACACCCTGTGTGTGTGTGTCACATAGAGAGCGCTGCTACACCCTGTGTGTGTGTCACATAGAGAGCGCTGCTACACCCTGTGTGTGTGTGTGTGTGTCACATAGAGAGCGCTGCTACACCCTGTGTGTGGGTCACATAGAGAGCGCTGCTACACCCTGTGTGTGGGTCACATAGAGAGCGCTGCTACACCCTGTGTGTGGGTCACATAGAGAGCGCTGCTACACCCTGTGTGTGTCACATAGAGAGCGCTGCTACACCCTGTGTGTGTGTGTCACATAGAGAGCGCTGCTACACCCTGTGTGTGTGTGTCACATAGAGAGCGCTGCTACACCCTGTGTGTGTGTGTCACATAGAGAGCGCTGCTACACCCTGTGTGTGTGTCACATAGAGAGCGCTGCTACACCCTGTGTGTGTTTCTCATAGAGAGCGCTGCTACACCCTGTGTGTGTGTGTGTCACATAGAGACCGCTGCTACACCCTGTGTGTGTGTGTCACATAGAGAGCGCTGCTACACACTGTGTGTGTGTCACAGAGAGCGCTGCTACACCCTGTGTGTGTGTCACATAGAGAGCGCTGCTATACCCTGTGTGTGTGTCACATAGAGAGCGCTGCTACACCCTGTGTGTGGGTCACATAGAGAGCGCTGCTACACCCTGTGTGTGGGTCACATAGAGAGCGCTGCTACACCCTGTGTGTGGGTCACATAGAGAGCGCTGCTACACCCTGTGTGTGGGTCACATAGAGAGCGCTGCTACACCCTGTGTGTCACATAGAGAGCGCTGCTACACCCTGTGTGTGTGTGTCACATAGAGAGCGCTGCTACACCCTGTGTGTGTGTGTCACATAGAGAGCGCTGCTACACCCTGTGTGTGTGTGTCACATAGAGAGCGCTGCTACACCCTGTTTGTGTGTCACATAGAGAGCGCTGCTACACCCTGTGTGTGTGTGTGTGTGTGTCACATAGAGAGCGCTGCTACAACTTGTGTGTGTGTCACATAGAGAGCGCTGCTACACCCTGTGTGTGTGTGTCACATAGAGAGCGCTGCTACACCCTGTGTGTGTGTGTCGCATAGAGAGCGCTGCTACACCCTGTGTGTCTGTGTCACATAGAGAGCGCTGCTACACCCTGTGTGTGTGTCACATAGAGAGCGCTGCTACACCCTGTGTGTGCGTCGCATAGAGAGCGCTGCTACACCCTGTGTGTGTGTGTCGCATAGAGCGCTGCTACACCCTGTGTGTGTGTGTCACATAGAGAGCGCTGCTACACCCTGTGTGTGTGTGTCACATAGAGAGCGCTGCTACACCCTGTGTGTGTGTGTCACATAGAGAGCGCTGCTACACCCTGTGTGTGTGTCACATAGAGAGCGCTGCTACACCCTGTGTGTGTGTCACATAGAGAGTGCTGCTACACCCTGTGTGTGTGTGTCACACAGAGAGCGCTGCTACACCCTGTGTGTATCACATAGAGAGCGCTGCTACACCCTGTGTGTATCACATAGAGAGCGCTGCTACACCCTGTGTGTATCACATAGAGAGCGCTGCTACACCCTGTGTGTATCACATAGAGAGCGCTGCTACACCCTGTGTGTATCACATAGAGAGCGCTGCTACACCCTGTGTGTATCACATAGAGAGCGCTGCTACACCCTGTGTGTATCACATAGAGAGCGCTGCTATACCCTGTGTGTGTGTCACATAGAGAGCGCTGCTACACCATGTGTGTGTGTGTCACATAGAGAGCGCTGCTACACCCTGTGCGTGTGTCACATAGAGAGCGCTGCTACACCCTGTGCGTGTGTCACATAGAGAGCGCTGCTACACCCTGTGCGTGTGTCACATAGAGAGCGCTGCTACACCCTGTGTGCGTGTGTCACATAGAGAGCGCTGCTACACCCTGTGTGTGTGTGTCACATAGAGAGCGCTGCTACACCCTGTGTGTGTCACATAGAGAGCGCTGCTACACCCTGTGTGTGTGTCACATAGAGAGCGCTGCTACACCCTGTGTGTGTGTCACATAGAGAGCGCTGCTACACCCTGTGTGTGTCACATAGAGAGCGCTGCTACACCCTGTGTGTATCACATAGAGAGCGCTGCTACACCCTGTGTGTATCACATAGAGAGCGCTGCTACACCCTGTGTGTATCACATAGAGAGCGCTGCTACACCCTGTGTGTATCACATAGAGAGCGCTGCTACACCCTGTGTGTATCACATAGAGAGCGCTGCTACACCCTGTGTGTATCACATAGAGAGCGCTGCTATACCCTGTGTGTGTGTGTCACATAGAGAGCGCTGCTACACCATGTGTGTGTGTGTGTGTCACATAGAGAGCGCTGCTACACCCTGTGCGTGTGTCACATAGAGAGCGCTGCTACACCCTGTGCGTGTGTCACATAGAGAGCGCTGCTACACCCTGTGCGTGTCACAGAGAGCGCTGCTACACCCTGTGTGTGTGTGTCACATAGAGAGCGCTGCTACACCCTGTGTGTGTGTGTCACATAGAGAGCGCTGCTACACCCTGTGTGTGTGTGTCACATAGAGAGCGCTGCTACACCCTGTGTGTGTGTGTCACATAGAGAGCGCTGCTACACCCTGTGTGTGGGTCACATAGAGAGCGCTGCTACACCCTGTGTGTGGGTCACATAGAGAGCGCTGCTACACCCTGTGTGTGGGTCACATAGAGAGCGCTGCTACACCCTGTGTGTGGGTCACATAGAGAGCGCTGCTACACCCTGTGTGTGGGTCACATAGAGAGCGCTGCTACACCCTGTGTGTGTCACATAGAGAGCGCTGCTACACCCTGTGTGTGTCACATAGAGAGCGCTGCTACACCCTGTGTGTGTGTGTGTCACATAGAGAGCGCTGCTACACCCTGTGTGTGTGTGTCACATAGAGAGCGCTGCTACACCCTGTGTGTGTGTCACATAGAGAGCGCTGCTACACCCTGTGTGTGTTTCTCATAGAGAGCGCTGCTACACCCTGTGTGTGTGTGTCACATAGAGAGCGCTGCTACACCCTGTGTGTGTGTGTGTGTGTCACATAGAGAGCGCTGCTACACCCTGTGTGTGTGTGTGTCACATAGAGAGCGCTGCTACACCCTGTGTGTCTGTGTCACATAGAGAGCGCTGCTACACCCTGTGTGTGTGTCACATAGAGAGCGCTGCTACACCCTGTGTGTGTGTCGCATAGAGAGCGCTGCTACACCCTGTGTGTGTGTCGCATAGAGAGCGCTGCTACACCCTGTGTGTGTGTCGCATAGAGAGCGCTGCTACACCCTGTGTGTGTGTCGCATAGAGAGCGCTGCTACACCCTGTGTGTGTGTCGCATAGAGAGCGCTGCTACACCCTGTGTGTGTGTCGCATAGAGAGCGCTGCTACACCCTGTGTGTGTGTCGCATAGAGAGCGCTGCTACACCCTGTGTGTGTGTCGCATAGAGAGCGCTGCTACACCCTGTGTGTGTGTCGCATAGAGAGCGCTGCTACACCCTGTGTGTGTGTCGCATAGAGAGCGCTGCTACACCCTGTGTGTGTGTCGCATAGAGAGCGCTGCTACACCCTGTGTGTGTGTCGCATAGAGAGCGCTGCTACACCCTGTGTGTGTGTCACACAGAGAGCGCTGCTACACCCTGTGTGTGTGTGTGTCACACAGAGAGCGCTGCTACACCCTGTGTGTGTGTCACATAGAGAGCGCTGCTACACCCTGTGCGTGTGTCACATAGAGAGCGCTGCTACACCCTGTGCGTGTGTCACATAGAGAGCGCTGCTACACCCTGTGTGTGTGTGTGTCACATAGAGAGCGCTGCTACACCCTGTGTGTGTGTGTGTGTGTGTGTGTCTGTCACATAGAGAGCGCTGCTACACCCTGTGTGTCTGTCACATAGAGAGCGCTGCTACACCCTGTGTGTGTGTGTCACATAGAGAGCGCTGCTACACCCCGTGTGTCTGTGTGTGTGTCACATAGAGAGCGCTGCTACACCCTGTGTGTGTGTGTCACATAGAGAGCGCTGCTACACCCTGTGTGTGTCACATAGAGAGCGCTGCTACACCCTGTGTGTGTCACATAGAGAGCGCTGCTACACCATGTGTGTGTGTGTGTGTGTGTCACATAGAGAGCGCTGCTACACCCTGTGTGTGTGTGTGTGTGTGTGTGTCACATAGAGAGCGCTGCTACACCCTGTGTGTGTGTGTGTGTCACATAGAGAGCGCTGCTACACCCTGTGTGTGTGTGTGTCACATAGAGAGCGCTGCTACACCCTGTGTGTGTGTGTCACACAGAGAGCGCTGCTACACCCTGTGTGTGTCACACAGAGAGCGCTGCTACACCCTGTGTGTGTCACATAGAGAGCGCTGCTACACCCTGTGTGTGTCACATAGAGAGCGCTGCTACACCCTGTGTGTATCACATAGAGAGCGCTGCTACACCCTGTGTGTATCACATAGAGAGCGCTGCTACACCCTGTGTGTATCACATAGAGAGCGCTGCTATACCCTGTGTGTGTGTCACATAGAGAGCGCTGCTACACCATGTGTGTGTGTGTGTCACATAGAGAGCGCTGCTACACCCTGTGCGTGTGTCACATAGAGAGCGCTGCTACACCCTGTGCGTGTGTCACATAGAGAGCGCTGCTACACCCTGTGCGTGTGTCACAGAGAGCGCTGCTACACCCTGTGTGTGTGTGTCACATAGAGAGCGCTGCTACACCCTGTGTGTGTGTGTCACATAGAGAGCGCTGCTACACCCTGTGTGTGTGTGTCACATAGAGAGCGCTGCTACACCCTGTGTGTGTGTCACATAGAGAGCGCTGCTACACCCTGTGTGTGGGTCACATAGAGAGCGCTGCTACACCCTGTGTGTGGGTCACATAGAGAGCGCTGCTACACCCTGTGTGTGGGTCACATAGAGAGCGCTGCTACACCCTGTGTGTGGGTCACATAGAGAGCGCTGCTACACCCTGTGTGTGTCACATAGAGAGCGCTGCTACACCCTGTGTGTGTCACATAGAGAGCGCTGCTACACCCTGTGTGTGTCACATAGAGAGCGCTGCTACACCCTGTGTGTGTGTGTGTCACATAGAGAGCGCTGCTACACCCTGTGTGTGTGTGTCACATAGAGAGCGCTGCTACACCCTGTGTGTGTGTCACATAGAGAGCGCTGCTACACCCTGTGTGTGTTTCTCATAGAGAGCGCTGCTACACCCTGTGTGTGTGTCACATAGAGAGCGCTGCTACACCCTGTGTGTGTTTCTCATAGAGAGCGCTGCTACACCCTGTGTGTGTGTGTGTGTGTCACATAGAGAGCGCTGCTACACCCTGTGTGTGTGTGTGTCACATAGAGAGCGCTGCTACACCCTGTGTGTCTGTGTCACATAGAGAGCGCTGCTACACCCTGTGTGTGTGTCGCATAGAGAGCGCTGCTACACCCTGTGTGTGTGTCGCATAGAGAGCGCTGCTACACCCTGTGTGTGTGTCGCATAGAGAGCGCTGCTACACCCTGTGTGTGTGTCGCATAGAGAGCGCTGCTACACCCTGTGTGTGTGTCGCATAGAGAGCGCTGCTACACCCTGTGTGTGTGTCGCATAGAGAGCGCTGCTACACCCTGTGTGTGTGTCGCATAGAGAGCGCTGCTACACCCTGTGTGTGTGTCGCATAGAGAGCGCTGCTACACCCTGTGTGTGTGTCGCATAGAGAGCGCTGCTACACCCTGTGTGTGTGTCGCATAGAGAGCGCTGCTACACCCTGTGTGTGTGTCGCATAGAGAGCGCTGCTACACCCTGTGTGTGTGTCGCATAGAGAGCGCTGCTACACCCTGTGTGTGTGTGTGTGTGTGTGTGTGTGTTACATAGAGAGCGCTGCTACACCCTGTGTGTGTGTGTTACATAGAGAGCGCTGCTACACCCTGTGTGTGTCACACAGAGAGCGCTGCTACACCTTGTGTGTATCACATAGAGAGCGCTGCTACACCCTGTGTATATCACATAGAGAGCGCTGCTACACCCTGTGTGTGTGTCACATAGAGAGCGCTGCTACACCCTGTGCGTGTGTCACATAGAGAGCGCTGCTACACCCTGTGCGTGTGTCACATAGAGAGCGCTGCTACACCCTGTGTGTGTGTGTGTCACATAGAGAGCGCTGCTACACCCTGTGTGTGTGTGTGCGTGTGTCTGTGTGTGTGTGTCACATAGAGAGCACTGCTACACCCTGTGTGTGTGTGTGTGTGTCACATAGAGAGCGCTGCTACACCCTGTGTGTGTCACATAGAGAGCGCTGCTACACCCTGTGTGTGTCACATAGAGAGCGCTGCTACACCATGTGTGTGTGTGTGTGTGTGTCACATAGAGAGCGCTGCTACACCCTGTGTGTGTGTCACATAGAGATTGCTGCTACACCCTGTGTGTGTGTGTGTGTCACAGAGTGCGCTGCTACACCCTGTGTGTGTGTCACATAGAGAGCGCTGCTACACCCTGTGTGTGTCACATAGAGAGCGCTGCTACACCGTGTGTGTGTGTGTGTGTGTCACATAGAGCGCTGCTACACCCTGTGTGTGTGTGTCACATAGAGAGCGCTGCTACACCCTGTGTGTGTGTCACATAGAGAGCGCTGCTACACCCTGTGTGTGTGTGTCACATAGAGAGCGCTGCTCCACCCTGTGTGTGTGTGTCATAGAGAGCGCTGCTACACCCTGTGTGTGTGTCTGTGTCACATAGAGAGCGCTGCTACACCCTGTGTGTGTCACAGAGAGCGCTGCTACACCCTGTGTGTGTGTGTTTGTGTGTCACATAGAGAGCGCTGCTACACCCTGTGTGTGTCACATAGAGAGCGCTGCTACACCCTGTGTGTGTCACATAGAGAGCGCTGCTACACCCTGTGTGTCACATAGAGAGCGCTGCTACACCCTGTGTGAGTGTGTCACAGAGAGAGCGCTGCTACTCCCTGTGTGTGTGTCACATAGAGAGCGCTGCTACACCTTGTGTGTCACATAGAGAGCGCTGCTACACCCTGTGTGTGTGTCGCATAAAGAACGCTGCTACACCCTGTGCGTGTGTGTCACATAGAGAACGCTGCTACACCCTGTGTGTCACATAGAGAGCGCTGCTACACCCTGTGTGTGTGTCACATAGAGTGCGCTGCTACACCCTGTGTGTGTGTCACATAGAGAGCGCTGCTACACCCTGTGTGTGTGTCACATAGAGATTGCTGCTACACCCTGTGTGTGTGTGTGTGTGTCACAGAGTGCGCTGCTACACCCTGTGTGTGTGTCACATAGAGAGCGCTGCTACACCCTGTGTGTGTGTCACATAGAGCGCTGCTACACCCTGTGTGTGTGTGTGTCACATAGAGAGCGCTGCTACACCCTGTGTGTGTGTCACATAGAGAGCGCTGCTACACCCTGTGTGTGTGTGTCACATAGAGAGCGCTGCTCCACCCTGTGTGTGTGTGTGTGTGTCACATAGAGAGCGCTGCTCCACCCTGTGTGTGTGTGTGTGTCACATAGAGAGCGCTGCTACACCCTGTGTGTGTGTCTGTGTCACATAGAGAGCGCTGCTACACCCTGTGTGTGTCACAGAGAGCGCTGCTACACCCTGTGTGTGTGTGTTTGTGTGTCACATAGAGAGCGCTGCTACACCCTGTGTGTCTGTCACATAGAGAGCGCTGCTACACCCTGTGTGTGTGTGTCACATAGAGTGCGCTGCTACACCCCGTGTGTGTGTGTGTCTGTGTCACATAGAGAGCGCTGCTACACCCTGTGTGTGTCACAGAGAGCGCTGCTACACCCTGTGTGTGTGTTTGTGTGTCACATAGAGAGCGCTGCTACACCCTGTGTGTGTGTCACATAGAGAGCGCTGCTACACCCTGTGTGTGTCACATAGAGAGCGCTGCTACACCCTGTGTGTGTCACATAGAGAGCGCTGCTACACCCTGTGTGAGTGTGTCACAGAGAGAGCGCTGCTACTCCCTGTGTGTGTGTCACATAGAGAGCGCTGCTACACCCTGTGTGTGTGTGTGTGTCACATAGAGAGCGCTGCTACACCCTGTGTGTGTGTCACATAGAGATTGCTGCTACACCCTGTGTGTGTGTGTCACATAGAGAGCGCTGCTACACCCTGTGTGTGTGTCACATAGAGAGCGCTGCTACACCCTGTGTGTGTGTCACATAGAGAGCACTGCTACACCCTGTGTGTGTGTCACATAGAGAGCGCTGCTACACCCTGTGTGTGTGTGTCACATAGAGAGCGCTGCTACACCCTGTGTGTGTGTGTGTCACATAGAGAGCGCTGCTACACACTGTGTGTGTGTGTCACATAGAAAGCGCTGCTACACCCTGTGTGTGTGTGTGTGTGTGTGTGTCACAGAGTGCGCTGCTACACCCTGTGTGTGTGTGTCACATAGAGAGCGCTGCTACACCCTGTGTGTGTCACATAGAGAGCGCTGCTACACCCTGTGTGTGTATGTGTGTCACATAGAGCGCTGCTACACCCTGTGTGTGTGTGTCACATAGAGAGCGCTGCTACACCCTGTGTGTGTCACATAGAGAGCGCTGCTACACCCTGTGTGTGTGTCACATAGAGAGCGCTGCTCCACCCTGTGTGTGTGTGTGTGTGTGTGTGTGTGTCACATAGAGAGCGCTGCTACACCCTGTGTGTGTGTCTGTGTCACATAGAGAGCACTGCTACACCCTGTGTGTGTCACAGAGAGCGCTGCTACACCCTGTGTGTGTGTTTGTGTGTCACATAGAGAGCGCTGCTACACCCTGTGTGTGTGTCACATAGAGAGCGCTGCTACACCCTGTGTGTGTCACATAGAGAGCGCTGCTACACCCTGTGTGTGTCACATAGAGAGCGCTGCTACACCCTGTGTGAGTGTGTCACATAGAGAGCGCTGCTACACCCTGTGTGTGTGTGTGTGTGTCACATAGAGAGCGCTGCTACACCCTGTGTGTGTGTCACATAGAGATTGCTGCTACACCCTGTGTGTGTGTGTGTGTGTGTGTCACAGAGTGCGCTGCTACACCCTGTGTGTGTGTGTGTGTGTCACATAGAGAGCGCTGCTACACCCTGTGTGTGTGTGTGTGTGTGTGTCACATAGAGAGCGCTGCTACACCCTGTGTGTGTCACATAGAGAGCGCTGCTACACCCTGTGTGAGTGTGTCACAGAGAGAGCGCTGCTACTCCCTGTGTG
Organism: Pseudophryne corroboree; assembly: GCF_028390025.1. Classification (NCBI taxonomy): domain Eukaryota; kingdom Metazoa; phylum Chordata; class Amphibia; order Anura; family Myobatrachidae; genus Pseudophryne; species Pseudophryne corroboree. The sequence goes on from NC_086452.1 coordinate 32,139,264, forward strand.
TGTGTCGCATAGAGAGCGCTGCTACACCCTGTGTGTGTGTCGCATAAAGAACGCTGCTACACCCTGTGCGTGTGTGTCACATAGAGAACGCTGCTACACCCTGTGTGTCACATAGAGAGCGCTGCTACACCCTGTGTGTGTCACATAGAGAGCGCTGCTACACCCTGTGTGTGTGTCACATAGAGAGCGCTGCTACACCCTGTGTGTGTGTGTCACATAGAGAGCGCTGCTACACCCTGTGTGTGTGTGTCACATAGAGAGCGCTGCTACACCCTGTGTGTGTGTCACATAGAGAGCGCTGCTACACCCTGTGTGTGTGTCACATAGAGAGCGCTGCTACACCCTGTGTGCGTGTGTGTCACATAGAGAGCGCTGCTACACCCTGTGTGTGTGTCACATAGAGAGCGCTGCTACACCCTGTGTGTGTGTCACATAGAGAGCGCTGCTACACCCTGTGTGTGTGTGTGTGTGTGTCACATAGAGAGCGCTGCTACACCCTGTGTGTGTGTGTCACATAGAGAGCGCTGCTACACCCTGTGTGTGTGTCACATAGAGAGCGCTGCTACACCCTGTGTGTGTGTCACATAGAGAGCACTGCTACACCCTGTGTGTGTGTCACATAGAGAGCGCTGCTACACCCTGTGTGTGTGTGTCACATAGAGAGCGCTGCTACACCCTGTGTGTGTGTGTGTCACATAGAGAGCGCTGCTACACACTGTGTGTGTGTGTCACATAGAAAGCGCTGCTACACCCTGTGTGTGTGTGTGTGTGTGTGTGTCACATAGAGAGCGCTGCTACACCCTGTGTGTGTGTGTCACATAGAGAGCGCTGCTACACCCTGTGTGTGTGTGTCACATAGAGAGCGCTGCTACACCCTGTGTGTGTGTGTGTCACATAGAGAGCGCTGCTACACCCTGTGTGTGTGTCACATAGAGAGCGCTGCTACACCCTGTGTGTGTGTGTGTGTGTCAGAGTGCGCTGCTATACCCTGTGTGTGTGTGTCACATAGAGAGCGCTGCTACACCCTGTGTGTGTGTCACATAGAGAGCGCTGCTACACCCTGTGTGTGTGTCACAGAGTGCGCTGCTATATCCTGTGTGTGTGTGTGTCACATAGAGAGCGCTGCTACAACCTGTGTGTGTGTGTCACATAGAGAGCGCTGCTACACCCTGTGTGTGTGTGTGTCGCATAGAGAGCGCTGCTACACCCTGTGTGTGTGTGTGTGTCGCATAGAGAGCGCTGCTACACCCTGTGTGTCTGTGTCACATAGAGAGCGCCGCTACACCCTGTGTGTGTGTCACATAGAGAGCGCTGCTACACACTGTGTGTGTGTGTCACATAGAAAGCGCTGCTACACCCTGTGTGTGTGTGTCACATAGAGAGCGCTGCTACACCCTGTGTGTGTGTGTCACATAGAGAGCGCTGCTACACCCTGTGTGTGTGTGTGTGTCACAAAGAGAGCGCTGCTACACCCTGTGTGTGTGTCACATAGAGAGCGCTGCTACACCCTGTGTGTGTGTGTGTGTCAGAGTGCGCTGCTATACCCTGTGTGTGTGTGTCACATAGAGAGCGCTGCTACACCCTGTGTGTGTGTCACATAGAGAGCGCTGCTACACCCTGTGTGTGTGTGTCACAGAGTGCGCTGCTATATCGTGTGTGTGTGTCACATAGAGAGTGCTGCTACAACCTGTGTGTGTGTGTCACATAGAGAGCGCTGCTACACCCTGTGTGTGTGTCACATAGAGAGCGCTGCTACACCCTGTGTGTGTGTGTGTGTGTCGCATAGAGAGCGCTGCTACACCCTGTGTGTCTGTGTCACATAGAGAGCGCCGCTACACCCTGTGTGTGTGTCACATAGAGCGCGCTGCTACACCCTGTGTGTGTGTCGCATAGAGCGCGCTGCTACACCCTGTGTGTGTCGCATAGAGCGCTGCTACACCCTGTGTGTGTGTCGCATAGAGAGCGCTGCTACACCCTGTGTGTGTGTCGCATAGAGAGCGCTGCTACACCCTGTGTGTGTGTCACATAGAGAGCGCTGCTACACCCTGTGTGTGTGTGTGTGTGTCGCATAGAGAGCGCTGCTACACCCTGTGTGTCTGTGTCACATAGAGAGCGCCGCTACACCCTGTGTGTGTGTCACATAGAGCGCGCTGCTACACCCTGTGTGTGTGTCGCATAGAGCGCGCTGCTACACCCTGTGTGTGTCGCATAGAGCGCTGCTACACCCTGTGTGTGTGTCGCATAGAGAGCGCTGCTACACCCTGTGTGTGTGTCGCATAGAGAGCGCTGCTACACCCTGTGTGTGTGTCGCATAGAGAGCGCTGCTACACCCTGTGTGTGTGTCGCATAGAGAGCGCTGCTACACCCTGTGTGTGTGTCGCATAGAGAGCGCTGCTACACCCTGTGTGTGTGTCGCATAGAGAGCGCTGCTACACCCTGTGTGTGTGTCGCATAGAGAGCGCTGCTACACCCTGTGTGTGTGTCGCATAGAGAGCGCTGCTACACCCTGTGTGTGTGTGTCACATAGAGAGCGCTGCTACACCCTGTGTGTGTGTCACATAGAGAGCGCTGCTACACCCTGTGTGTGTGTCACACAGAGAGCGCTGCTACACCCTGTGTGTGTGTCACATAGAGAGCGCTGCTACACCCTGTGTGTGTCACACAGAGAGCGCTGCTACACCCTGTGTGTATCACATAGAGAGCGCTGCTATACCCTGTGTGTGTGTCACATAGAGAGCGCTGCTACACCATGTGTGTGTGTCACATAGAGAGCGCTGCTACACCCTGTGCGTGTCACATAGAGAGCGCTGCTACACCCTGTGTGTGTGTGTCACATAGAGAGCGCTGCTACACCCTGTGTGTGTGTGTCACATAGAGAGCGCTGCTACACCCTGTGTGTGTGTCACATAGAGAGCGCTGCTACACCCTGTGTGTGTGTCACATAGAGAGCGCTGCTACACCCTGTGTGTGTGTGTGTGTGTGTCACATAGAGAGCGCTGCTGCACCCTGTGTGTGTGTGTGTCACATAGAGAGCGCTGCTACACCCTGTTTGTGTGTCACATAGAGAGCGCTGCTACACCCTGTTTGTGTGTCACATAGAGAGCGCTGCTACACCGTGTGTGTGTGTGTCACATAGAGAGCGCTGCTACACCCTGTGTGTGTGTGTCACATAGAGAGCGCTGCTACACCCTGTGTGTGTGTGTGTGTGTGTGTGTGTCACATAGAGAGCGCTGCTACACCCTGTGTGTGTGTGTGTGTGTGTGTCACATAGAGAGCGCTGCTACACCCTGTGTGTGTGTGTCACATAGATAGCGCTGCTACACCCTGTGTGTGTGTGTGTGTGTCACATAGAGAGCGCTGCTACACCCTGTGTGTGTGTGTGTGTGTGTGTGTGTCACATAGAGAGCGCTGCTACACCCTGTGTGTGTGTGTGTGTGTGTGTCACATAGAGAGCGCTGCTACACCCTGTTTGTGTGTCACATAGAGTGCTGCTATACCCTGTTTGTGTGTCACATAGAGAGCGCTGCTACACCCTGTTTGTGTGTCACATAGAGAGCGCTGCTACACCCTGTGTGTGTGTGTCACATAGAGAGCGCTGCTACACCCTGTGTGTGTGTCACATAGAGAGCGCTGCTACACCCTGTGTGTGTGTGTGTGTGTCACATAGAGAGCGCTGCTACACCCTGTGTGTGTCACATAGAGATTGCTGCTACACCCTGTGTGTGTGTGTGTGTGTGTCACAGAGTGCGCTGCTACACCCTGTGTGTGTGTGTGTGTCACATAGAGAGCGCTGCTACACCCTGTGTATGTGTGTGTGTCACATAGAGAGCGCTGCTACACGCTGTGTGTGTCACATAGAGAGCGCTGCTACACCCTGTGTGTGTGTCACATAGAGAGCGCTGCTACACCCTGTGTGTGTCACATAGCGCTGCTACACCGTGTGTGTGTGTGTCACATAGAGAGCGCTGCTTCACCCTGTGTGTGTGTGTGTCACATAGAGAGCGCTGCTACACCCTGTGTGTGTGTGTCACATAGAGAGCGCTGCTACACCCTGTGTGTGTGTGTGTCACATAGAGAGCGCTGCTACACCCTGTGTGTGTGTGTGTGTGTGTGTGTGTCACATAGAGAGCGCTGCTACACCCTGTGTGTGTGTGTCACATAGAGAGCGCTGCTACACCCTGTGTGTGTGTGTCACATAGAGAGCGCTGCTACACCCTGTGTGTGTGTGTCACATAGAGAGCGCTGCTACACCCTGTGTGTGTGTGTGTGTGTCACATAGAGAGCGCTGCTACACCCTGTGTGTGTGTGTGTCGCATAGAGAGCGCTGCTACACCCTGTGTGTGTGTGTGTGTCGCATAGAGAGCGCTGCTACACCCTGTGTGTGTGTCGCATAGAGAGCGCTGCTACACCCTGTGTGTGTGTGTGTCGCATAGAGAGCGCTGCTACACCCTGTGTGTGTGTGTGTGTCGCATAGAGAGCGCTGCTACACCCTGTGTGTGTGTGTGTCGCATAGAGAGCGCTGCTACACCCTGTGTGTGTGTGTGTGTCAGTCACATAGAGAGCGCTGCTACACCCTGTGTGTGTGTCACATAGAGAGCGCTGCTACACCCTGTGTGTGTGTCACATAGAGAGCGCTGCTACACCCTGTGTGTGTGTCACATAGAGAGCGCTGCTACACCCTGTGTGTGTGTGTCACATAGAGAGCGCTGCTACACCCTGTGTGTGTGTGTCACATAGAGAGCGCTGCTACACCCTGTGTGTGTGTGTGTGTCACATAGAGAGCGCTGCTACACCCTGTGTGTGTGTGTCACATAGAGAGCGCTGCTACACCCTATGTGTGTGTGTCACATAGAGAGCGCTGCTACACCCTGTGTGTGTGTCACATAGAGAGCGCTGCTACACCCTGTGTGTGTGTCACATAGAGAGCGCTGCTACACCCTGTGTGTGTGTGTCACATAGAGAGCGCTGCTACACCCTGTGTGTGTGTCACATAGAGAGCGCTGCTACACCATGTGTGTGTGTGTGTCACATAGAGAGCGCTGCTACACCCTGTGTGTGTGTCACATAGAGAGCGCTGCTACACCCTGTGTGTGTGTCACATAGAGAGCGCTGCTACACCCTGTGTGTGTGTCACATAGAGAGCGCTGCTACACCCTGTGTGTGGGTCACATAGAGAGCGCTGCTACACCCTGTGTGTGGGTCACATAGAGAGCGCTGCTACACCCTGTGTGTGGGTCACATAGAGCGCTGCTACACCCTGTGTGTGGGTCACATAGAGAGCGCTGCTACACCCTGTGTGTGTGTGTCACATAGAGAGCGCTGCTACACCCTGTGTGTGTGTCACATAGAGAGCGCTGCTACACCCTGTGTGTGTCACATAGAGAGCGCTGCTACACCCTGTGTGTGTGTCACATAGAGAGCGCTGCTACACCCTGTGTGTGTGTGTGTCACATAGAGAGCGCTGCTACACCCTGTGTGTGTGTGTGTGTGTGTGTCACATAGAGAGCGCTGCTACACCCTGTGTGTGTGTCACATAGAGAGCGCTGCTACACCCTGTGTGTGTGTGTCACATAGAGAGCGCTGCTACACCCTGTGTGTGTGTCACATAGAGAGCGCTGCTACACCCTGTGTGTGTGTCACATAGAGAGCGCTGCTACACCCTGTGTGTGTGTGTGTGTCACATAGAGAGCGCTGCTACACCCTGTGTGTGTGTGTGTGTCACATAGAGAGCGCTGCTACACCCTGTGTGTGTGTCACATAGAGAGCGCTGCTACACCCTGTGTGTGTGTGTCACATAGAGAGCGCTGCTACACCCTGTGTGTGTGTCACATAGAGAGCGCTGCTACACCCTGTGTGTGTGTCACATAGAGAGCGCTGCTACACCCTGTGTGTGTGTGTCACATAGAGAGCGCTGCTACACCCTGTGTGTGTGTCACATAGAGAGCGCTGCTACACCATGTGTGTGTGTGTGTCACATAGAGAGCGCTGCTACACCCTGTGTGTGTGTCACATAGAGAGCGCTGCTACACCCTGTGTGTGTGTCACATAGAGAGCGCTGCTACACCCTGTGTGTGTGTCACATAGAGAGCGCTGCTACACCCTGTGTGTGTGTCACATAGAGAGCGCTGCTACACCCTGTGTGTGTGTGTCACATAGAGAGCGCTGCTACACCCTGTGTGTGTGTGTCACATAGAGAGCGCTGCTACACCCTGTGTGTGTTTCACATAGAGAGCGCTGCTACACCCTGTGTGTGTGTGTCACATAGAGAGCGCTGCTACACACTGTGTGTGTGTCACATAGAAAGCGCTGCTACACCCTGTGTGTGTGTCACATAGAGAGCGCTGCTACACCCTGTGTGTGTCACATAGAGAGCGCTGCTACACCCTGTGTGTGTGTGTGTGTCACATAGAGAGCGCTGCTACACACTGTGTGTGTGTGTGTCACATAGAAAGCGCTGCTACACCCTGTGTGTGTGTGTGTCACATAGAGAGCGCTGCTACACCCTGTGTGTGTCACATAGAGAGCGCTGCTACACCCTGTGTGTGTGTGTCAGAGTGCGCTGCTATACCCTGTGTGTGTGTCACATAGAGAGCGCTGCTACACCCTGTGTGTGTGTGTGTGTCACATAGAGAGCGCTGCTACACCCTATGTGTGTGTGTCACAGAGTGCGCTGCTATACCCTGTGTGTGTGTGTGTCACATAGAGAGCGCTGCTACACCCTGTGTGTGTGTGTCACATAGAGAGCGCTGCTACACCCTGTGTGTGTGTGTCGCATAGAGAGCGCTGCTACACCCTGTGTGTCTGTGTCACATAGAGAGCGCTGCTACACCCTGTGTGTGTGTCGCATAGAGAGCGCTGCTACACCCTGTGTGTGTGTCGCATAGAGAGCGCTGCTACACCCTGTGTGTGTGTGTCGCATAGAGAGCGCTGCTACACCCTGTGTGTGTGTGTCGCATAGAGAGCGCTGCTACACCCTGTGTGTCTGTGTCACATAGAGAGCGCTGCTACACCCTGTGTGTGTGTCGCATAGAGAGCGCTGCTACACCCTGTGTGTGTGTCGCATAGAGAGCGCTGCTACACCCTGTGTGTGTGTGTCGCATAGAGAGCGCTGCTACACCCTGTGTGTGTGTCGCATAGAGAGCGCTGCTACACCCTGTGTGTGTGTCGCATAGAGAGCGCTGCTACACCCTGTGTGTGTCGCATAGAGAGCGCTGCTACACCCTGTGTGTGTGTCGCATAGAGAGCGCTGCTACACCCTGTGTGTGTGTCGCATAGAGAGCGCTGCTACACCCTGTGTGTGTGTCGCATAGAGAGCGCTGCTACACCCTGTGTGTGTGTCGCATAGAGAGCGCTGCTACACCCTGTGTGTGTGTCGCATAGAGAGCGCTGCTACACCCTGTGTGTGTGTCGCATAGAGAGTGCTGCTACACCGTGTGTGTGTGTGTGTGTGTGTTACATAGAGAGCGCTGCTACACCCTGTGTGTGTGTGTGTTACATAGAGAGCGCTGCTACACCCTGTGTGTGTCACACAGAGAGCGCTGCTACACCTTGTGTGTATCACATAGAGAGCGCTGCTACACCCTGTGTATATCACATAGAGAGCGCTGCTATACCCTGTGTGTGTGTCACATAGAGAGCGCTGCTACACCCTGTGTGTGTGTCACATAGAGAGCGCTGCTACACCCTGTGCGTGTGTCACATAGAGAGCGCTGCTACACCCTGTGCGTGTGTCACATAGAGAGCGCTGCTACACCCTGTGTGTGTGTGTCACATAGAGAGCGCTGCTACACCCTGTGTGTGTGTCGCATAGAGAGCGCTGCTACACCCTGCGTGTGTGTCGCATAGAGAGCGCTGCTACACCCTGTGTGTGTGTCGCATAGAGAGCGCTGCTACACCCTGTGTGTGTGTGTCGCATAGAGAGCGCTGCTACACCCTGTGTGTGTGTGTCGCATAGAGAGCGCTGCTACACCCTGTGTGTGTGTGTCACATAGAGAGCGCTGCTACACCCTGTGTGTGTGTCGCATAGAGAGCGCTGCTACACCCTGTGTGTGTGTCGCATAGAGAGCGCTGCTACACCCTGTGTGTGTGTGTCGCATAGAGAGCGCTGCTACACCCTGTGTGTGTGTCGCATAGAGAGCGCTGCTACACCCTGTGTGTGTGTCGCATAGAGAGCGCTGCTACACCCTGTGTGTGTCGCATAGAGAGCGCTGCTACACCCTGTGTGTGTGTCGCATAGAGAGCGCTGCTACACCCTGTGTGTGTGTCGCATAGAGAGCGCTGCTACACCCTGTGTGTGTGTCGCATAGAGAGCGCTGCTACACCCTGTGTGTGTGTCGCATAGAGAGCGCTGCTACACCCTGTGTGTGTGTCGCATAGAGAGTGCTGCTACACCGTGTGTGTGTGTGTGTGTGTGTTACATAGAGAGCGCTGCTACACCCTGTGTGTGTGTGTGTTACATAGAGAGCGCTGCTACACCCTGTGTGTGTCACACAGAGAGCGCTGCTACACCTTGTGTGTATCACATAGAGAGCGCTGCTACACCCTGTGTATATCACATAGAGAGCGCTGCTATACCCTGTGTGTGTGTCACATAGAGAGCGCTGCTACACCCTGTGTGTGTGTCACATAGAGAGCGCTGCTACACCCTGTGCGTGTGTCACATAGAGAGCGCTGCTACACCCTGTGCGTGTGTCACATAGAGAGCGCTGCTACACCCTGTGTGTCTGTCACATAGAGAGCGCTGCTACACCCTGTGTGTGTGTGTCACATAGAGAGCGCTGCTACACCCCGTGTGTCTGTGTGTGTGTGTCACATAGAGAGCGCTGCTACACCCTGTGTGTGTGTGTGTGTGTGTCACATAGAGAGCGCTGCTACACCCTGTGTGTGTCACATAGAGAGCGCTGCTACACCCTGTGTGTGTCACATAGAGAGCGCTGCTACACCATGTGTGTGTGTGTGTGTGTGTGTGTGTGTGTCACATAGAGAGCGCTGCTACACCCTGTGTGTGTGTCACATAGAGATTGCTGCTACACCCTGTGTGTGTGTGTGTGTCACAGAGTGCGCTGCTACACCCTGTGTGTGTGTCACATAGAGAGCGCTGCTACACCCTGTGTGTGTCACATAGAGAGCGCTGCTACACCCTGTGTGTGTGTGTGTGTGTCACATAGAGCGCTGCTACACCCTGTGTGTGTGTGTCACATAGAGAGCGCTGCTACACCCTGTGTGTGTGTCACATAGAGAGCGCTGCTACACCCTGTGTGTGTGTGTCACATAGAGAGCGCTGCTCCACCCTGTGTGTGTGTGTGTGTGTGTGTCATAGAGAGCGCTGCTACACCCTGTGTGTGTCTGTGTCACATAGAGAGCGCTGCTACACCCTGTGTGTGTCACAGAGAGCGCTGCTACACCCTGTGTGTGTGTGTTTGTGTGTCACATAGAGAGCGCTGCTACACCCTGTGTGTGTGTCACATAGAGAGCGCTGCTACACCCTGTGTGTGTCACATAGAGAGCGCTGCTACACCCTGTGTGTGTCACATAGAGAGCGCTGCTACACCCTGTGTGTCACATAGAGAGCGCTGCTACTCCCTGTGTGTGTGTCACATAGAGAGCGCTGCTACACCTTGTGTGTCACATAGAGAGCGCTGCTACACCCTGTGTGTGTGTCGCATAAAGAACGCTGCTACACCCTGTGCGTGTGTGTCACATAGAGAACGCTGCTACACCCTGTGTGTCACATAGAGAGCGCTGCTACACCCTGTGTGTGTGTCACATAGAGAGCGCTGCTACACCCTGTGTGTGTGTCACATAGAGATTGCTGCTACACCCTGTGTGTGTGTGTGTGTGTGTCACAGAGTGCGCTGCTACACCCTGTGTGTGTGTCACATAGAGAGCGCTGCTACACCCTGTGTGTGTGTCACATAGAGCGCTGCTACACCCTGTGTGTGTGTGTCACATAGAGAGCGCTGCTACACCCTGTGTGTGTGTCACATAGAGAGCGCTGCTACACCCTGTGTGTGTGTGTGTCACATAGAGAGCGCTGCTCCACCCTGTGTGTGTGTGTGTGTCACATAGAGAGCGCTGCTACACCCTGTGTGTGTGTCTGTGTCACATAGAGCGCTGCTACACCCTGTGTGTGTCACAGAGAGCGCTGCTACACCCTGTGTGTGTGTGTTTGTGTGTCACATAGAGAGCGCTGCTACACCCTGTGTGTCTGTCACATAGAGAGCGCTGCTACACCCTGTGTGTGTGTGTCACATAGAGAGCGCTGCTACACCCCGTGTGTGTGTGTCTGTGTCACATAGAGAGCGCTGCTACACCCTGTGTGTGTCACAGAGAGCGCTGCTACACCCTGTGTGTGTGTTTGTGTGTCACATAGAGAGCGCTGCTACACCCTGTGTGTGTGTCACATAGAGAGCGCTGCTACACCCTGTGTGTGTCACATAGAGAGCGCTGCTACACCCTGTGTGTGTGTCACATAGAGAGCGCTGCTACACCCTGTGTGTGTGTCACATAGAGAGCGCTGCTACACCCTGTGTGTGTGTCACATAGAGAGCGCTGCTACACCCTGTGTGCGTGTGTGTCACATAGAGAGCGCTGCTACACCCTGTGTGTGTGTCACATAGAGATTGCTGCTACACCCTGTGTGTGTGTGTGTGTGTGTCACAGAGTGCGCTGCTACACCCTGTGTGTGTGTCACATAGAGAGCGCTGCTACACCCTGTGTGTGTGTCACATAGAGCGCTGCTACACCCTGTGTGTGTGTGTCACATAGAGAGCGCTGCTACACCCTGTGTGTGTGTCACATAGAGAGCGCTGCTACACCCTGTGTGTGTGTGTGTCACATAGAGAGCGCTGCTACACCCTGTGTGTGTGTGTGTGTGTGTCACATAGAGAGCGCTGCTACACCCTGTGTGTGTGTCACATAGAGAGCGCTGCTACACCCTGTGTGTGTGTCACATAGAGAGCACTGCTACACCCTGTGTGTGTGTCACATAGAGAGCGCTGCTACACCCTGTGTGTGTGTCACATAGAGAGCGCTGCTACACCCTGTGTGTGTGTGTCACATAGAGAGCGCTGCTACACCCTGTGTGTGTGTGTCACATAGAGAGCGCTGCTACACACTGTGTGTGTGTGTCACATAGAAAGCGCTGCTACACCCTGTGTGTGTGTGTGTGTGTGTCACATAGAGAGCGCTGCTACACCCTGTGTGTGTGTGTCACATAGAGAGCGCTGCTACACCCTGTGTGTGTGTGTGTGTCACATAGAGAGCGCTGCTACACCCTGTGTGTGTGTCACATAGAGAGCGCTGCTACACCCTGTGTGTGTGTGTGTGTGTGTGTCAGAGTGCGCTGCTATACCCTGTGTGTGTGTGTCACATAGAGAGCGCTGCTACACCCTGTGTGTGTGTCACATAGAGAGCGCTGCTACACCCTGTGTGTGTGTGTCACAGAGTGCGCTGCTATATCCTGTGTGTGTGTGTGTCACATAGAGAGCGCTGCTACAACCTGTGTGTGTGTGTCACATAGAGAGCGCTGCTACACCCTGTGTGTGTGTGTGTCGCATAGAGAGCGCTGCTACACCCTGTGTGTGTGTGTGTCGCATAGAGAGCGCTGCTACACCCTGTGTGTGTGTGTCACATAGAGAGCGCTGCTACACACTGTGTGTGTGTGTCACATAGAAAGCGCTGCTACACACTGTGTGTGTGTGTCACATAGAAAGCGCTGCTACACCCTGTGTGTGTGTGTCACATAGAGAGCGCTGCTACACCCTGTGTGTGTGTGTCACATAGAGAGCGCTGCTACACCCTGTGTGTGTGTGTGTGTGTGTCACAAAGAGAGCGCTGTTACACCCTGTGTGTGTGTCACATAGAGAGCGCTGCTACACCCTGTGTGTGTGTGTGTGTCAGAGTGCGCTGCTATACCCTGTGTGTGTGTGTCACATAGAGAGCGCTGCTACACCCTGTGTGTGTGTCACATAGAGAGCGCTGCTACACCCTGTGTGTGTGTGTCACAGAGTGCGCTGCTATATCGTGTGTGTGTGTCACATAGAGAGTGCTGCTACAACCTGTGTGTGTGTGTCACATAGAGAGCGCTGCTACACCCTGTGTGTGTGTCACATAGAGAGCGCTGCTACACCCTGTGTGTGTGTGTGTGTCGCATAGAGAGCGCTGCTACACCCTGTGTGTCTGTGTCACATAGAGAGCGCCGCTACACCCTGTGTGTGTGTCACATAGAGCGCGCTGCTACACCCTGTGTGTGTGTCGCATAGAGCGCGCTGCTACACCCTGTGTGTGTCGCATAGAGCGCTGCTACACCCTGTGTGTGTGTCGCATAGAGAGCGCTGCTACACCCTGTGTGTGTGTCGCATAGAGAGCGCTGCTACACCCTGTGTGTGTGTCGCATAGAGAGCGCTGCTACACCCTGTGTGTGTGTCGCATAGAGAGCGCTGCTACACCCTGTGTGTGTGTCGCATAGAGAGCGCTGCTACACCCTGTGTGTGTGTCGCATAGAGAGCGCTGCTACACCCTGTGTGTGTGTCGCATAGAGAGCGCTGCTACACCCTGTGTGTGTGTCGCATAGAGAGCGCTGCTACACCCTGTGTGTGTGTGTCACATAGAGAGCGCTGCTACACCCTGTGTGTGTCACATAGAGAGCGCTGCTACACCCTGTGTGTGTCACACAGAGAGCGCTGCTACACCCTGTGTGTATCACATAGAGAGCGCTGCTATACCCTGTGTGTGTGTCACATAGAGAGCGCTGCTACACCATGTGTGTGTGTCACATAGAGAGCGCTGCTACACCCTGTGCGTGTCACATAGAGAGCGCTGCTACACCCTGTGCGTGTCACATAGAGAGCGCTGCTACACCCTGTGTGTGTGTGTCACATAGAGAGCGCTGCTACACCCTGTGTGTGTGTGTCACATAGAGAGCGCTGCTACACCCTGTGTGTGTGTCACATAGAGAGCGCTGCTACACCCTGTGTGTGTGTGTGTCACATAGAGAGCGCTGCTGCACCCTGTGTGTGTGTGTGTCACATAGAGAGCGCTGCTACACCCTGTGTGTGTGTCACATAGAGAGCGCTGCTACACCCTGTTTGTGTGTCACATAGAGAGCGCTGCTACACCCTGTGTGTGTGTGTCACATAGAGAGCGCTGCTACACCCTGTGTGTGTGTGTCACATAGAGAGCGCTGCTACACCCTGTGTGTGTGTGTGTGTGTGTGTGTGTGTGTCACATAGAGAGCGCTGCTACACCCTGTGTGTGTGTGTCACATAGAGAGCGCTGCTACACCCTGTGTGTGTGTGTCACATAGATAGCGCTGCTACACCCTGTGTGTGTGTGTGTGTGTGTGTCACATAGAGAGCGCTGCTACACCCTGTGTGTGTGTGTGTGTGTGTGTGTCACATAGAGAGCGCTGCTACACCCTGTGTGTGTGTGTGTGTGTGTGTGTGTGTGTCACATAGAGAGCGCTGCTACACCCTGTTTGTGTGTCACATAGAGTGCTGCTATACCCTGTTTGTGTGTCACATAGAGAGCGCTGCTACACCCTGTTTGTGTGTCACATAGAGAGCGCTGCTACACCCTGTGTGTGTGTGTCACATAGAGAGCGCTGCTACACCCTGTGTGTGTGTCACATAGAGAGCGCTGCTACACCCTGTGTGTGTGTCACATAGAGAGCGCTGCTACACCCTGTGTGTGTCACATAGAGATTGCTGCTACACCCTGTGTGTGTGTGTGTGTCACAGAGTGCGCTGCTACACCCTGTGTGTGTGTGTGTCACATAGAGAGCGCTGCTACACCCTGTGTATGTGTGTGTGTCACATAGAGAGCGCTGCTACACGCTGTGTGTGTCACATAGAGAGCGCTGCTACACCCTGTGTGTGTGTCACATAGAGAGCGCTGCTACACCCTGTGTGTGTCACATAGCGCTGCTACACCGTGTGTGTGTGTGTCACATAGAGAGCGCTGCTTCACCCTGTGTGTGTGTGTGTCACATAGAGAGCGCTGCTACACCCTGTGTGTGTGTGTCACATAGAGAGCGCTGCTACACCCTGTGTGTGTGTGTCACATAGAGAGCGCTGCTACACCCTGTGTGTGTGTGTGTGTGTGTGTCACATAGAGAGCGCTGCTACACCCTGTGTGTGTGTGTCACATAGAGAGCGCTGCTACACCCTGTGTGTGTGTGTCACATAGAGAGCGCTGCTACACCCTGTGTGTGTGTGTCACATAGAGAGCGCTGCTACACCCTGTGTGTGTGTGTGTGTGTCACATAGAGAGCGCTGCTACACCCTGTGTGTGTGTGTGTCGCATAGAGAGCGCTGCTACACCCTGTGTGTGTGTGTGTGTCGCATAGAGAGCGCTGCTACACCCTGTGTGTGTGTCGCATAGAGAGCGCTGCTACACCCTGTGTGTGTGTGTGTCGCATAGAGAGCGCTGCTACACCCTGTGTGTGTGTGTCGCATAGAGAGCGCTGCTACACCCTGTGTGTGTGTGTGTGTCAGTCACATAGAGAGCGCTGCTACACCCTGTGTGTGTGTCACATAGAGAGCGCTGCTACACCCTGTGTGTGTGTCACATAGAGAGCGCTGCTACACCCTGTGTGTGTGTCACATAGAGAGCGCTGCTACACCCTGTGTGTGTGTCACATAGAGAGCGCTGCTACACCCTGTGTGTGTGTGTCACATAGAGAGCGCTGCTACACCCTGTGTGTGTGTGTCACATAGAGAGCGCTGCTACACCCTGTGTGTGTGTGTCACATAGAGAGCGCTGCTACACCCTGTGTGTGTGTGTCACATAGAGAGCGCTGCTACACCCTGTGTGTGTGTCACATAGAGAGCGCTGCTACACCCTGTGTGTGTGTCACATAGAGAGCGCTGCTACACCCTGTGTGTGTGTGTCACATAGAGAGCGCTGCTACACCCTGTGTGTGTGTCACATAGAGAGCGCTGCTACACCATGTGTGTGTGTGTGTCACATAGAGAGCGCTGCTACACCCTGTGTGTGTGTCACATAGAGAGCGCTGCTACACCCTGTGTGTGTGTCACATAGAGAGCGCTGCTACACCCTGTGTGTGTGTCACATAGAGAGCGCTGCTACACCCTGTGTGTGGGTCACATAGAGAGCGCTGCTACACCCTGTGTGTGGGTCACATAGAGAGCGCTGCTACACCCTGTGTGTGGGTCACATAGAGAGCGCTGCTACACCCTGTGTGTGGGTCACATAGAGAGCGCTGCTACACCCTGTGTGTGTGTGTCACATAGAGAGCGCTGCTACACCCTGTGTGTGTGTCACATAGAGAGCGCTGCTACACCCTGTGTGTGTGTCACATAGAGAGCGCTGCTACACCCTGTGTGTGTGTGTGTCACATAGAGAGCGCTGCTACACCCTGTGTGTGTGTGTGTGTCACATAGAGAGCGCTGCTACACCCTGTGTGTGTGTCACATAGAGAGCGCTGCTACACCCTGTGTGTGTGTGTCACATAGAGAGCGCTGCTACACCCTGTGTGTGTGTCACATAGAGAGCGCTGCTACACCCTGTGTGTGTGTGTCACATAGAGAGCGCTGCTACACCCTGTGTGTGTGTGTGTGTGTCACATAGAGAGCGCTGCTACACCCTGTGTGTGTGTGTGTGTCACATAGACAGCGCTGCTACACCCTGTGTGTGTGTCACATAGAGAGCGCTGCTACACCCTGTGTGTGTGTGTCACATAGAGAGCGCTGCTACACCCTGTGTGTGTGTCACATAGAGAGCGCTGCTACACCCTGTGTGTGTGTCACATAGAGAGCGCTGCTACACCCTGTGTGTGTGTGTCACATAGAGAGCGCTGCTACACCCTGTGTGTGTGTCACATAGAGAGCGCTGCTACACCATGTGTGTGTGTGTGTCACATAGAGAGCGCTGCTACACCCTGTGTGTGTGTCACATAGAGAGCGCTGCTACACCCTGTGTGTGTGTCACATAGAGAGCGCTGCTACACCCTGTGTGTGTGTCACATAGAGAGCGCTGCTACACCCTGTGTGTGTGTGTGTCACATAGAGAGCGCTGCTACACCCTGTGTGTGTGTCACATAGAGAGCGCTGCTACACCCTGTGTGTGTGTCACATAGAGAGCGCTGCTACACCCTGTGTGTGTGTGTCACATAGAGAGCGCTGCTACACCCTGTGTGTGTGTGTCACATAGAGAGCGCTGCTACACCCTGTGTGTGTTTCACATAGAGAGCGCTGCTACACCCTGTGTGTGTGTGTCACATAGAGAGCGCTGCTACACACTGTGTGTGTGTCACATAGAAAGCGCTGCTACACCCTGTGTGTGTGTGTCACATAGAGAGCGCTGCTACACCCTGTGTGTGTCACATAGAGAGCGCTGCTACACCCTGTGTGTGTGTGTGTCACATAGAGAGCGCTGCTACACCCTGTGTGTGTGTCACAGAGTGCGCTGCTATACCCTGTGTGTGTGTGTGTCACATAGAGAGCGCTGCTACAACCTGTGTGTGTGTGTCGCATAGAGAGCGCTGCTACACCCTGTGTGTGTGTCGCATAGAGAGCGCTGCTACACCCTGTGTGTGTGTCGCATAGAGAGCGCTGCTACACCCTGTGTGTGTGTCGCATAGAGAGCGCTGCTACACCCTGTGTGTGTGTCGCATAGAGAGCGCTGCTACACCCTGTGTGTGTGTCGCATAGAGAGCGCTGCTACACCCTGTGTGTGTGTCGCATAGAGAGCGCTGCTACACCCTGTGTGTGTGTCACACAGAGAGCGCTGCTACACCCTGTGTGTGTGTGTGTGTCACATAGAGTGCTGCTACACCGTGTGTGTGTGTGTGTGTGTGTGTGTTAAATAGAGGGCGCTGCTACACCCTGTGTGTGTGTGTGTTACATAGAGAGCGCTGCTACACCCTGTGTGTGTGTCACATAGAGAGCGCTGCTTCACCCTGTGTGTATCACATAGAGAGCGCTGCTACACCCTGTGTGTATCACATAGAGAGCGCTGCTATACCCTGTGTGTGTGTCACATAGAGAGCGCTGCTACACCCTGTGTGTGTGTGTGTCACATAGAGTGCTGCTACACCGTGTGTGTGTGTGTGTGTGTGTGTGTGTGTGTGTGTGTGTGTGTGTGTGTGTGTTACATAGAGGGCGCTGCTACACCCTGTGTGTGTGTGTTACATAGAGAGCGCTGCTACACCCTGTGTGTGTGTCACACAGAGCGCTGCTACACCCTGTGTGTATCACATAGAGAGCGCTGCTACACCCTGTGTGTATCACATAGAGAGCGCTGCTATACCCTGTGTGTGTGTCACATAGAGAGCGCTGCTACACCATGTGTGTGTGTGTGTGTCACATAGAGAGCGCTGCTACACCCTGTGCGTGTGTCACATAGAGAGCGCTGCTACACCCTGTGCGTGTGTCACATAGAGAGCGCTGCTACACCCTGTGCGTGTGTCACATAGAGAGCGCTGCTACACCCTGTGTGTGTGTGTCACATAGAGAGCGCTGCTACACCCTGTGTGTGTGTGTGTGTGTGTGTCACATAGAGAGCGCTGCTACACCCTGTGTGTCTGTCACATAGAGAGCGCTGCTACACCCTGTGTGTGTGTCACATAGAGAGCGCTGCTACACCCTGTGTGTGTGTGTGTCACATAGAGAGCGCTGCTACACCCTGTGTGTGTGTGTGTGTCACATAGAGAGCGCTGCTACACCCTGTGTGTGTGTGTGTCGCATAGAGAGCGCTGCTACACCCTGTGTGTCTGTCACATAGAGAGCGCTGCTACACCCTGTGTGTGTGTGTCGCATAGAGAGCGCTGCTACACCCTGTGTGTGTGTCGCATAGAGAGCGCTGCTACACCCTGTGTGTGTGTCGCATAGAGAGCGCTGCTACACCCTGTGTGTGTGTCGCATAGAGAGCGCTGCTACATCCTGTGTGTGTGTCACACAGAGAGCGCTGCTACACCCTGTGTGTGTGTCACATAGAGAGCGCTGCTACACCCTGTGTGTGTGTGTGTGTCACATAGAGAGCGCTGCTACACCCTGTGTGTGTGTCACATAGAGAGCGCTGCTACACCCTGTGTGTGTGTGTGTCACATAGAGAGCGCTGCTACACCCTGTGTGTGTGTGTGTGTGTCACATAGAGAGCGCTGCTACACCCTGTGTGTGTGTGTCACATAGAGAGCGCTGCTACACCCTGTGTGTGTGTGTGTGTGTGTGTCACATAGAGAGCGCTGCTACACCCTGTGTGTCTGTCACATAGAGAGCGCTGCTACACCCTGTGTGTGTGTCACATAGAGAGCGCTGCTACACCCTGTGTGTGTGTGTGTCACATAGAGAGCGCTGCTACACCCTGTGTGTGTGTGTGTGTCACATAGAGAGCGCTGCTACACCCTGTGTGTGTGTGTGTCGCATAGAGAGCGCTGCTACACCCTGTGTGTCTGTCACATAGAGAGCGCTGCTACACCCTGTGTGTGTGTGTCACATAGAGAGCGCTGCTACACCCTGTGTGTGTGTCACATAGAGAGCGCTGCTACACCCTGTGTGTGTGTGTCACATAGAGAGCGCTGCTACACCCTGTGTGTGTGTGTGTGTCACATAGAGAGCGCTGCTACACCCTGTGTGTGTGTGTGTGTCACACAGAGAGCGCTGCTACACCCTGTGTGTGTGTCACATAGAGTGCTGCTACACCGTGTGTGTGTGTGTGTGTGTGTGTGTGTGTGTGTGTGTGTTACATAGAGAGCGCTGCTACACCCTGTGTGTGCGTGTTACATAGAGACCGCTGCTACACCCTGTGTGTCACATAGAGTGCTGCTACACCCTGTGTGTGTGTGTGTCACACAGAGAGCGCTGCTACACCTTGTGTGTACCACATAGAGAGCGCTGCTACACCCTGTGTGTATCACATAGAGAGCGCTGCTATACCCTGTGTGTGTGTCACATAGAGAGCGCTGCTACACCATGTGTGTGTGTGTGTCACAGAGAGCGCTTGCTACACCCTGTGCGTGTGTCACATAGAGAGCGCTGCTACACCCTGTGCGTGTGTCACATAGAGAGCGCTGCTACACCCTGTGTGTGTGTGTGTCACATAGAGAGCGCTGCTACACCCCTGTGTGTGTGTGTGTCACATAGAGAGCGCTGCTACACCCTGTGTGTGTGTGTGTGTGTGTGTGTCACATAGAGAGCGCTGCTACACCCTGTGTGTCTGTCACATAGAGAGCGCTGCTACACCCTGTGTGTGTGTGTGTCACATAGAGAGCGCTGCTACACCCTGTGTGTGTGTGTGTCACATAGAGAGCGCTGCTACACCCTGTGTGTGTGTGTGTCACATAGAGAGCGCTGCTACACCCTGTGTGTGTGTGTGTGTCGCATAGAGAGCGCCGCTACACCCTGTGTCTGTGTCACATAGAGAGCGCCGCTACACCCTGTGTGTGTGTCGCATAGAGAGCGCTGCTACACCCTGTGTGTGTGTCGCATAGAGAGCGCTGCTACACCCTGTGTGTGTGTCGCATAGAGAGCGCTGCTACACCCTGTGTGTGTGTCGCATAGAGAGCGCTGCTACACCGTGTGTGTGTCGCATAGAGAGCGCTGCTACACCCTGTGTGTGTCACAGAGAGAGCGCTGCTACACCCTGTGTGTGTGTGTCACAGAGAGTGCTGCTACACCGTGTGTGTGTGTCACACAGAGCGCTGCTACACCCTGTGTGTGTTACATAGAGAGCGCTGCTACACCCTGTGTGTGTTACATAGAGAGCGCTGCTACACCCTGTGTGATTGTCACATAGAGAGCGCTGCTACACCCTGTGTGTGTCACATAGAGAGCGCTGCTACACCCTGTGTGTGTCACATAGAGAGCGCTGCTACACCCTGTGTGTGTGTCACACACAGAGCGCTGCTACACCCTGTGTGTATCGCATAGAGAGCGCTGCTACACCCTGTGTGTGTGTGTGTGTGTCACATAGAGAGCGCTGCTACACCCTGTGTGTGTGTGTGTCACATAGAGAGCGCTGCTACACCCTGTGTGTCTGTCACATAGAGAGCCCTGCTACACCCTGTGTGTGTGTCGCATAGAGAGCGCTGCTACACCCCTGTGTGTGTGTGTGTGTGTGTGTGTCACATAGAGAGCGCTGCTACACCCTGTGTGTGTGTGTGTCACATAGAGAGCGCTGCTACACCCTGTGTGTGTGTGTGTGTCACATAGAGAGCGCTGCTACACCGTGTGTGTGTGTGTGTCGTGTGTGTGTGTGTGTCACATAGAGAGCGCTGCTGCACCCTGTGTGTGTGTGTGTCACATAGAGAACGCTGCTGCACCCTGTGTGTGTGTGTGTCACATAGAGAGCGCTGCTGCACCCTGTGTGTGTGTGTGTCACATAGAGAGCGCTGCTGCACCCTGTGTGTGTGTCACATAGAGAGCGCTGCTACACCCTGTTTGTGTGTCACATAGAGAGCGCTGCTACACCCTGTGTGTGTGTGTCACATAGAGAGCGCTGCTACACCCTGTGTGTGTCACATAGAGATTGCTGCTACACCGTGTGTGTGTGTGTGTGTGTGTGTGTGTGTGTGTGTGTCAGAGTGCGCTGCTACACCCTGTGTGTGTGTGTGTCACATAGAGAGCGCTGCTACACCCTGTGTGTGTGTGTGTGTGTCACAGAGCGCTGCTACACCCTGTGTGTGTGTGTCACATAGAGAGCGCTGCTACACCCTGTGTGTGTGTGTGTCACATAGAGAGCGCTGCTACACCCTGTGTGTGTGTGTGTGTGTCACATAGAGAGCGCTGCTACACCCTGTGTGTGTGTGTGTCACATAGAGAGCGCTGCTACACCCTGTGTGTGTGTCACATAGAGAGCGCTGCTACACCCTGTGTGTGTGTGTGTGTGTGTGTGTGTGTGTGTGTGTCACATAGAGAGCGCTGCTACACCCTGTGTGTGTGTCACATAGAGAGCGCTGCTACACCCTGTGTGTGTGTGTGTGTGTGTGTGTGTGTGTGTGTCACATAGAGCTGCTACACCCTGTGTGTGTGTGTCACATAGAGAGCGCTGCTACACCCTGTGTGTGTGTGTGTGTGTGTCACATAGAGCGCGCTGCTATACCCTGTGTGTGTGTGTGTGTCACATAGAGAGCGCTGCTACACCCTGTGTGTGTGTCACATAGAGAGCGCTGCTATACCCTGTGTGTGTGTGTGTGTCACATAGAGAGCGCTGCTACACCCTGTGTGTGTGTGTGTGTGTGTGTGTCACATAGAGAGCGCTGCTACACCCTGTGTGTGTGTGTCACATAGAGAGCGCTGCTACACCCTGTGTGTGTGTGTCACATAGAGAGCGCTGCTACACCCTGTGTGTGTGTGTGTCACATAGAGAGCGCTGCTACACCCTGTGTGTGTCACATAGAGAGCGCTGCTACACCGTGTGTGTGTGTGTGTGTGTGTCACATAGAGAGCGCTGCTTCACCGTGTGTGTGTGTCACATAGAGAGCGCTGCTTCACCGTGTGTGTGTGTGTGTGTGTGTGTGTGTCTGTCACATAGAGAGCGCTGCTACACCCTGTGTGTGTGTGTCACATAGAGAGCGCTGCTACACCCTGTGTGTGTGTGTGTGTGTGTGTGTGTGTGTGTGTCACATAGAGAGCGCTGCTACACCCTGTGTGTGTGTCACATAGAGAGCGCTGCTACACCCTGTGTGTGTGTGTCACATAGAGAGCGCTGCTACACCCTGTGTGTGTGTCACATAGAGAGCGCTGCTACACACTGTGTGTCTGTCACATAGAGAGCGCTGCTACACCCTGTGTGTGTGTCACATAGAGCGCGCTGCTACACCCTGTGTGTGTGTGTGTCACATAGAGAGCGCTGCTACACCCTGTGTGTGTGTCACATAGAGAGCGCTGCTACACCCTGTGTGTGTGTCACATAGAGAGCGCTGCTACACCCTGTGTGTGTCACATAGAGAGCGCTGCTACACCCTGTGTGTGTGTCACATAGAGAGCGCTGCTACACCCTGTGTGTGTCACATAGAGAGCGCTGCTACACCCTGTGTGTGTGTCACATAGAAAGCGCTACTACACCCTGTGTGTGTGTGTGTCACATAGAGAGCGCTGCTACACCCTGTGTGTGTGTGTGTCACATAGAGAGCGCTGCTACACCCTGTGTGTGTCACATAGAGAGAGCTGCTACACCCTGTGTGTGTGTCACATAGAGAGCGCTGCTACACCCTGTGTGTGTGTGTGTGTGTGTCACATAGAGAGCGCTGCTACACCCTGTGTGTGTGTGTCACATAGAGAGCGCTGCTACACCCTGTGTGTGTGTGTGTGTCACATAGAGAGCGCTGCTATACCCTGTGTGTGTCACATAGAGAGCGCTGCTACACCCTGTGTGTGTGTGTCACATAGAGAGCGCTGCTACACCCTGTGTGTGTCACATAGAGAGCGCTGCTACACCCTGTGTGTGTCACATAGAGAGCGCTGCTACACCCTGTGTGTGTCACATAGAGAGCGCTGCTACACCCTGTGTGTGTCACATAGAGAGCGCTGCTACACCCTGTGTGTGTGTCACATAGAGAGCGCTGCTACACCCTGTGTGTGTGTGTGTGTGTGTCACATAGAGAGCGCTGCTACACCCTGTGTGTGTGTGTCACATAGAGAGCGCTGCTACACCCTGTGTGTGTGTGTGTGTGTGTGTGTCACATAGAGAGCGCTGCTACACCCTGTGTGTGTGTGTGTGTGTGTGTGTCACATAGAGAGAGCTGCTACACCCTGTGTGTGTCACATAGAGAGCGCTGCTACACCCTGTGTGTGTGTGTCACATAGAGAGCGCTGCTACACCCTGTGTGTGTGTCACATAGAGAGCGCTGCTACACCCTGTGTGTGTGTGTGTGTGTGTGTCACATAGAGAGCGCTGCTACACCCTGTGTGTGTGTCACATAGAGAGCGCTGCTACACCCTGTGTGTGTGTCACATAGAGAGCGCTGCTACACCCTGTGTGTGTGTCACATAGAGAGCGCTGCTACACCCTGTGTGTGTGTGTGTGTGTGTGTGTGTGTGTGTGTGTGTGTCACATAGAGAGCGCTGCTACACCCTGTGTGTGTGTCACATAGAGAGCGCTGCTACACCCTGTGTGTGTGTCACATAGAGAGCGCTGCTACACCCTGTGTGTGTGTGTGTGTGTGTGTGTGTCACATAGAGAGCGCTGCTACACCCTGTGTGTGTGTCACATAGAGCGCGCTGCTATACCCTGTGTGTGTGTGTGTGTGTCACATAGAGAGCGCTGCTATACCCTGTGTGTGTGTCACATAGAGAGCGCTGCTACACCCTGTGTGTGTGTGTGTGGGTCACATAGAGAGCGCTGCTACACCCTGTGTGTGTGTGTCACATAGAGAGCGCTGCTACACCCTGTGTGTGTGTCACATAGAGAGCGCTGCTACACCCTGTGTGTGTGTGTGTCACATAGAGAGCGCTGCTACACCCTGTGTGTGTCACATAGAGAGCGCTGCTACACCGTGTGTGTGTGTGTGTGTCATAGAGAGCGCTGCTTCACCGTGTGTGTGTGTCACATAGAGAGCGCTGCTTCACCGTGTGTGTGTGTGTGTGTGTGTCTGTCACATAGAGAGCGCTGCTACACCCTGTGTGTGTGTGTCACATAGAGAGCGCTGCTACACCCTGTGTGTGTGTCACATAGAGAGCGCTGCTACACCCTGTGTGTGTGTCACATAGAGAGCGCTGCTACACCCTGTGTGTGTGTCACATAGAGAGCGCTGCTACACCCTGTGTGTGTCACATAGAGAGCGCTGCTACACCCTGTGTGTGTGTGTGTGTGTCACATAGAGAGCGCTGCTACACCCTGTGTGTGTGTGTGTGTCACATAGAGAGCGCTGCTACACCCTGTGTGTGTGTGTGTGTGTCACATAGAGAGCGCTGCTACACCCTGTGTGTGTGTGTGTGTGTGTCACATAGAGAGCGCTGCTACACCCTGTGTGTGTGTGTCACATAGAGAGCGCTGCTACACCCTGTGTGTGTGTGTGTCACATAGAGAGCGCTGCTACACCCTGTGTGTGTGTGTCGCATACAGAGCGCTGCTACACCCTGTGTGTGTGTGTGTCACATAGAGAGCGCTGCTACACCCTGTGTGTGTGTCACATAGAGAGCGCTGCTACACCCTGTGTGTGTGTGTGTGTGTGTCACATACAGAGCGCTGCTACACCCTGTGTGTGTGTGTGTCACATAGAGAGCGCTGCTACACCCTGTGTGTGTGTGTGTGTGTGTGTGTCACATAGAGAGCGCTGCTACACCCTGTGTGTGTGTGTGTCACATAGAGAGCGCTGCTACACCCTGTGTGTGTGTGTGTGTGTGTGTGTCACATAGAGAGCGCTGCTACACCCTGTGTGTGTGTGTGTCACATAGAGAGCGCTGCTACACCCTGTGTGTGTGTCACATAGAGAGCGCTGCTACACCCTGTGTGTGTGTGTGTGTGTCACATAGAGAGCGCTGCTACACCCTGTGTGTGTGTGTGTGTCACATAGAGAGCGCTGCTACACCCTGTGTGTGTGTGTCACATAGAGAGCGCTGCTACACCCTGTGTGTGTGTGTGTCACATAGAGAGCGCTGCTACACCCTGTGTGTGTGTGTGTGTCACATAGAGAGCGCTGCTACACCCTGTGTGTGTGTCACATAGAGAGCGCTGCTACACCCTGTGTGTGTGTGTGTGTGTGTGTGTCACATAGAGAGCGCTGCTACACCCTGTGTGTGTGTCACATAGAGAGCGCTGCTACTCCCTGTGTGTGTGTCACATAGAGAGCGCTGCTACACCCTGTGTGTGTGTGTCACAGAGAGCGCTGCTACACCCTGTGTGTGTCACATAGAGCGCGCTGCTATACCCTGTGTGTGTGTGTGTGTCACATAGAGAGCGCTGCTATACCCTGTGTGTGTGTGTGTCACATAGAGAGCGCTGCTACACCCTGTGTGTGTGTGTGTCACATAGAGAGCGCTGCTACACCCTGTGTGTGTGTGTCACATAGAGAGCGCTGCTACACCCTGTGTGTGTGTCACATAGAGAGCGCTGCTATACCCTGTGTGTGTGTGTGTCACATAGAGAGCGCTGCTACACCCTGTGTGTGTGTGTGTGTCACATAGAGAGCGCTGCTACACCCTGTGTGTGTGTCACATAGAGAGCGCTGCTACACCGTGTGTGTGTGTGTGTGTCACATAGAGAGCGCTGCTTCACCGTGTGTGTGTGTGTGTGTGTGTCTGTCACATAGAGAGCGCTGCTACACCCTGTGTGTGTGTGTCACATAGAGAGCGCTGCTACACCCTGTGTGTGTGTGTGTGTCACATAGAGAGCGCTGCTACACCCTGTGTGTGTGTCACATAGAGAGCGCTGCTACACCCTGTGTGTGTGTCACATAGAGAGCGCTGCTACACCCTGTGTGTGTGTGTGTGTGTGTGTGTGTGTCACATAGAGAGCGCTGCTACACCCTGTGTGTGTGTGTGTGTCACATAGAGAGCGCTGCTACACCCTGTGTGTGTGTCACATAGAGAGCGCTGCTACACCCTGTGTGTGTGTCACATAGAGAGCGCTGCTACACCCTGTGTGTGTGTCACATAGAGAGCGCTGCTACACCGTGTGTGTGTGTGTGTCACATAGAGAGCGCTGCTTCACCCTGTGTGTGTGTCACAGAGAGCGCTGCTACACCCTGTGTGTGTGTGTCACATAGAGAGCGCTGCTACACCCTGTGTGTGTGTGTCACATAGAGAGCGCTGCTACACCCTGTGTGTGTGTGTCACATAGAGAGCGCTGCTACACCCTGTGTGTGTGTGTCACATAGAGAGCGCTGCTACACCCTGTGTGTGTGTGTGTCACATAGAGAGCGCTGCTACACCCTGTGTGTGTGTGTGTCGCATAGAGAGCGCTGCTACACCCTGTGTGTGTGTGTCGCATAGAGAGCGCTGCTACACCCTGTGTGTGTCGCATAGAGAGCGCTGCTACACCCTGTGTGTGTCGCATAGAGAGCGCTGCTACACCCTGTGTGTGTCGCATAGAGAGCGCTGCTACACCCTGTGTGTGTGTGTCGCATAGAGAGCGCTGCTACACCCTGTGTGTGTGTGTCGCATAGAGAGCGCTGCTACACCCTGTGTGTGTGTGTCGCATAGAGAGCGCTGCTACACCCTGTGTGTGTGTGTGTGTCAGTCACATAGAGAGCGCTGCTACACCCTGTGTGTGTGTGTCACATAGAGAGCGCTGCTACACCCTGAGTGTGTGTGTCACATAGAGAGCGCTGCTACACCCTGTGTGTGTGTCACATAGAGAGCGCTGCTACACCCTGTGTGTGTGTGTGTCACATAGAGAGCGCTGCTACACCCTGTGTGTGTGTCACATAGAGAGCGCTGCTACACCCTGTGTGTGTGTGTGTCACATAGAGAGCGCTGCTACACCCTGTGTGTGTGTGTCACATAGAGAGCGCTGCTACACCCTGTGTGTGTGTCACCTAGAGAGCGCTGCTACACCCTGTGTGTGTGTGTGTCACATTGAGAGCGCTGCTACACCCTGTGTGTGTGTGTGTCACATAGAGAGCGCTGCTACACCCTGTGTGTGTGTGTCGCATACAGAGCGCTGCTACACCCTGTGTGTGTGTGTGTGTCACATAGAGAGCGCTGCTACACCCTGTGTGTGTGTGTGTCACATAGAGAGCGCTGCTACACCCTGTGTGTGTGTGTGTCACATAGAGAGCGCTGCTACACCCTGTGTGTGTGTGTGTGTCACATACAGAGCGCTGCTACACCCTGTGTGTGTGTGTGTCACATAGAGAGCGCTGCTACACCCTGTGTGTGTGTGTGTGTGTCACATAGAGAGCGCTGCTACACCCTGTGTGTGTGTGTGTCACATAGAGAGCGCTGCTACACCCTGTGTGTGTGTGTGTGTGTGTCACATAGAGAGCGCTGCTACACCCTGTGTGTGTGTGTCACATAGAGAGCGCTGCTACACCCTGTGTGTGTGTGTGTGTGTGTCACATAGAGAGCGCTGCTACACCCTGTGTGTGTGTGTGTGTGTGTGTGTGTGTCACATAGAGAGCGCTGCTACACCCTGTGTGTGTGTCACATAGAGAGCGCTGCTACACCCTGTGTGTGTGTGTGTCACAGAGAGCGCTGCTATACCCTGTGTGTGTGTGTGTGTGTGTGTGTCACATAGAGAGCGCTGCTATACCCTGTGTGTGTGTGTGTGTGTGTGTGTCACATAGAGAGCGCTGCTACACCCTGTGTGTGTGTGTGTGTGTCACATAGAGAGCGCTGCTACACCCTGTGTGTGTGTGTCACATAGAGAGCGCTGCTACACCCTGTGTGTGTGTGTCACATAGAGAGCGCTGCTATACCCTGTGTGTGTGTGTGTCACATAGAGAGCGCTGCTACACCCTGTGTGTGTGTGTGTCACATAGAGAGCGCTGCTACACCCTGTGTGTGTGTCACATAGAGAGCGCTGCTACACCCTGTGTGTGTGTCACATAGAGAGCGCTGCTACACCCTGTGTGTGTGTGTGTGTGTGTGTCACATAGAGAGCGCTGCTACACCCTGTGTGTGTGTGTCACATAGAGAGCGCTGCTACATCCTGTGTGTGTCACATAGAGAGCGCTGCTACACCCTGTGTGTGTGTCACATAGAGAGCGCTGCTACACCGTGTGTGTGTGTCACATAGAGAGCGCTGCTTCACCCTGTGTGTGTGTCACAGAGAGCGCTGCTACACCCTGTGTGTGTGTGTCACATAGAGAGCGCTGCTACACCCTGTGTGTGTGTGTGTGTCACATAGAGAGCGCTGCTACACCCTGTGTGTGTCACATAGAGAGCGCTGCTACACCCTGTGTGTGTGTGTCACATAGAGAGCGCTGCTACACCCTGTGTGTGTGTGTCACATAGAGAGCGCTGCTACACCCTGTGTGTGTGTGTCGCATAGAGAGCGCTGCTACACCCTGTGTGTGTGTGTCGCATAGAGAGCGCTGCTACACCCTGTGTGTGTGTGTCGCATAGAGAGCGCTGCTACACCCTGTGTGTGTGTGTCGCATAGAGAGCGCTGCTACACCCTGTGTGTGTCGCATAGAGAGCGCTGCTACACCCTGTGTGTGTGTTTGTCGCATAGAGAGCGCTGCTACACCCTGTGTGTGTGTGTCGCATAGAGAGCGCTGCTACACCCTGTGTGTGTGTGTCGCATAGAGAGCGCTGCTACACCCTGTGTGTGTGTCGCATAGAGAGCGCTGCTACACCCTGTGTGTGTGTGTGTCAGTCACATAGAGAGCGCTGCTACACCCTGTGTGTGTGTGTCACATAGAGAGCGCTGCTACACCCTGAGTGTGTGTGTCACATAGAGAGCGCTGCTACACCCTGTGTGTGTGTCACATAGAGAGCGCTGCTACACCCTGTGTGTGTGTGTGTGTGTGTCACATAGAGAGCGCTGCTACACCCTGTGTGTGTGTGTGTGTCACATAGAGAGCGCTGCTACACCCTGTGTGTGTGTGTCACATAGAGAGCGCTGCTACACCCTGTGTGTGTGTGTCACATAGAGAGCGCTGCTACACCCTGTGTGTGTGTGTCACATAGAGAGCGCTGCTACACCCTGTGTGTGTGTGTGTCACATAGAGAGCGCTGCTACACCCTGTGTGTGTCACATAGAGAGCGCTGCTACACCCTGTGTGTGTGTCACATAGAGAGCGCTGCTACACCGTGTGTGTGTGTGTGTGTCACATAGAGAGCGCTGCTACACCCTGTGTGTGTGTGTCACATAGAGAGCGCTGCTACACCCTGTGTGTGTCACATAGAGCGCTGCTACACCGTATGTGTGTGTGTGTCACATAGAGAGCGCTGCTTCACCCTGTGTGTGTGTGTCACAGAGAGCGCTGCTACACCCTGTGTGTGTGTCACATAGAGAGCGCTGCTACACCCTGTGTGTGTGTGTCGCATAGAGAGCGCTGCTACACCCTGTGTGTGTGTGTGTGTCGCATAGAGAGCGCTGCTACACCCTGTGTGTGTGTCAGTCACATAGAGAGCGCTGCTACACCCTGTGTGTGTGTGTCACATAGAGAGCGCTGCTACACCCTGTGTGTGTGTGTCACATAGAGAGCGCTGCTACACCCTGTGTGTGTGTCACATAGAGAGCGCTGCTACACCCTGTGTGTGTGTGTGTCACATAGAGAGCGCTGCTACACCCTGTGTGTGGGTCACATAGAGAGCGCTGCTACACCCTGTGTGTGGGTCACATAGAGAGCGCTGCTACACCCTGTGTGTGGGTCACATAGAGAGCGCTGCTACACCCTGTGTGTGTCACATAGAGAGCGCTGCTACACCCTGTGTGTGTGTGTGTCACATAGAGAGCGCTGCTACACCCTGTGTGTGTGTGTGTCACATAGAGAGCGCTGCTACACCCTGTGTGTGTGTGTCACATAGAGAGCGCTGCTACACCCTGTGTGTGTGTCACATAGAGAGCGCTGCTACACCCTGTGTGTGTTTCTCATAGAGAGCGCTGCTACACCCTGTGTGTGTGTGTGTCACATAGAGAGCGCTGCTACACCCTGTGTGTGTGTGTCACATAGAGAGCGCTGCTACACACTGTGTGTGTGTGTCACATAGAGAGCGCTGCTACACCCTGTGTGTGTGTCACATAGAGAGCGCTGCTATACCCTGTGTGTGTGTCACATAGAGAGCGCTGCTACACCCTGTGTGTGGGTCACATAGAGAGCGCTGCTACACCCTGTGTGTGGGTCACATAGAGAGCGCTGCTACACCCTGTGTGTGGGTCACATAGAGAGCGCTGCTACACCCTGTGTGTGGGTCACATAGAGAGCGCTGCTACACCCTGTGTGTGTCACATAGAGAGCGCTGCTACACCCTGTGTGTGTGTGTCACATAGAGAGCGCTGCTACACCCTGTGTGTGTGTGTCACATAGAGAGCGCTGCTACACCCTGTTTGTGTGTCACATAGAGAGCGCTGCTACACCCTGTGTGTGTGTGTGTCACATAGAGAGCGCTGCTACAACTTGTGTGTGTGTCACATAGAGAGCGCTGCTACACCCTGTGTGTGTGTGTCACATAGAGAGCGCTGCTACACCCTGTGTGTGTGTGTCGCATAGAGAGCGCTGCTACACCCTGTGTGTCTGTGTCACATAGAGAGCGCTGCTACACCCTGTGTGTGTGTCACATAGAGAGCGCTGCTACACCCTGTGTGTGCGTCGCATAGAGAGCGCTGCTACACCCTGTGTGTGTGTGTCGCAGAGAGCGCTGCTACACCCTGTGTGTGTGTGTCGCATAGAGAGCGCTGCTACACCCTGTGTGTGTCGCATAGAGAGCGCTGCTACACCCTGTGTGTGTGTGTCGCATAGAGAGCGCTGCTACACCCTGTGTGTGTGTGTCGCATAGAGAGCGCTGCTACACCCTGTGTGTGTGTGTCGCATAGAGAGCGCTGCTACACCCTGTATGTGTGTGTCGCATAGAGAGCGCTGCTACACCCTGTGTGTGTGTGTGTCAGTCACATAGAGAGCGCTGCTACACCCTGTGTGTGTGTGTCACATAGAGAGCGCTGCTACACCCTGAGTGTGTGTGTCACATAGAGAGCGCTGCTACACCCTGTGTGTGTGTCACATAGAGAGCGCTGCTACACCCTGTGTGTGTGTGTGTCACATAGAGAGCGCTGCTACACCCTGTGTGTGTGTGTGTGTCACATAGAGAGCGCTGCTACACCCTGTGTGTGTGTGTGTGTCACATAGAGAGCGCTGCTACACCCTGTGTGTGTGTCACATAGAGAGCGCTGCTACACCCTGTGTGTGTGTCACATAGAGAGCGCTGCTACACCCTGTGTGTGTGTGTGTCACATAGAGAGCGCTGCTACACCCTGTGTGTGTGTCACATAGAGAGCGCTGCTACACCCTGTGTGTGTGTGTCACATAGAGAGCGCTGCTACACCCTGTGTGTGTGTGTGTGTCACATAGAGAGCGCTGCTACACCCTGTGTGTGTGTGTGTCACATAGAGAGCGCTGCTACACCCTGTGTGTGTGTGTGTGTGTGTCACCTAGAGAGCGCTGCTACACCCTGTGTGTGTGTGTGTCACATAGAGAGCGCTGCTACACCCTGTGTGTGTGTCACATAGAGAGCGCTGCTACACCCTGTGTGTGTGTGTCACATAGAGAGCGCTGCTACACCCTGTGTGTGTGTGTCGCATACAGAGCGCTGCTACACCCTGTGTGTGTGTCACATAGAGAGCGCTGCTACACCCTGTGTGTGTGTGTGTCACATAGAGAGCGCTGCTACACCCTGTGTGTGTGTGTCACATACAGAGCGCTGCTACACCCTGTGTGTGTGTGTGTCACATAGAGAGCGCTGCTACACCCTGTGTGTGTGTGTGTCACATAGAGAGCGCTGCTACACCCTGTGTGTGTGTGTGTGTGTCACATAGAGAGCGCTGCTACACCCTGTGTGTGTGTGTGTGTGTCACATAGAGAGCGCTGCTACACCCTGTGTGTGTGTGTGTCACATAGGGAGCGCTGCTACACCCTGTGTGTGTGTCACATAGAGAGCGCTGCTACACCCTGTGTGTGTGTGTGTGTGTGTGTGTGTGTGTGTCACATAGAGAGCGCTGCTACACCCTGTGTGTGTGTCACATAGAGAGCGCTGCTACACCCTGTGTGTGTGTGTGTGTCACAGAGAGCGCTGCTACACCCTGTGTGTGTGTCACATAGAGCGCGCTGCTATACCCTGTGTGTGTGTGTGTGTCACATAGAGAGCGCTGCTATACCCTGTGTGTGTGTGTGTGTGTGTGTGTCACATAGAGAGCGCTGCTACACCCTGTGTGTGTGTGTGTGTGTCACATAGAGAGCGCTGCTACACCCTGTGTGTGTGTGTGTGTCACATAGAGAGCGCTGCTACACCCTGTGTGTGTGTCACATAGAGAGCGCTGCTACACCCTGTGTGTGTGTGTGTCACATAGAGAGCGCTGCTACACCCTGTGTGTGTGTCACATAGAGAGCGCTGCTACACCGTGTGTGTGTGTGTGTCACATAGAGAGCGCTGCTTCACCGTGTGTGTGTGTGTCACATAGAGAGCGCTGCTTCACCGTGTGTGTGTGTGTGTGTGTCTGTCACATAGAGAGCGCTGCTACACCCTGTGTGTGTGTGTCACATAGAGAGCGCTGCTACACCCTGTGTGTGTGTGTGTCACATAGAGAGCGCTGCTACATCCTGTGTGTGTGTCACATAGAGAGCGCTGCTACACCCTGTGTGTGTGTCACATAGAGAGCGCTGCTACACCCTGTGTGTGTGTGTGTGTGTGTGTGTGTGTGTCACATAGAGAGCGCTGCTACACCCTGTGTGTGTGTGTGTGTGTGTGTGTCACATAGAGAGCGCTGCTACATCCTGTGTGTGTCACATAGAGAGCGCTGCTACACCCTGTGTGTGTGTGTCACATAGAGAGCGCTGCTACACCGTGTGTGTGTGTGTCACATAGAGAGCGCTGCTTCACCCTGTGTGTGTGTCACAGAGAGCGCTGCTACACCCTGTGTGTGTGTGTCACATAGAGAGCGCTGCTACACCCTGTGTGTGTCACATAGAGAGCGCTGCTACACCCTGTGTGTGTCACATAGAGAGCGCTGCTACACCCTGTGTGTGTGTGTCACATAGAGAGCGCTGCTACACCCTGTGTGTGTGTGTCGCATAGAGAGCGCTGCTACACCCTGTGTGTGTGTGTCGCATAGAGAGCGCTGCTACACCCTGTGTGTGTGTCGCATAGAGAGCGCTGCTACACCCTGTGTGTGTCGCATAGAGAGCGCTGCTACACCCTGTGTGTGTGTGTCGCATAGAGAGCGCTGCTACACCCTGTGTGTGTGTGTCGCATAGAGAGCGCTGCTACACCCTGTGTGTGTGTGTCGCATAGAGAGCGCTGCTACACCCTGTGTGTGTGTCGCATAGAGAGCGCTGCTACACCCTGTGTGTGTGTGTGTCAGTCACATAGAGAGCGCTGCTACACCCTGTGTGTGTGTGTCACATAGAGAGCGCTGCTACACCCTGAGTGTGTGTGTCACATAGAGAGCGCTGCTACACCCTGTGTGTGTGTCACATAGAGAGCGCTGCTACACCCTGTGTGTGTGTCACATAGAGAGCGCTGCTACACCCTGTGTGTGTGTCACATAGAGAGCGCTGCTACACCCTGTGTGTGTGTGTGTGTGTCACATAGAGAGCGCTGCTACACCCTGTGTGTGTGTGTGTGTGTGTGTCACATAGAGAGCGCTGCTACACCCTGTGTGTGTGTGTCACATAGAGAGCGCTGCTACACCCTGTGTGTGTGTGTCACATAGAGAGCGCTGCTACACCCTGTGTGTGTGTGTGTGTCACATAGAGAGCGCTGCTACACCCTGTGTGTGTCACATAGAGAGCGCTGCTACACCCTGTGTGTGTGTCACATAGAGAGCGCTGCTACAACGTGTGTGTGTGTGTGTGTGTGTCACATAGAGAGCGCTGCTACACCCTGTGTGTGTGTGTCACATAGAGAGCGCTGCTACACCCTGTGTGTGTCACATAGAGCGCTGCTACACCGTATGTGTGTGTGTGTCACATAGAGAGCGCTGCTTCACCCTGTGTGTGTGTGTCACAGAGAGCGCTGCTACACCCTGTGTGTGTGTCACATAGAGAGCGCTGCTACACCCTGTGTGTGTGTGTCGCATAGAGAGCGCTGCTACACCCTGTGTGTGTGTGTGTCGCATAGAGAGCGCTGCTACACCCTGTGTGTGTGTCAGTCACATAGAGAGCGCTGCTACACCCTGTGTGTGTGTGTCACATAGAGAGCGCTGCTACACCCTGTGTGTGTGTGTCACATAGAGAGCGCTGCTACACCCTGTGTGTGTGTCACATAGAGAGCGCTGCTACACCCTGTGTGTGTGTGTGTGTGTGTCACATAGAGAGCGCTGCTACACCCTGTGTGTGGGTCACATAGAGAGCGCTGCTACACCCTGTGTGTGGGTCACATAGAGAGCGCTGCTACACCCTGTGTGTGGGTCACATAGAGAGCGCTGCTACACCCTGTGTGTGTCACATAGAGAGCGCTGCTACACCCTGTGTGTGTGTGTCACATAGAGAGCGCTGCTACACCCTGTGTGTGTGTGTCACATAGAGAGCGCTGCTACACCCTGTGTGTGTGTGTCACATAGAGAGCGCTGCTACACCGTGTGTGTGTGTCACATAGAGAGCGCTGCTACACCCTGTGTGTGTTTCTCATAGAGAGCGCTGCTACACCCTGTGTGTGTGTGTGTCACATAGAGACCGCTGCTACACCCTGTGTGTGTGTGTCACATAGAGAGCGCTGCTACACACTGTGTGTGTGTGTCACATAGAGAGCGCTGCTATACCCTGTGTGTGTGTCACATAGAGAGCGCTGCTACACCCTGTGTGTGGGTCACATAGAGAGCGCTGCTACACCCTGTGTGTGGGTCACATAGAGAGCGCTGCTACACCCTGTGTGTGGGTCACATAGAGAGCGCTGCTACACCCTGTGTGTCACATAGAGAGCGCTGCTACACCCTGTGTGTGTGTGTCACATAGAGAGCGCTGCTACACCCTGTGTGTGTGTGTCACATAGAGAGCGCTGCTACACCCTGTGTGTGTGTGTCACATAGAGAGCGCTGCTACACCCTGTTTGTGTGTCACATAGAGAGCGCTGCTACACCCTGTGTGTGTGTGTGTGTCACATAGAGAGCGCTGCTACAACTTGTGTGTGTGTCACATAGAGAGCGCTGCTACACCCTGTGTGTGTGTGTCACATAGAGAGCGCTGCTACACCCTGTGTGTGTGTGTCGCATAGAGAGCGCTGCTACACCCTGTGTGTCTGTGTCACATAGAGAGCGCTGCTACACCCTGTGTGTGTGTCACATAGAGAGCGCTGCTACACCCTGTGTGTGCGTCGCATAGAGAGCGCTGCTACACCCTGTGTGTGTGTGTCGCATAGAGCGCTGCTACACCCTGTGTGTGTGTGTCGCATAGAGAGCGCTGCTACACCCTGTGTGTGTGTGTCACATAGAGTGCTGCTACACCGTGTGTGTGTCTGTGTGTGTGTGTTACATAGAGAGTGCTGCTACACCCTGTGTGTGTGTGTCACACAGAGAGCGCTGCTACACCCTGTGTGTATCACATAGAGAGCGCTGCTACACCCTGTGTGTATCACATAGAGAGCGCTGCTACACCCTGTGTGTATCACATAGAGAGCGCTGCTACACCCTGTGTGTATCACATAGAGAGCGCTGCTACACCCTGTGTGTATCACATAGAGAGCGCTGCTACACCCTGTGTGTATCACATAGAGAGCGCTGCTACACCCTGTGTGTATCACATAGAGAGCGCTGCTACACCCTGTGTGTATCACATAGAGAGCGCTGCTATACCCTGTGTGTGTGTCACATAGAGAGCGCTGCTACACCATGTGTGTGTGTGTGTGTCACATAGAGAGCGCTGCTACACCCTGTGCGTGTGTCACATAGAGAGCGCTGCTACACCCTGTGCGTGTGTCACATAGAGAGCGCTGCTACACCCTGTGCGTGTGTCACATAGAGAGCGCTGCTACACCCTGTGTGCGTGTGTCACATAGAGAGCGCTGCTACACCCTGTGTGTGTGTGTCACATAGAGAGCGCTGCTACACCCTGTGTGTGTCACATAGAGAGCGCTGCTACACCCTGTGTGTGTGTCACATAGAGAGCGCTGCTACACCCTGTGTGTGTGTCACATAGAGAGCGCTGCTACACCCTGTGTGTGTCACATAGAGAGCGCTGCTACACCCTGTGTGTATCACATAGAGAGCGCTGCTACACCCTGTGTGTATCACATAGAGAGCGCTGCTACACCCTGTGTGTATCACATAGAGAGCGCTGCTACACCCTGTGTGTATCACATAGAGAGCGCTGCTACACCCTGTGTGTATCACATAGAGAGCGCTGCTATACCCTGTGTGTGTGTGTCACATAGAGAGCGCTGCTACACCATGTGTGTGTGTGTGTCACATAGAGAGCGCTGCTACACCCTGTGCGTGTGTCACATAGAGAGCGCTGCTACACCCTGTGCGTGTGTCACATAGAGAGCGCTGCTACACCCTGTGCGTGTGTCACAGAGAGCGCTGCTACACCCTGTGTGTGTGTGTCACATAGAGAGCGCTGCTACACCCTGTGTGTGTGTGTCACATAGAGAGCGCTGCTACACCCTGTGTGTGTGTGTCACATAGAGAGCGCTGCTACACCCTGTGTGTGTGTGTCACATAGAGAGCGCTGCTACACCCTGTGTGTGGGTCACATAGAGAGCGCTGCTACACCCTGTGTGTGGGTCACATAGAGAGCGCTGCTACACCCTGTGTGTGGGTCACATAGAGAGCGCTGCTACACCCTGTGTGTGGGTCACATAGAGAGCGCTGCTACACCCTGTGTGTGGGTCACATAGAGAGCGCTGCTACACCCTGTGTGTGTCACATAGAGAGCGCTGCTACACCCTGTGTGTGTCACATAGAGAGCGCTGCTACACCCTGTGTGTGTGTGTGTCACATAGAGAGCGCTGCTACACCCTGTGTGTGTGTGTCACATAGAGAGCGCTGCTACACCCTGTGTGTGTGTCACATAGAGAGCGCTGCTACACCCTGTGTGTGTTTCTCATAGAGAGCGCTGCTACACCCTGTGTGTGTGTGTGTGTGTGTCACATAGAGAGCGCTGCTACACCCTGTGTGTGTGTGTGTGTCACATAGAGAGCGCTGCTACACCCTGTGTGTCTGTGTCACATAGAGAGCGCTGCTACACCCTGTGTGTGTGTCACATAGAGAGCGCTGCTACACCCTGTGTGTGTGTCGCATAGAGAGCGCTGCTACACCCTGTGTGTGTGTCGCATAGAGAGCGCTGCTA
This sequence comes from Pseudophryne corroboree, assembly GCF_028390025.1. NCBI lineage: Eukaryota > Metazoa > Chordata > Amphibia > Anura > Myobatrachidae > Pseudophryne > Pseudophryne corroboree. The sequence continues at coordinate 32,176,108 of NC_086452.1, forward strand.
CACCCTGTGTGTGTGTCGCATAGAGAGCGCTGCTACACCCTGTGTGTGTGTCGCATAGAGAGCGCTGCTACACCCTGTGTGTGTGTCGCATAGAGAGCGCTGCTACACCCTGTGTGTGTGTCGCATAGAGAGCGCTGCTACACCCTGTGTGTGTGTCGCATAGAGAGCGCTGCTACACCCTGTGTGTGTGTCGCATAGAGAGCGCTGCTACACCCTGTGTGTGTGTCGCATAGAGAGCGCTGCTACACCCTGTGTGTGTGTCGCATAGAGAGCGCTGCTACACCCTGTGTGTGTGTCGCATAGAGAGCGCTGCTACACCCTGTGTGTGTGTCGCATAGAGAGCGCTGCTACACCCTGTGTGTGTGTCACACAGAGAGCGCTGCTACACCCTGTGTGTGTGTGTGTCACATAGAGTGCTGCTACACCGTGTGTGTGTGTGTGTGTGTGTGTGTGTGTGTTACATAGAGAGCGCTGCTACACCCTGTGTGTGTGTGTTACATAGAGAGCGCTGCTACACCCTGTGTGTGTCACACAGAGAGCGCTGCTACACCTTGTGTGTATCACATAGAGAGCGCTGCTACACCCTGTGTATATCACATAGAGAGCGCTGCTATACCCTGTGTGTGTGTCACATAGAGAGCGCTGCTACACCCTGTGTGTGTGTCACATAGAGAGCGCTGCTACACCCTGTGCGTGTGTCACATAGAGAGCGCTGCTACACCCTGTGCGTGTGTCACATAGAGAGCGCTGCTACACCCTGTGTGTGTGTGTCACATAGAGAGCGCTGCTACACCCTGTGTGTGTGTGTGTGTGTGTGTGTGTGTCTGTCACATAGAGAGCGCTGCTACACCCTGTGTGTCTGTCACATAGAGAGCGCTGCTACACCCTGTGTGTGTGTGTCACATAGAGAGCGCTGCTACACCCCGTGTGTCTGTGTGTGTGTCACATAGAGAGCGCTGCTACACCCTGTGTGTGTGTGTCACATAGAGAGCGCTGCTACACCCTGTGTGTGTCACATAGAGAGCGCTGCTACACCCTGTGTGTGTCACATAGAGAGCGCTGCTACACCATGTGTGTGTGTGTGTGTGTGTGTGTGTGTGTGTGTCACATAGAGAGCGCTGCTACACCCTGTGTGTGTGTGTGTGTGTGTGTGTCACATAGAGAGCGCTGCTACACCCTGTGTGTGTGTGTGTGTCACATAGAGAGCGCTGCTACACCCTGTGTGTGTGTGTGTCACATAGAGAGCGCTGCTACACCCTGTGTGTGTGTGTCACACAGAGAGCGCTGCTACACCCTGTGTGTGTCACACAGAGAGCGCTGCTACACCCTGTGTGTGTCACATAGAGAGCGCTGCTACACCCTGTGTGTGTCACATAGAGAGCGCTGCTACACCCTGTGTGTATCACATAGAGAGCGCTGCTACACCCTGTGTGTATCACATAGAGAGCGCTGCTACACCCTGTGTGTATCACATAGAGAGCGCTGCTATACCCTGTGTGTGTGTCACATAGAGAGCGCTGCTACACCATGTGTGTGTGTGTGTCACATAGAGAGCGCTGCTACACCCTGTGCGTGTGTCACATAGAGAGCGCTGCTACACCCTGTGCGTGTGTCACATAGAGAGCGCTGCTACACCCTGTGCGTGTGTCACAGAGAGCGCTGCTACACCCTGTGTGTGTGTGTCACATAGAGAGCGCTGCTACACCCTGTGTGTGTGTGTCACATAGAGAGCGCTGCTACACCCTGTGTGTGTGTGTCACATAGAGAGCGCTGCTACACCCTGTGTGTGTGTCACATAGAGAGCGCTGCTACACCCTGTGTGTGGGTCACATAGAGAGCGCTGCTACACCCTGTGTGTGGGTCACATAGAGAGCGCTGCTACACCCTGTGTGTGTGTCACATAGAGAGCGCTGCTACACCCTGTGTGTGTGTGTGTGTGTGTGTGTGTGTCACATAGAGAGCGCTGCTACACCCTGTGTGTGTGTGTGTGTCACATAGAGAGCGCTGCTACATCCTGTGTGTGTCACATAGAGAGCGCTGCTACACCCTGTGTGTGTGTGTCACATAGAGAGCGCTGCTACACCGTGTGTGTGTGTGTCACATAGAGAGCGCTGCTTCACCCTGTGTGTGTGTCACAGAGAGCGCTGCTACACCCTGTGTGTGTGTGTCACATAGAGAGCGCTGCTACACCCTGTGTGTGTCACATAGAGAGCGCTGCTACACCCTGTGTGTGTGTGTCACATAGAGAGCGCTGCTACACCCTGTGTGTGTGTGTCACATAGAGAGCGCTGCTACACCCTGTGTGTGTGTGTCGCATAGAGAGCGCTGCTACACCCTGTGTGTGTGTGTCGCATAGAGAGCGCTGCTACACCCTGTGTGTGTGTCGCATAGAGAGCGCTGCTACACCCTGTGTGTGTCGCATAGAGAGCGCTGCTACACCCTGTGTGTGTGTGTCGCATAGAGAGCGCTGCTACACCCTGTGTGTGTGTGTCGCATAGAGAGCGCTGCTACACCCTGTGTGTGTGTGTCGCATAGAGAGCGCTGCTACACCCTGTGTGTGTGTCGCATAGAGAGCGCTGCTACACCCTGTGTGTGTGTGTGTCAGTCACATAGAGAGCGCTGCTACACCCTGTGTGTGTGTGTCACATAGAGAGCGCTGCTACACCCTGAGTGTGTGTGTCACATAGAGAGCGCTGCTACACCCTGTGTGTGTGTCACATAGAGAGCGCTGCTACACCCTGTGTGTGTGTCACATAGAGAGCGCTGCTACACCCTGTGTGTGTGTCACATAGAGAGCGCTGCTACACCCTGTGTGTGTGTGTGTGTGTCACATAGAGAGCGCTGCTACACCCTGTGTGTGTGTGTGTGTGTGTGTGTGTCACATAGAGAGCGCTGCTACACCCTGTGTGTGTGTGTCACATAGAGAGCGCTGCTACACCCTGTGTGTGTGTGTCACATAAAGAGCGCTGCTACACCCTGTGTGTGTGTGTGTGTCACATAGAGAGCGCTGCTACACCCTGTGTGTGTCACATAGAGAGCGCTGCTACACCCTGTGTGTGTGTCACATAGAGAGCGCTGCTACAACGTGTGTGTGTGTGTGTGTCACATAGAGAGCGCTGCTACACCCTGTGTGTGTGTGTCACATAGAGAGCGCTGCTACACCCTGTGTGTGTCACATAGAGCGCTGCTACACCGTATGTGTGTGTGTGTCACATAGAGAGCGCTGCTTCACCCTGTGTGTGTGTGTCACAGAGAGCGCTGCTACACCCTGTGTGTGTGTCACATAGAGAGCGCTGCTACACCCTGTGTGTGTGTGTCGCATAGAGAGCGCTGCTACACCCTGTGTGTGTATGTGTCGCATAGAGAGCGCTGCTACACCCTGTGTGTGTGTCAGTCACATAGAGAGCGCTGCTACACCCTGTGTGTGTGTGTCACATAGAGAGCGCTGCTACACCCTGTGTGTGTGTGTCACATAGAGAGCGCTGCTACACCCTGTGTGTGTGTCACATAGAGAGCGCTGCTACACCCTGTGTGTGTGTGTGTGTGTCACATAGAGAGCGCTGCTACACCCTGTGTGTGGGTCACATAGAGAGCGCTGCTACACCCTGTGTGTGGGTCACATAGAGAGCGCTGCTACACCCTGTGTGTGGGTCACATAGAGAGCGCTGCTACACCCTGTGTGTGTCACATAGAGAGCGCTGCTACACCCTGTGTGTGTGTGTCACATAGAGAGCGCTGCTACACCCTGTGTGTGTGTGTCACATAGAGAGCGCTGCTACACCCTGTGTGTGTGTGTCACATAGAGAGCGCTGCTACACCCTGTGTGTGTGTCACATAGAGAGCGCTGCTACACCCTGTGTGTGTTTCTCATAGAGAGCGCTGCTACACCCTGTGTGTGTGTGTGTCACATAGAGACCGCTGCTACACCCTGTGTGTGTGTGTCACATAGAGAGCGCTGCTACACACTGTGTGTGTGTCACATAGAGAGCGCTGCTACACCCTGTGTGTGTGTCACATAGAGAGCGCTGCTATACCCTGTGTGTGTGTCACATAGAGAGCGCTGCTACACCCTGTGTGTGGGTCACATAGAGAGCGCTGCTACACCCTGTGTGTGGGTCACATAGAGAGCGCTGCTACACCCTGTGTGTGGGTCACATAGAGAGCGCTGCTACACCCTGTGTGTGGGTCACATAGAGAGCGCTGCTACACCCTGTGTGTCACATAGAGAGCGCTGCTACACCCTGTGTGTGTGTGTCACATAGAGAGCGCTGCTACACCCTGTGTGTGTGTGTCACATAGAGAGCGCTGCTACACCCTGTTTGTGTCACATAGAGAGCGCTGCTACACCCTGTGTGTGTGTGTGTGTGTGTCACATAGAGAGCGCTGCTACAACTTGTGTGTGTGTCACATAGAGAGCGCTGCTACACCCTGTGTGTGTGTGTCACATAGAGAGCGCTGCTACACCCTGTGTGTGTGTGTCGCATAGAGAGCGCTGCTACACCCTGTGTGTCTGTGTCACATAGAGAGCGCTGCTACACCCTGTGTGTGTGTCACATAGAGAGCGCTGCTACACCCTGTGTGTGCGTCGCATAGAGAGCGCTGCTACACCCTGTGTGTGTGTGTCGCATAGAGCGCTGCTACACCCTGTGTGTGTGTGTCACATAGAGAGCGCTGCTACACCCTGTGTGTGTGTGTCACATAGAGAGCGCTGCTACACCCTGTGTGTGTGTGTCACATAGAGAGCGCTGCTACACCCTGTGTGTGTGTCACATAGAGAGCGCTGCTACACCCTGTGTGTGTGTCACATAGAGAGTGCTGCTACACCCTGTGTGTGTGTGTCACACAGAGAGCGCTGCTACACCCTGTGTGTATCACATAGAGAGCGCTGCTACACCCTGTGTGTATCACATAGAGAGCGCTGCTACACCCTGTGTGTATCACATAGAGAGCGCTGCTACACCCTGTGTGTATCACATAGAGAGCGCTGCTACACCCTGTGTGTATCACATAGAGAGCGCTGCTACACCCTGTGTGTATCACATAGAGAGCGCTGCTACACCCTGTGTGTATCACATAGAGAGCGCTGCTATACCCTGTGTGTGTGTCACATAGAGAGCGCTGCTACACCATGTGTGTGTGTGTGTGTCACATAGAGAGCGCTGCTACACCCTGTGCGTGTGTCACATAGAGAGCGCTGCTACACCCTGTGCGTGTGTCACATAGAGAGCGCTGCTACACCCTGTGCGTGTGTCACATAGAGAGCGCTGCTACACCCTGTGTGCGTGTGTCACATAGAGAGCGCTGCTACACCCTGTGTGTGTGTGTCACATAGAGAGCGCTGCTACACCCTGTGTGTGTCACATAGAGAGCGCTGCTACACCCTGTGTGTGTGTCACATAGAGAGCGCTGCTACACCCTGTGTGTGTGTCACATAGAGAGCGCTGCTACACCCTGTGTGTGTCACATAGAGAGCGCTGCTACACCCTGTGTGTATCACATAGAGAGCGCTGCTACACCCTGTGTGTATCACATAGAGAGCGCTGCTACACCCTGTGTGTATCACATAGAGAGCGCTGCTACACCCTGTGTGTATCACATAGAGAGCGCTGCTACACCCTGTGTGTATCACATAGAGAGCGCTGCTATACCCTGTGTGTGTGTGTCACATAGAGAGCGCTGCTACACCATGTGTGTGTGTGTGTGTCACATAGAGAGCGCTGCTACACCCTGTGCGTGTGTCACATAGAGAGCGCTGCTACACCCTGTGCGTGTGTCACATAGAGAGCGCTGCTACACCCTGTGCGTGTCACAGAGAGCGCTGCTACACCCTGTGTGTGTGTGTCACATAGAGAGCGCTGCTACACCCTGTGTGTGTGTGTCACATAGAGAGCGCTGCTACACCCTGTGTGTGTGTGTCACATAGAGAGCGCTGCTACACCCTGTGTGTGTGTGTCACATAGAGAGCGCTGCTACACCCTGTGTGTGGGTCACATAGAGAGCGCTGCTACACCCTGTGTGTGGGTCACATAGAGAGCGCTGCTACACCCTGTGTGTGGGTCACATAGAGAGCGCTGCTACACCCTGTGTGTGGGTCACATAGAGAGCGCTGCTACACCCTGTGTGTGGGTCACATAGAGAGCGCTGCTACACCCTGTGTGTGTCACATAGAGAGCGCTGCTACACCCTGTGTGTGTCACATAGAGAGCGCTGCTACACCCTGTGTGTGTGTGTGTCACATAGAGAGCGCTGCTACACCCTGTGTGTGTGTGTCACATAGAGAGCGCTGCTACACCCTGTGTGTGTGTCACATAGAGAGCGCTGCTACACCCTGTGTGTGTTTCTCATAGAGAGCGCTGCTACACCCTGTGTGTGTGTGTCACATAGAGAGCGCTGCTACACCCTGTGTGTGTGTGTGTGTGTCACATAGAGAGCGCTGCTACACCCTGTGTGTGTGTGTGTCACATAGAGAGCGCTGCTACACCCTGTGTGTCTGTGTCACATAGAGAGCGCTGCTACACCCTGTGTGTGTGTCACATAGAGAGCGCTGCTACACCCTGTGTGTGTGTCGCATAGAGAGCGCTGCTACACCCTGTGTGTGTGTCGCATAGAGAGCGCTGCTACACCCTGTGTGTGTGTCGCATAGAGAGCGCTGCTACACCCTGTGTGTGTGTCGCATAGAGAGCGCTGCTACACCCTGTGTGTGTGTCGCATAGAGAGCGCTGCTACACCCTGTGTGTGTGTCGCATAGAGAGCGCTGCTACACCCTGTGTGTGTGTCGCATAGAGAGCGCTGCTACACCCTGTGTGTGTGTCGCATAGAGAGCGCTGCTACACCCTGTGTGTGTGTCGCATAGAGAGCGCTGCTACACCCTGTGTGTGTGTCGCATAGAGAGCGCTGCTACACCCTGTGTGTGTGTCGCATAGAGAGCGCTGCTACACCCTGTGTGTGTGTCGCATAGAGAGCGCTGCTACACCCTGTGTGTGTGTCGCATAGAGAGCGCTGCTACACCCTGTGTGTGTGTCACACAGAGAGCGCTGCTACACCCTGTGTGTGTGTGTGTCACATAGAGAGCGCTGCTACACCCTGTGTGTGTGTCACATAGAGAGCGCTGCTACACCCTGTGCGTGTGTCACATAGAGAGCGCTGCTACACCCTGTGCGTGTGTCACATAGAGAGCGCTGCTACACCCTGTGTGTGTGTGTGTCACATAGAGAGCGCTGCTACACCCTGTGTGTGTGTGTGTGTGTGTGTGTCTGTCACATAGAGAGCGCTGCTACACCCTGTGTGTCTGTCACATAGAGAGCGCTGCTACACCCTGTGTGTGTGTGTCACATAGAGAGCGCTGCTACACCCCGTGTGTCTGTGTGTGTGTCACATAGAGAGCGCTGCTACACCCTGTGTGTGTGTGTCACATAGAGAGCGCTGCTACACCCTGTGTGTGTCACATAGAGAGCGCTGCTACACCCTGTGTGTGTCACATAGAGAGCGCTGCTACACCATGTGTGTGTGTGTGTGTGTGTGTGTGTGTGTCACATAGAGAGCGCTGCTACACCCTGTGTGTGTGTGTGTGTGTGTGTGTGTGTCACATAGAGAGCGCTGCTACACCCTGTGTGTGTGTGTGTGTCACATAGAGAGCGCTGCTACACCCTGTGTGTGTGTGTGTCACATAGAGAGCGCTGCTACACCCTGTGTGTGTGTGTCACACAGAGAGCGCTGCTACACCCTGTGTGTGTCACACAGAGAGCGCTGCTACACCCTGTGTGTGTCACATAGAGAGCGCTGCTACACCCTGTGTGTGTCACATAGAGAGCGCTGCTACACCCTGTGTGTATCACATAGAGAGCGCTGCTACACCCTGTGTGTATCACATAGAGAGCGCTGCTACACCCTGTGTGTATCACATAGAGAGCGCTGCTATACCCTGTGTGTGTGTCACATAGAGAGCGCTGCTACACCATGTGTGTGTGTGTGTCACATAGAGAGCGCTGCTACACCCTGTGCGTGTGTCACATAGAGAGCGCTGCTACACCCTGTGCGTGTGTCACATAGAGAGCGCTGCTACACCCTGTGCGTGTGTCACAGAGAGCGCTGCTACACCCTGTGTGTGTGTGTCACATAGAGAGCGCTGCTACACCCTGTGTGTGTGTGTCACATAGAGAGCGCTGCTACACCCTGTGTGTGTGTGTCACATAGAGAGCGCTGCTACACCCTGTGTGTGTGTCACATAGAGAGCGCTGCTACACCCTGTGTGTGGGTCACATAGAGAGCGCTGCTACACCCTGTGTGTGGGTCACATAGAGAGCGCTGCTACACCCTGTGTGTGGGTCACATAGAGAGCGCTGCTACACCCTGTGTGTGGGTCACATAGAGAGCGCTGCTACACCCTGTGTGTGTCACATAGAGAGCGCTGCTACACCCTGTGTGTGTCACATAGAGAGCGCTGCTACACCCTGTGTGTGTCACATAGAGAGCGCTGCTACACCCTGTGTGTGTGTGTGTCACATAGAGAGCGCTGCTACACCCTGTGTGTGTGTGTCACATAGAGAGCGCTGCTACACCCTGTGTGTGTGTCACATAGAGAGCGCTGCTACACCCTGTGTGTGTTTCTCATAGAGAGCGCTGCTACACCCTGTGTGTGTGTCACATAGAGAGCGCTGCTACACCCTGTGTGTGTTTCTCATAGAGAGCGCTGCTACACCCTGTGTGTGTGTGTGTGTGTCACATAGAGAGCGCTGCTACACCCTGTGTGTGTGTGTGTCACATAGAGAGCGCTGCTACACCCTGTGTGTCTGTGTCACATAGAGAGCGCTGCTACACCCTGTGTGTGTGTCGCATAGAGAGCGCTGCTACACCCTGTGTGTGTGTCGCATAGAGAGCGCTGCTACACCCTGTGTGTGTGTCGCATAGAGAGCGCTGCTACACCCTGTGTGTGTGTCGCATAGAGAGCGCTGCTACACCCTGTGTGTGTGTCGCATAGAGAGCGCTGCTACACCCTGTGTGTGTGTCGCATAGAGAGCGCTGCTACACCCTGTGTGTGTGTCGCATAGAGAGCGCTGCTACACCCTGTGTGTGTGTCGCATAGAGAGCGCTGCTACACCCTGTGTGTGTGTCGCATAGAGAGCGCTGCTACACCCTGTGTGTGTGTCGCATAGAGAGCGCTGCTACACCCTGTGTGTGTGTCGCATAGAGAGCGCTGCTACACCCTGTGTGTGTGTCGCATAGAGAGCGCTGCTACACCCTGTGTGTGTGTGTGTGTGTGTGTGTGTGTTACATAGAGAGCGCTGCTACACCCTGTGTGTGTGTGTTACATAGAGAGCGCTGCTACACCCTGTGTGTGTCACACAGAGAGCGCTGCTACACCTTGTGTGTATCACATAGAGAGCGCTGCTACACCCTGTGTATATCACATAGAGAGCGCTGCTATACCCTGTGTGTGTGTCACATAGAGAGCGCTGCTACACCCTGTGCGTGTGTCACATAGAGAGCGCTGCTACACCCTGTGCGTGTGTCACATAGAGAGCGCTGCTACACCCTGTGTGTGTGTGTGTCACATAGAGAGCGCTGCTACACCCTGTGTGTGTGTGTGCGTGTGTCTGTGTGTGTGTGTCACATAGAGAGCACTGCTACACCCTGTGTGTGTGTGTGTGTGTGTCACATAGAGAGCGCTGCTACACCCTGTGTGTGTCACATAGAGAGCGCTGCTACACCCTGTGTGTGTCACATAGAGAGCGCTGCTACACCATGTGTGTGTGTGTGTGTGTGTCACATAGAGAGCGCTGCTACACCCTGTGTGTGTGTCACATAGAGATTGCTGCTACACCCTGTGTGTGTGTGTGTGTCACAGAGTGCGCTGCTACACCCTGTGTGTGTGTCACATAGAGAGCGCTGCTACACCCTGTGTGTGTCACATAGAGAGCGCTGCTACACCGTGTGTGTGTGTGTGTGTGTGTCACATAGAGCGCTGCTACACCCTGTGTGTGTGTGTCACATAGAGAGCGCTGCTACACCCTGTGTGTGTGTCACATAGAGAGCGCTGCTACACCCTGTGTGTGTGTGTCACATAGAGAGCGCTGCTCCACCCTGTGTGTGTGTGTCATAGAGAGCGCTGCTACACCCTGTGTGTGTGTCTGTGTCACATAGAGAGCGCTGCTACACCCTGTGTGTGTCACAGAGAGCGCTGCTACACCCTGTGTGTGTGTGTTTGTGTGTCACATAGAGAGCGCTGCTACACCCTGTGTGTGTCACATAGAGAGCGCTGCTACACCCTGTGTGTGTCACATAGAGAGCGCTGCTACACCCTGTGTGTCACATAGAGAGCGCTGCTACACCCTGTGTGAGTGTGTCACAGAGAGAGCGCTGCTACTCCCTGTGTGTGTGTCACATAGAGAGCGCTGCTACACCTTGTGTGTCACATAGAGAGCGCTGCTACACCCTGTGTGTGTGTCGCATAAAGAACGCTGCTACACCCTGTGCGTGTGTGTCACATAGAGAACGCTGCTACACCCTGTGTGTCACATAGAGAGCGCTGCTACACCCTGTGTGTGTGTCACATAGAGTGCGCTGCTACACCCTGTGTGTGTGTCACATAGAGAGCGCTGCTACACCCTGTGTGTGTGTCACATAGAGATTGCTGCTACACCCTGTGTGTGTGTGTGTGTGTCACAGAGTGCGCTGCTACACCCTGTGTGTGTGTCACATAGAGAGCGCTGCTACACCCTGTGTGTGTGTCACATAGAGCGCTGCTACACCCTGTGTGTGTGTGTGTCACATAGAGAGCGCTGCTACACCCTGTGTGTGTGTCACATAGAGAGCGCTGCTACACCCTGTGTGTGTGTGTCACATAGAGAGCGCTGCTCCACCCTGTGTGTGTGTGTGTGTGTCACATAGAGAGCGCTGCTCCACCCTGTGTGTGTGTGTGTGTGTCACATAGAGAGCGCTGCTACACCCTGTGTGTGTGTCTGTGTCACATAGAGAGCGCTGCTACACCCTGTGTGTGTCACAGAGAGCGCTGCTACACCCTGTGTGTGTGTGTTTGTGTGTCACATAGAGAGCGCTGCTACACCCTGTGTGTCTGTCACATAGAGAGCGCTGCTACACCCTGTGTGTGTGTGTCACATAGAGTGCGCTGCTACACCCCGTGTGTGTGTGTGTCTGTGTCACATAGAGAGCGCTGCTACACCCTGTGTGTGTCACAGAGAGCGCTGCTACACCCTGTGTGTGTGTTTGTGTGTCACATAGAGAGCGCTGCTACACCCTGTGTGTGTGTCACATAGAGAGCGCTGCTACACCCTGTGTGTGTCACATAGAGAGCGCTGCTACACCCTGTGTGTGTCACATAGAGAGCGCTGCTACACCCTGTGTGAGTGTGTCACAGAGAGAGCGCTGCTACTCCCTGTGTGTGTGTCACATAGAGAGCGCTGCTACACCCTGTGTGTGTGTGTGTGTCACATAGAGAGCGCTGCTACACCCTGTGTGTGTGTCACATAGAGATTGCTGCTACACCCTGTGTGTGTGTGTCACATAGAGAGCGCTGCTACACCCTGTGTGTGTGTCACATAGAGAGCGCTGCTACACCCTGTGTGTGTGTCACATAGAGAGCACTGCTACACCCTGTGTGTGTGTCACATAGAGAGCGCTGCTACACCCTGTGTGTGTGTGTCACATAGAGAGCGCTGCTACACCCTGTGTGTGTGTGTGTCACATAGAGAGCGCTGCTACACACTGTGTGTGTGTGTCACATAGAAAGCGCTGCTACACCCTGTGTGTGTGTGTGTGTGTGTGTGTCACAGAGTGCGCTGCTACACCCTGTGTGTGTGTGTCACATAGAGAGCGCTGCTACACCCTGTGTGTGTCACATAGAGAGCGCTGCTACACCCTGTGTGTGTATGTGTGTCACATAGAGCGCTGCTACACCCTGTGTGTGTGTGTCACATAGAGAGCGCTGCTACACCCTGTGTGTGTCACATAGAGAGCGCTGCTACACCCTGTGTGTGTGTCACATAGAGAGCGCTGCTCCACCCTGTGTGTGTGTGTGTGTGTGTGTGTGTGTCACATAGAGAGCGCTGCTACACCCTGTGTGTGTGTCTGTGTCACATAGAGAGCACTGCTACACCCTGTGTGTGTCACAGAGAGCGCTGCTACACCCTGTGTGTGTGTTTGTGTGTCACATAGAGAGCGCTGCTACACCCTGTGTGTGTGTCACATAGAGAGCGCTGCTACACCCTGTGTGTGTCACATAGAGAGCGCTGCTACACCCTGTGTGTGTCACATAGAGAGCGCTGCTACACCCTGTGTGAGTGTGTCACATAGAGAGCGCTGCTACACCCTGTGTGTGTGTGTGTGTGTCACATAGAGAGCGCTGCTACACCCTGTGTGTGTGTCACATAGAGATTGCTGCTACACCCTGTGTGTGTGTGTGTGTGTGTGTCACAGAGTGCGCTGCTACACCCTGTGTGTGTGTGTGTGTGTCACATAGAGAGCGCTGCTACACCCTGTGTGTGTGTGTGTGTGTGTGTCACATAGAGAGCGCTGCTACACCCTGTGTGTGTCACATAGAGAGCGCTGCTACACCCTGTGTGAGTGTGTCACAGAGAGAGCGCTGCTACTCCCTGTGTGTGTGTCGCATAGAGAGCGCTGCTACACCCTGTGTGTGTGTCGCATAAAGAACGCTGCTACACCCTGTGCGTGTGTGTCACATAGAGAACGCTGCTACACCCTGTGTGTCACATAGAGAGCGCTGCTACACCCTGTGTGTGTCACATAGAGAGCGCTGCTACACCCTGTGTGTGTGTCACATAGAGAGCGCTGCTACACCCTGTGTGTGTGTGTCACATAGAGAGCGCTGCTACACCCTGTGTGTGTGTGTCACATAGAGAGCGCTGCTACACCCTGTGTGTGTGTCACATAGAGAGCGCTGCTACACCCTGTGTGTGTGTCACATAGAGAGCGCTGCTACACCCTGTGTGCGTGTGTGTCACATAGAGAGCGCTGCTACACCCTGTGTGTGTGTCACATAGAGAGCGCTGCTACACCCTGTGTGTGTGTCACATAGAGAGCGCTGCTACACCCTGTGTGTGTGTGTGTGTGTCACATAGAGAGCGCTGCTACACCCTGTGTGTGTGTGTCACATAGAGAGCGCTGCTACACCCTGTGTGTGTGTCACATAGAGAGCGCTGCTACACCCTGTGTGTGTGTCACATAGAGAGCACTGCTACACCCTGTGTGTGTGTCACATAGAGAGCGCTGCTACACCCTGTGTGTGTGTGTCACATAGAGAGCGCTGCTACACCCTGTGTGTGTGTGTGTCACATAGAGAGCGCTGCTACACACTGTGTGTGTGTGTCACATAGAAAGCGCTGCTACACCCTGTGTGTGTGTGTGTGTGTGTGTGTCACATAGAGAGCGCTGCTACACCCTGTGTGTGTGTGTCACATAGAGAGCGCTGCTACACCCTGTGTGTGTGTGTCACATAGAGAGCGCTGCTACACCCTGTGTGTGTGTGTGTCACATAGAGAGCGCTGCTACACCCTGTGTGTGTGTCACATAGAGAGCGCTGCTACACCCTGTGTGTGTGTGTGTGTGTCAGAGTGCGCTGCTATACCCTGTGTGTGTGTGTCACATAGAGAGCGCTGCTACACCCTGTGTGTGTGTCACATAGAGAGCGCTGCTACACCCTGTGTGTGTGTCACAGAGTGCGCTGCTATATCCTGTGTGTGTGTGTGTCACATAGAGAGCGCTGCTACAACCTGTGTGTGTGTGTCACATAGAGAGCGCTGCTACACCCTGTGTGTGTGTGTGTCGCATAGAGAGCGCTGCTACACCCTGTGTGTGTGTGTGTGTCGCATAGAGAGCGCTGCTACACCCTGTGTGTCTGTGTCACATAGAGAGCGCCGCTACACCCTGTGTGTGTGTCACATAGAGAGCGCTGCTACACACTGTGTGTGTGTGTCACATAGAAAGCGCTGCTACACCCTGTGTGTGTGTGTGTCACATAGAGAGCGCTGCTACACCCTGTGTGTGTGTGTCACATAGAGAGCGCTGCTACACCCTGTGTGTGTGTGTGTGTCACAAAGAGAGCGCTGCTACACCCTGTGTGTGTGTCACATAGAGAGCGCTGCTACACCCTGTGTGTGTGTGTGTGTCAGAGTGCGCTGCTATACCCTGTGTGTGTGTGTCACATAGAGAGCGCTGCTACACCCTGTGTGTGTGTCACATAGAGAGCGCTGCTACACCCTGTGTGTGTGTGTCACAGAGTGCGCTGCTATATCGTGTGTGTGTGTCACATAGAGAGTGCTGCTACAACCTGTGTGTGTGTGTCACATAGAGAGCGCTGCTACACCCTGTGTGTGTGTCACATAGAGAGCGCTGCTACACCCTGTGTGTGTGTGTGTGTGTCGCATAGAGAGCGCTGCTACACCCTGTGTGTCTGTGTCACATAGAGAGCGCCGCTACACCCTGTGTGTGTGTCACATAGAGCGCGCTGCTACACCCTGTGTGTGTGTCGCATAGAGCGCGCTGCTACACCCTGTGTGTGTCGCATAGAGCGCTGCTACACCCTGTGTGTGTGTCGCATAGAGAGCGCTGCTACACCCTGTGTGTGTGTCGCATAGAGAGCGCTGCTACACCCTGTGTGTGTGTCACATAGAGAGCGCTGCTACACCCTGTGTGTGTGTGTGTGTGTCGCATAGAGAGCGCTGCTACACCCTGTGTGTCTGTGTCACATAGAGAGCGCCGCTACACCCTGTGTGTGTGTCACATAGAGCGCGCTGCTACACCCTGTGTGTGTGTCGCATAGAGCGCGCTGCTACACCCTGTGTGTGTCGCATAGAGCGCTGCTACACCCTGTGTGTGTGTCGCATAGAGAGCGCTGCTACACCCTGTGTGTGTGTCGCATAGAGAGCGCTGCTACACCCTGTGTGTGTGTCGCATAGAGAGCGCTGCTACACCCTGTGTGTGTGTCGCATAGAGAGCGCTGCTACACCCTGTGTGTGTGTCGCATAGAGAGCGCTGCTACACCCTGTGTGTGTGTCGCATAGAGAGCGCTGCTACACCCTGTGTGTGTGTCGCATAGAGAGCGCTGCTACACCCTGTGTGTGTGTCGCATAGAGAGCGCTGCTACACCCTGTGTGTGTGTGTCACATAGAGAGCGCTGCTACACCCTGTGTGTGTGTCACATAGAGAGCGCTGCTACACCCTGTGTGTGTGTCACACAGAGAGCGCTGCTACACCCTGTGTGTGTGTCACATAGAGAGCGCTGCTACACCCTGTGTGTGTCACACAGAGAGCGCTGCTACACCCTGTGTGTATCACATAGAGAGCGCTGCTATACCCTGTGTGTGTGTCACATAGAGAGCGCTGCTACACCATGTGTGTGTGTCACATAGAGAGCGCTGCTACACCCTGTGCGTGTCACATAGAGAGCGCTGCTACACCCTGTGTGTGTGTGTCACATAGAGAGCGCTGCTACACCCTGTGTGTGTGTGTCACATAGAGAGCGCTGCTACACCCTGTGTGTGTGTCACATAGAGAGCGCTGCTACACCCTGTGTGTGTGTCACATAGAGAGCGCTGCTACACCCTGTGTGTGTGTGTGTGTGTGTCACATAGAGAGCGCTGCTGCACCCTGTGTGTGTGTGTGTCACATAGAGAGCGCTGCTACACCCTGTTTGTGTGTCACATAGAGAGCGCTGCTACACCCTGTTTGTGTGTCACATAGAGAGCGCTGCTACACCGTGTGTGTGTGTGTCACATAGAGAGCGCTGCTACACCCTGTGTGTGTGTGTCACATAGAGAGCGCTGCTACACCCTGTGTGTGTGTGTGTGTGTGTGTGTGTGTCACATAGAGAGCGCTGCTACACCCTGTGTGTGTGTGTGTGTGTGTCACATAGAGAGCGCTGCTACACCCTGTGTGTGTGTGTCACATAGATAGCGCTGCTACACCCTGTGTGTGTGTGTGTGTGTCACATAGAGAGCGCTGCTACACCCTGTGTGTGTGTGTGTGTGTGTGTGTGTCACATAGAGAGCGCTGCTACACCCTGTGTGTGTGTGTGTGTGTGTGTCACATAGAGAGCGCTGCTACACCCTGTTTGTGTGTCACATAGAGTGCTGCTATACCCTGTTTGTGTGTCACATAGAGAGCGCTGCTACACCCTGTTTGTGTGTCACATAGAGAGCGCTGCTACACCCTGTGTGTGTGTGTCACATAGAGAGCGCTGCTACACCCTGTGTGTGTGTCACATAGAGAGCGCTGCTACACCCTGTGTGTGTGTGTGTGTGTCACATAGAGAGCGCTGCTACACCCTGTGTGTGTCACATAGAGATTGCTGCTACACCCTGTGTGTGTGTGTGTGTGTGTCACAGAGTGCGCTGCTACACCCTGTGTGTGTGTGTGTGTCACATAGAGAGCGCTGCTACACCCTGTGTATGTGTGTGTGTCACATAGAGAGCGCTGCTACACGCTGTGTGTGTCACATAGAGAGCGCTGCTACACCCTGTGTGTGTGTCACATAGAGAGCGCTGCTACACCCTGTGTGTGTCACATAGCGCTGCTACACCGTGTGTGTGTGTGTCACATAGAGAGCGCTGCTTCACCCTGTGTGTGTGTGTGTCACATAGAGAGCGCTGCTACACCCTGTGTGTGTGTGTCACATAGAGAGCGCTGCTACACCCTGTGTGTGTGTGTGTCACATAGAGAGCGCTGCTACACCCTGTGTGTGTGTGTGTGTGTGTGTGTGTCACATAGAGAGCGCTGCTACACCCTGTGTGTGTGTGTCACATAGAGAGCGCTGCTACACCCTGTGTGTGTGTGTCACATAGAGAGCGCTGCTACACCCTGTGTGTGTGTGTCACATAGAGAGCGCTGCTACACCCTGTGTGTGTGTGTGTGTGTCACATAGAGAGCGCTGCTACACCCTGTGTGTGTGTGTGTCGCATAGAGAGCGCTGCTACACCCTGTGTGTGTGTGTGTGTCGCATAGAGAGCGCTGCTACACCCTGTGTGTGTGTCGCATAGAGAGCGCTGCTACACCCTGTGTGTGTGTGTGTCGCATAGAGAGCGCTGCTACACCCTGTGTGTGTGTGTGTGTCGCATAGAGAGCGCTGCTACACCCTGTGTGTGTGTGTGTCGCATAGAGAGCGCTGCTACACCCTGTGTGTGTGTGTGTGTCAGTCACATAGAGAGCGCTGCTACACCCTGTGTGTGTGTCACATAGAGAGCGCTGCTACACCCTGTGTGTGTGTCACATAGAGAGCGCTGCTACACCCTGTGTGTGTGTCACATAGAGAGCGCTGCTACACCCTGTGTGTGTGTGTCACATAGAGAGCGCTGCTACACCCTGTGTGTGTGTGTCACATAGAGAGCGCTGCTACACCCTGTGTGTGTGTGTGTGTCACATAGAGAGCGCTGCTACACCCTGTGTGTGTGTGTCACATAGAGAGCGCTGCTACACCCTATGTGTGTGTGTCACATAGAGAGCGCTGCTACACCCTGTGTGTGTGTCACATAGAGAGCGCTGCTACACCCTGTGTGTGTGTCACATAGAGAGCGCTGCTACACCCTGTGTGTGTGTGTCACATAGAGAGCGCTGCTACACCCTGTGTGTGTGTCACATAGAGAGCGCTGCTACACCATGTGTGTGTGTGTGTCACATAGAGAGCGCTGCTACACCCTGTGTGTGTGTCACATAGAGAGCGCTGCTACACCCTGTGTGTGTGTCACATAGAGAGCGCTGCTACACCCTGTGTGTGTGTCACATAGAGAGCGCTGCTACACCCTGTGTGTGGGTCACATAGAGAGCGCTGCTACACCCTGTGTGTGGGTCACATAGAGAGCGCTGCTACACCCTGTGTGTGGGTCACATAGAGCGCTGCTACACCCTGTGTGTGGGTCACATAGAGAGCGCTGCTACACCCTGTGTGTGTGTGTCACATAGAGAGCGCTGCTACACCCTGTGTGTGTGTCACATAGAGAGCGCTGCTACACCCTGTGTGTGTCACATAGAGAGCGCTGCTACACCCTGTGTGTGTGTCACATAGAGAGCGCTGCTACACCCTGTGTGTGTGTGTGTCACATAGAGAGCGCTGCTACACCCTGTGTGTGTGTGTGTGTGTGTGTCACATAGAGAGCGCTGCTACACCCTGTGTGTGTGTCACATAGAGAGCGCTGCTACACCCTGTGTGTGTGTGTCACATAGAGAGCGCTGCTACACCCTGTGTGTGTGTCACATAGAGAGCGCTGCTACACCCTGTGTGTGTGTCACATAGAGAGCGCTGCTACACCCTGTGTGTGTGTGTGTGTCACATAGAGAGCGCTGCTACACCCTGTGTGTGTGTGTGTGTCACATAGAGAGCGCTGCTACACCCTGTGTGTGTGTCACATAGAGAGCGCTGCTACACCCTGTGTGTGTGTGTCACATAGAGAGCGCTGCTACACCCTGTGTGTGTGTCACATAGAGAGCGCTGCTACACCCTGTGTGTGTGTCACATAGAGAGCGCTGCTACACCCTGTGTGTGTGTGTCACATAGAGAGCGCTGCTACACCCTGTGTGTGTGTCACATAGAGAGCGCTGCTACACCATGTGTGTGTGTGTGTCACATAGAGAGCGCTGCTACACCCTGTGTGTGTGTCACATAGAGAGCGCTGCTACACCCTGTGTGTGTGTCACATAGAGAGCGCTGCTACACCCTGTGTGTGTGTCACATAGAGAGCGCTGCTACACCCTGTGTGTGTGTCACATAGAGAGCGCTGCTACACCCTGTGTGTGTGTGTCACATAGAGAGCGCTGCTACACCCTGTGTGTGTGTGTCACATAGAGAGCGCTGCTACACCCTGTGTGTGTTTCACATAGAGAGCGCTGCTACACCCTGTGTGTGTGTGTCACATAGAGAGCGCTGCTACACACTGTGTGTGTGTCACATAGAAAGCGCTGCTACACCCTGTGTGTGTGTCACATAGAGAGCGCTGCTACACCCTGTGTGTGTCACATAGAGAGCGCTGCTACACCCTGTGTGTGTGTGTGTCACATAGAGAGCGCTGCTACACACTGTGTGTGTGTGTGTCACATAGAAAGCGCTGCTACACCCTGTGTGTGTGTGTGTCACATAGAGAGCGCTGCTACACCCTGTGTGTGTCACATAGAGAGCGCTGCTACACCCTGTGTGTGTGTGTCAGAGTGCGCTGCTATACCCTGTGTGTGTGTCACATAGAGAGCGCTGCTACACCCTGTGTGTGTGTGTGTGTCACATAGAGAGCGCTGCTACACCCTATGTGTGTGTGTCACAGAGTGCGCTGCTATACCCTGTGTGTGTGTGTGTCACATAGAGAGCGCTGCTACACCCTGTGTGTGTGTGTCACATAGAGAGCGCTGCTACACCCTGTGTGTGTGTGTCGCATAGAGAGCGCTGCTACACCCTGTGTGTCTGTGTCACATAGAGAGCGCTGCTACACCCTGTGTGTGTGTCGCATAGAGAGCGCTGCTACACCCTGTGTGTGTGTCGCATAGAGAGCGCTGCTACACCCTGTGTGTGTGTGTCGCATAGAGAGCGCTGCTACACCCTGTGTGTGTGTGTCGCATAGAGAGCGCTGCTACACCCTGTGTGTCTGTGTCACATAGAGAGCGCTGCTACACCCTGTGTGTGTGTCGCATAGAGAGCGCTGCTACACCCTGTGTGTGTGTCGCATAGAGAGCGCTGCTACACCCTGTGTGTGTGTGTCGCATAGAGAGCGCTGCTACACCCTGTGTGTGTGTCGCATAGAGAGCGCTGCTACACCCTGTGTGTGTGTCGCATAGAGAGCGCTGCTACACCCTGTGTGTGTCGCATAGAGAGCGCTGCTACACCCTGTGTGTGTGTCGCATAGAGAGCGCTGCTACACCCTGTGTGTGTGTCGCATAGAGAGCGCTGCTACACCCTGTGTGTGTGTCGCATAGAGAGCGCTGCTACACCCTGTGTGTGTGTCGCATAGAGAGCGCTGCTACACCCTGTGTGTGTGTCGCATAGAGAGCGCTGCTACACCCTGTGTGTGTGTCGCATAGAGAGCGCTGCTACACCCTGTGTGTGTGTCGCATAGAGAGTGCTGCTACACCGTGTGTGTGTGTGTGTGTGTGTTACATAGAGAGCGCTGCTACACCCTGTGTGTGTGTGTGTTACATAGAGAGCGCTGCTACACCCTGTGTGTGTCACACAGAGAGCGCTGCTACACCTTGTGTGTATCACATAGAGAGCGCTGCTACACCCTGTGTATATCACATAGAGAGCGCTGCTATACCCTGTGTGTGTGTCACATAGAGAGCGCTGCTACACCCTGTGTGTGTGTCACATAGAGAGCGCTGCTACACCCTGTGCGTGTGTCACATAGAGAGCGCTGCTACACCCTGTGCGTGTGTCACATAGAGAGCGCTGCTACACCCTGTGTGTGTGTGTCACATAGAGAGCGCTGCTACACCCTGTGTGTGTGTCGCATAGAGAGCGCTGCTACACCCTGTGTGTGTGTCGCATAGAGAGCGCTGCTACACCCTGTGTGTGTGTCGCATAGAGAGCGCTGCTACACCCTGTGTGTGTGTGTCGCATAGAGAGCGCTGCTACACCCTGTGTGTGTGTGTCGCATAGAGAGCGCTGCTACACCCTGTGTGTGTGTGTCACATAGAGAGCGCTGCTACACCCTGTGTGTGTGTCGCATAGAGAGCGCTGCTACACCCTGTGTGTGTGTCGCATAGAGAGCGCTGCTACACCCTGTGTGTGTGTGTCGCATAGAGAGCGCTGCTACACCCTGTGTGTGTGTCGCATAGAGAGCGCTGCTACACCCTGTGTGTGTGTCGCATAGAGAGCGCTGCTACACCCTGTGTGTGTCGCATAGAGAGCGCTGCTACACCCTGTGTGTGTGTCGCATAGAGAGCGCTGCTACACCCTGTGTGTGTGTCGCATAGAGAGCGCTGCTACACCCTGTGTGTGTGTCGCATAGAGAGCGCTGCTACACCCTGTGTGTGTGTCGCATAGAGAGCGCTGCTACACCCTGTGTGTGTGTCGCATAGAGAGTGCTGCTACACCGTGTGTGTGTGTGTGTGTGTGTTACATAGAGAGCGCTGCTACACCCTGTGTGTGTGTGTGTTACATAGAGAGCGCTGCTACACCCTGTGTGTGTCACACAGAGAGCGCTGCTACACCTTGTGTGTATCACATAGAGAGCGCTGCTACACCCTGTGTATATCACATAGAGAGCGCTGCTATACCCTGTGTGTGTGTCACATAGAGAGCGCTGCTACACCCTGTGTGTGTGTCACATAGAGAGCGCTGCTACACCCTGTGCGTGTGTCACATAGAGAGCGCTGCTACACCCTGTGCGTGTGTCACATAGAGAGCGCTGCTACACCCTGTGTGTCTGTCACATAGAGAGCGCTGCTACACCCTGTGTGTGTGTGTCACATAGAGAGCGCTGCTACACCCCGTGTGTCTGTGTGTGTGTGTCACATAGAGAGCGCTGCTACACCCTGTGTGTGTGTGTGTGTGTGTCACATAGAGAGCGCTGCTACACCCTGTGTGTGTCACATAGAGAGCGCTGCTACACCCTGTGTGTGTCACATAGAGAGCGCTGCTACACCATGTGTGTGTGTGTGTGTGTGTGTGTGTGTGTGTCACATAGAGAGCGCTGCTACACCCTGTGTGTGTGTCACATAGAGATTGCTGCTACACCCTGTGTGTGTGTGTGTGTCACAGAGTGCGCTGCTACACCCTGTGTGTGTGTCACATAGAGAGCGCTGCTACACCCTGTGTGTGTCACATAGAGAGCGCTGCTACACCCTGTGTGTGTGTGTGTGTGTCACATAGAGCGCTGCTACACCCTGTGTGTGTGTGTCACATAGAGAGCGCTGCTACACCCTGTGTGTGTGTCACATAGAGAGCGCTGCTACACCCTGTGTGTGTGTGTCACATAGAGAGCGCTGCTCCACCCTGTGTGTGTGTGTGTGTGTGTCATAGAGAGCGCTGCTACACCCTGTGTGTGTCTGTGTCACATAGAGAGCGCTGCTACACCCTGTGTGTGTCACAGAGAGCGCTGCTACACCCTGTGTGTGTGTGTTTGTGTGTCACATAGAGAGCGCTGCTACACCCTGTGTGTGTGTCACATAGAGAGCGCTGCTACACCCTGTGTGTGTCACATAGAGAGCGCTGCTACACCCTGTGTGTGTCACATAGAGAGCGCTGCTACACCCTGTGTGTCACATAGAGAGCGCTGCTACTCCCTGTGTGTGTGTCACATAGAGAGCGCTGCTACACCTTGTGTGTCACATAGAGAGCGCTGCTACACCCTGTGTGTGTGTCGCATAAAGAACGCTGCTACACCCTGTGCGTGTGTGTCACATAGAGAACGCTGCTACACCCTGTGTGTCACATAGAGAGCGCTGCTACACCCTGTGTGTGTGTCACATAGAGAGCGCTGCTACACCCTGTGTGTGTGTCACATAGAGATTGCTGCTACACCCTGTGTGTGTGTGTGTGTGTGTCACAGAGTGCGCTGCTACACCCTGTGTGTGTGTCACATAGAGAGCGCTGCTACACCCTGTGTGTGTGTCACATAGAGCGCTGCTACACCCTGTGTGTGTGTGTCACATAGAGAGCGCTGCTACACCCTGTGTGTGTGTCACATAGAGAGCGCTGCTACACCCTGTGTGTGTGTGTGTCACATAGAGAGCGCTGCTCCACCCTGTGTGTGTGTGTGTGTCACATAGAGAGCGCTGCTACACCCTGTGTGTGTGTCTGTGTCACATAGAGAGCGCTGCTACACCCTGTGTGTGTCACAGAGAGCGCTGCTACACCCTGTGTGTGTGTGTTTGTGTGTCACATAGAGAGCGCTGCTACACCCTGTGTGTCTGTCACATAGAGAGCGCTGCTACACCCTGTGTGTGTGTGTCACATAGAGAGCGCTGCTACACCCCGTGTGTGTGTGTCTGTGTCACATAGAGAGCGCTGCTACACCCTGTGTGTGTCACAGAGAGCGCTGCTACACCCTGTGTGTGTGTTTGTGTGTCACATAGAGAGCGCTGCTACACCCTGTGTGTGTGTCACATAGAGAGCGCTGCTACACCCTGTGTGTGTCACATAGAGAGCGCTGCTACACCCTGTGTGTGTGTCACATAGAGAGCGCTGCTACACCCTGTGTGTGTGTCACATAGAGAGCGCTGCTACACCCTGTGTGTGTGTCACATAGAGAGCGCTGCTACACCCTGTGTGCGTGTGTGTCACATAGAGAGCGCTGCTACACCCTGTGTGTGTGTCACATAGAGATTGCTGCTACACCCTGTGTGTGTGTGTGTGTGTGTCACAGAGTGCGCTGCTACACCCTGTGTGTGTGTCACATAGAGAGCGCTGCTACACCCTGTGTGTGTGTCACATAGAGCGCTGCTACACCCTGTGTGTGTGTGTCACATAGAGAGCGCTGCTACACCCTGTGTGTGTGTCACATAGAGAGCGCTGCTACACCCTGTGTGTGTGTGTGTCACATAGAGAGCGCTGCTACACCCTGTGTGTGTGTGTGTGTGTGTCACATAGAGAGCGCTGCTACACCCTGTGTGTGTGTCACATAGAGAGCGCTGCTACACCCTGTGTGTGTGTCACATAGAGAGCACTGCTACACCCTGTGTGTGTGTCACATAGAGAGCGCTGCTACACCCTGTGTGTGTGTCACATAGAGAGCGCTGCTACACCCTGTGTGTGTGTGTCACATAGAGAGCGCTGCTACACCCTGTGTGTGTGTGTCACATAGAGAGCGCTGCTACACACTGTGTGTGTGTGTCACATAGAAAGCGCTGCTACACCCTGTGTGTGTGTGTGTGTGTGTCACATAGAGAGCGCTGCTACACCCTGTGTGTGTGTGTCACATAGAGAGCGCTGCTACACCCTGTGTGTGTGTGTGTGTCACATAGAGAGCGCTGCTACACCCTGTGTGTGTGTCACATAGAGAGCGCTGCTACACCCTGTGTGTGTGTGTGTGTGTGTGTGTGTCAGAGTGCGCTGCTATACCCTGTGTGTGTGTGTCACATAGAGAGCGCTGCTACACCCTGTGTGTGTGTCACATAGAGAGCGCTGCTACACCCTGTGTGTGTGTGTCACAGAGTGCGCTGCTATATCCTGTGTGTGTGTGTGTCACATAGAGAGCGCTGCTACAACCTGTGTGTGTGTGTCACATAGAGAGCGCTGCTACACCCTGTGTGTGTGTGTGTCGCATAGAGAGCGCTGCTACACCCTGTGTGTGTGTGTGTCGCATAGAGAGCGCTGCTACACCCTGTGTGTGTGTGTCACATAGAGAGCGCTGCTACACACTGTGTGTGTGTGTCACATAGAAAGCGCTGCTACACACTGTGTGTGTGTGTCACATAGAAAGCGCTGCTACACCCTGTGTGTGTGTGTCACATAGAGAGCGCTGCTACACCCTGTGTGTGTGTGTCACATAGAGAGCGCTGCTACACCCTGTGTGTGTGTGTGTGTGTGTCACAAAGAGAGCGCTGTTACACCCTGTGTGTGTGTCACATAGAGAGCGCTGCTACACCCTGTGTGTGTGTGTGTGTCAGAGTGCGCTGCTATACCCTGTGTGTGTGTGTCACATAGAGAGCGCTGCTACACCCTGTGTGTGTGTCACATAGAGAGCGCTGCTACACCCTGTGTGTGTGTGTCACAGAGTGCGCTGCTATATCGTGTGTGTGTGTCACATAGAGAGTGCTGCTACAACCTGTGTGTGTGTGTCACATAGAGAGCGCTGCTACACCCTGTGTGTGTGTCACATAGAGAGCGCTGCTACACCCTGTGTGTGTGTGTGTGTCGCATAGAGAGCGCTGCTACACCCTGTGTGTCTGTGTCACATAGAGAGCGCCGCTACACCCTGTGTGTGTGTCACATAGAGCGCGCTGCTACACCCTGTGTGTGTGTCGCATAGAGCGCGCTGCTACACCCTGTGTGTGTCGCATAGAGCGCTGCTACACCCTGTGTGTGTGTCGCATAGAGAGCGCTGCTACACCCTGTGTGTGTGTCGCATAGAGAGCGCTGCTACACCCTGTGTGTGTGTCGCATAGAGAGCGCTGCTACACCCTGTGTGTGTGTCGCATAGAGAGCGCTGCTACACCCTGTGTGTGTGTCGCATAGAGAGCGCTGCTACACCCTGTGTGTGTGTCGCATAGAGAGCGCTGCTACACCCTGTGTGTGTGTCGCATAGAGAGCGCTGCTACACCCTGTGTGTGTGTCGCATAGAGAGCGCTGCTACACCCTGTGTGTGTGTGTCACATAGAGAGCGCTGCTACACCCTGTGTGTGTCACATAGAGAGCGCTGCTACACCCTGTGTGTGTCACACAGAGAGCGCTGCTACACCCTGTGTGTATCACATAGAGAGCGCTGCTATACCCTGTGTGTGTGTCACATAGAGAGCGCTGCTACACCATGTGTGTGTGTCACATAGAGAGCGCTGCTACACCCTGTGCGTGTCACATAGAGAGCGCTGCTACACCCTGTGCGTGTCACATAGAGAGCGCTGCTACACCCTGTGTGTGTGTGTCACATAGAGAGCGCTGCTACACCCTGTGTGTGTGTGTCACATAGAGAGCGCTGCTACACCCTGTGTGTGTGTCACATAGAGAGCGCTGCTACACCCTGTGTGTGTGTCACATAGAGAGCGCTGCTACACCCTGTGTGTGTGTGTGTCACATAGAGAGCGCTGCTGCACCCTGTGTGTGTGTGTGTCACATAGAGAGCGCTGCTACACCCTGTGTGTGTGTCACATAGAGAGCGCTGCTACACCCTGTTTGTGTGTCACATAGAGAGCGCTGCTACACCCTGTGTGTGTGTGTCACATAGAGAGCGCTGCTACACCCTGTGTGTGTGTGTCACATAGAGAGCGCTGCTACACCCTGTGTGTGTGTGTGTGTGTGTGTGTGTCACATAGAGAGCGCTGCTACACCCTGTGTGTGTGTGTCACATAGAGAGCGCTGCTACACCCTGTGTGTGTGTGTCACATAGATAGCGCTGCTACACCCTGTGTGTGTGTGTGTGTGTGTGTCACATAGAGAGCGCTGCTACACCCTGTGTGTGTGTGTGTGTGTGTGTGTGTCACATAGAGAGCGCTGCTACACCCTGTGTGTGTGTGTGTGTGTGTGTGTGTGTGTCACATAGAGAGCGCTGCTACACCCTGTTTGTGTGTCACATAGAGTGCTGCTATACCCTGTTTGTGTGTCACATAGAGAGCGCTGCTACACCCTGTTTGTGTGTCACATAGAGAGCGCTGCTACACCCTGTGTGTGTGTGTCACATAGAGAGCGCTGCTACACCCTGTGTGTGTGTCACATAGAGAGCGCTGCTACACCCTGTGTGTGTGTCACATAGAGAGCGCTGCTACACCCTGTGTGTGTCACATAGAGATTGCTGCTACACCCTGTGTGTGTGTGTGTGTCACAGAGTGCGCTGCTACACCCTGTGTGTGTGTGTGTCACATAGAGAGCGCTGCTACACCCTGTGTATGTGTGTGTGTCACATAGAGAGCGCTGCTACACGCTGTGTGTGTCACATAGAGAGCGCTGCTACACCCTGTGTGTGTGTCACATAGAGAGCGCTGCTACACCCTGTGTGTGTCACATAGCGCTGCTACACCGTGTGTGTGTGTGTCACATAGAGAGCGCTGCTTCACCCTGTGTGTGTGTGTGTCACATAGAGAGCGCTGCTACACCCTGTGTGTGTGTGTCACATAGAGAGCGCTGCTACACCCTGTGTGTGTGTGTCACATAGAGAGCGCTGCTACACCCTGTGTGTGTGTGTCACATAGAGAGCGCTGCTACACCCTGTGTGTGTGTGTGTGTGTCACATAGAGAGCGCTGCTACACCCTGTGTGTGTGTGTGTCGCATAGAGAGCGCTGCTACACCCTGTGTGTGTGTGTGTGTCGCATAGAGAGCGCTGCTACACCCTGTGTGTGTGTCGCATAGAGAGCGCTGCTACACCCTGTGTGTGTGTGTGTCGCATAGAGAGCGCTGCTACACCCTGTGTGTGTGTGTCGCATAGAGAGCGCTGCTACACCCTGTGTGTGTGTGTGTGTCAGTCACATAGAGAGCGCTGCTACACCCTGTGTGTGTGTCACATAGAGAGCGCTGCTACACCCTGTGTGTGTGTCACATAGAGAGCGCTGCTACACCCTGTGTGTGTGTCACATAGAGAGCGCTGCTACACCCTGTGTGTGTGTGTCACATAGAGAGCGCTGCTACACCCTGTGTGTGTGTGTCACATAGAGAGCGCTGCTACACCCTGTGTGTGTGTGTCACATAGAGAGCGCTGCTACACCCTGTGTGTGTGTGTCACATAGAGAGCGCTGCTACACCC
The DNA here is from genome assembly GCF_028390025.1 of Pseudophryne corroboree. Lineage (NCBI taxonomy): Eukaryota > Metazoa > Chordata > Amphibia > Anura > Myobatrachidae > Pseudophryne > Pseudophryne corroboree. The sequence goes on from NC_086452.1 coordinate 32,203,447, forward strand.
TGTGTGTGTGTGTCACATAGAGAGCGCTGCTACACCCTGTGTGTGTGTCACATAGAGAGCGCTGCTACACCCTGTGTGTGTGTCACATAGAGAGCGCTGCTACACCCTGTGTGTGTGTGTCACATAGAGAGCGCTGCTACACCCTGTGTGTGTGTCACATAGAGAGCGCTGCTACACCATGTGTGTGTGTGTGTCACATAGAGAGCGCTGCTACACCCTGTGTGTGTGTCACATAGAGAGCGCTGCTACACCCTGTGTGTGTGTCACATAGAGAGCGCTGCTACACCCTGTGTGTGTGTCACATAGAGAGCGCTGCTACACCCTGTGTGTGGGTCACATAGAGAGCGCTGCTACACCCTGTGTGTGGGTCACATAGAGAGCGCTGCTACACCCTGTGTGTGGGTCACATAGAGAGCGCTGCTACACCCTGTGTGTGGGTCACATAGAGAGCGCTGCTACACCCTGTGTGTGTGTGTCACATAGAGAGCGCTGCTACACCCTGTGTGTGTGTCACATAGAGAGCGCTGCTACACCCTGTGTGTGTGTCACATAGAGAGCGCTGCTACACCCTGTGTGTGTGTGTGTCACATAGAGAGCGCTGCTACACCCTGTGTGTGTGTGTGTGTGTGTGTCACATAGAGAGCGCTGCTACACCCTGTGTGTGTGTCACATAGAGAGCGCTGCTACACCCTGTGTGTGTGTGTCACATAGAGAGCGCTGCTACACCCTGTGTGTGTGTCACATAGAGAGCGCTGCTACACCCTGTGTGTGTGTGTCACATAGAGAGCGCTGCTACACCCTGTGTGTGTGTGTGTGTGTCACATAGAGAGCGCTGCTACACCCTGTGTGTGTGTGTGTGTCACATAGACAGCGCTGCTACACCCTGTGTGTGTGTCACATAGAGAGCGCTGCTACACCCTGTGTGTGTGTGTCACATAGAGAGCGCTGCTACACCCTGTGTGTGTGTCACATAGAGAGCGCTGCTACACCCTGTGTGTGTGTCACATAGAGAGCGCTGCTACACCCTGTGTGTGTGTGTCACATAGAGAGCGCTGCTACACCCTGTGTGTGTGTCACATAGAGAGCGCTGCTACACCATGTGTGTGTGTGTGTCACATAGAGAGCGCTGCTACACCCTGTGTGTGTGTCACATAGAGAGCGCTGCTACACCCTGTGTGTGTGTCACATAGAGAGCGCTGCTACACCCTGTGTGTGTGTCACATAGAGAGCGCTGCTACACCCTGTGTGTGTGTGTGTCACATAGAGAGCGCTGCTACACCCTGTGTGTGTGTCACATAGAGAGCGCTGCTACACCCTGTGTGTGTGTCACATAGAGAGCGCTGCTACACCCTGTGTGTGTGTGTCACATAGAGAGCGCTGCTACACCCTGTGTGTGTGTGTCACATAGAGAGCGCTGCTACACCCTGTGTGTGTTTCACATAGAGAGCGCTGCTACACCCTGTGTGTGTGTGTCACATAGAGAGCGCTGCTACACACTGTGTGTGTGTCACATAGAAAGCGCTGCTACACCCTGTGTGTGTGTGTCACATAGAGAGCGCTGCTACACCCTGTGTGTGTCACATAGAGAGCGCTGCTACACCCTGTGTGTGTGTGTGTCACATAGAGAGCGCTGCTACACCCTGTGTGTGTGTCACAGAGTGCGCTGCTATACCCTGTGTGTGTGTGTGTCACATAGAGAGCGCTGCTACAACCTGTGTGTGTGTGTCGCATAGAGAGCGCTGCTACACCCTGTGTGTGTGTCGCATAGAGAGCGCTGCTACACCCTGTGTGTGTGTCGCATAGAGAGCGCTGCTACACCCTGTGTGTGTGTCGCATAGAGAGCGCTGCTACACCCTGTGTGTGTGTCGCATAGAGAGCGCTGCTACACCCTGTGTGTGTGTCGCATAGAGAGCGCTGCTACACCCTGTGTGTGTGTCGCATAGAGAGCGCTGCTACACCCTGTGTGTGTGTCACACAGAGAGCGCTGCTACACCCTGTGTGTGTGTGTGTGTCACATAGAGTGCTGCTACACCGTGTGTGTGTGTGTGTGTGTGTGTGTGTGTGTGTGTGTGTTAAATAGAGGGCGCTGCTACACCCTGTGTGTGTGTGTGTGTTACATAGAGAGCGCTGCTACACCCTGTGTGTGTGTCACATAGAGAGCGCTGCTTCACCCTGTGTGTATCACATAGAGAGCGCTGCTACACCCTGTGTGTATCACATAGAGAGCGCTGCTATACCCTGTGTGTGTGTCACATAGAGAGCGCTGCTACACCCTGTGTGTGTGTGTGTCACATAGAGTGCTGCTACACCGTGTGTGTGTGTGTGTGTGTGTGTGTGTGTGTGTGTGTGTGTTACATAGAGGGCGCTGCTACACCCTGTGTGTGTGTGTTACATAGAGAGCGCTGCTACACCCTGTGTGTGTGTCACACAGAGCGCTGCTACACCCTGTGTGTATCACATAGAGAGCGCTGCTACACCCTGTGTGTATCACATAGAGAGCGCTGCTATACCCTGTGTGTGTGTCACATAGAGAGCGCTGCTACACCATGTGTGTGTGTGTGTGTCACATAGAGAGCGCTGCTACACCCTGTGCGTGTGTCACATAGAGAGCGCTGCTACACCCTGTGCGTGTGTCACATAGAGAGCGCTGCTACACCCTGTGCGTGTGTCACATAGAGAGCGCTGCTACACCCTGTGTGTGTGTGTCACATAGAGAGCGCTGCTACACCCTGTGTGTGTGTGTGTGTGTGTCACATAGAGAGCGCTGCTACACCCTGTGTGTCTGTCACATAGAGAGCGCTGCTACACCCTGTGTGTGTGTCACATAGAGAGCGCTGCTACACCCTGTGTGTGTGTGTGTCACATAGAGAGCGCTGCTACACCCTGTGTGTGTGTGTGTGTCACATAGAGAGCGCTGCTACACCCTGTGTGTGTGTGTGTCGCATAGAGAGCGCTGCTACACCCTGTGTGTCTGTCACATAGAGAGCGCTGCTACACCCTGTGTGTGTGTGTCGCATAGAGAGCGCTGCTACACCCTGTGTGTGTGTCGCATAGAGAGCGCTGCTACACCCTGTGTGTGTGTCGCATAGAGAGCGCTGCTACACCCTGTGTGTGTGTCGCATAGAGAGCGCTGCTACATCCTGTGTGTGTGTCACACAGAGAGCGCTGCTACACCCTGTGTGTGTGTCACATAGAGAGCGCTGCTACACCCTGTGTGTGTGTGTGTGTCACATAGAGAGCGCTGCTACACCCTGTGTGTGTGTCACATAGAGAGCGCTGCTACACCCTGTGTGTGTGTGTGTCACATAGAGAGCGCTGCTACACCCTGTGTGTGTGTGTGTGTGTCACATAGAGAGCGCTGCTACACCCTGTGTGTGTGTGTCACATAGAGAGCGCTGCTACACCCTGTGTGTGTGTGTGTGTGTGTCACATAGAGAGCGCTGCTACACCCTGTGTGTCTGTCACATAGAGAGCGCTGCTACACCCTGTGTGTGTGTCACATAGAGAGCGCTGCTACACCCTGTGTGTGTGTGTGTCACATAGAGAGCGCTGCTACACCCTGTGTGTGTGTGTGTGTCACATAGAGAGCGCTGCTACACCCTGTGTGTGTGTGTGTCGCATAGAGAGCGCTGCTACACCCTGTGTGTCTGTCACATAGAGAGCGCTGCTACACCCTGTGTGTGTGTGTCACATAGAGAGCGCTGCTACACCCTGTGTGTGTGTCACATAGAGAGCGCTGCTACACCCTGTGTGTGTGTGTCACATAGAGAGCGCTGCTACACCCTGTGTGTGTGTGTGTGTGTCACATAGAGAGCGCTGCTACACCCTGTGTGTGTGTGTGTGTCACACAGAGAGCGCTGCTACACCCTGTGTGTGTGTCACATAGAGTGCTGCTACACCGTGTGTGTGTGTGTGTGTGTGTGTGTGTGTGTGTGTGTTACATAGAGAGCGCTGCTACACCCTGTGTGTGCGTGTTACATAGAGACCGCTGCTACACCCTGTGTGTCACATAGAGTGCTGCTACACCCTGTGTGTGTGTGTGTCACACAGAGAGCGCTGCTACACCTTGTGTGTACCACATAGAGAGCGCTGCTACACCCTGTGTGTATCACATAGAGAGCGCTGCTATACCCTGTGTGTGTGTCACATAGAGAGCGCTGCTACACCATGTGTGTGTGTGTGTCACAGAGAGCGCTGCTACACCCTGTGCGTGTGTCACATAGAGAGCGCTGCTACACCCTGTGCGTGTGTCACATAGAGAGCGCTGCTACACCCTGTGTGTGTGTGTGTCACATAGAGAGCGCTGCTACACCCTGTGTGTGTGTGTGTCACATAGAGAGCGCTGCTACACCCTGTGTGTGTGTGTGTGTGTGTGTGTGTCACATAGAGAGCGCTGCTACACCCTGTGTGTCTGTCACATAGAGAGCGCTGCTACACCCTGTGTGTGTGTGTGTGTCACATAGAGAGCGCTGCTACACCCTGTGTGTGTGTGTGTCACATAGAGAGCGCTGCTACACCCTGTGTGTGTGTGTGTCACATAGAGAGCGCTGCTACACCCTGTGTGTGTGTGTGTGTCGCATAGAGAGCGCCGCTACACCCTGTGTCTGTGTCACATAGAGAGCGCCGCTACACCCTGTGTGTGTGTCGCATAGAGAGCGCTGCTACACCCTGTGTGTGTGTCGCATAGAGAGCGCTGCTACACCCTGTGTGTGTGTCGCATAGAGAGCGCTGCTACACCCTGTGTGTGTGTCGCATAGAGAGCGCTGCTACACCGTGTGTGTGTCGCATAGAGAGCGCTGCTACACCCTGTGTGTGTCACAGAGAGAGCGCTGCTACACCCTGTGTGTGTGTGTCACAGAGAGTGCTGCTACACCGTGTGTGTGTGTCACACAGAGCGCTGCTACACCCTGTGTGTGTTACATAGAGAGCGCTGCTACACCCTGTGTGTGTTACATAGAGAGCGCTGCTACACCCTGTGTGATTGTCACATAGAGAGCGCTGCTACACCCTGTGTGTGTCACATAGAGAGCGCTGCTACACCCTGTGTGTGTCACATAGAGAGCGCTGCTACACCCTGTGTGTGTGTCACACACAGAGCGCTGCTACACCCTGTGTGTATCGCATAGAGAGCGCTGCTACACCCTGTGTGTGTGTGTGTGTGTGTCACATAGAGAGCGCTGCTACACCCTGTGTGTGTGTGTGTCACATAGAGAGCGCTGCTACACCCTGTGTGTCTGTCACATAGAGAGCCCTGCTACACCCTGTGTGTGTGTCGCATAGAGAGCGCTGCTACACCCTGTGTGTGTGTGTGTGTGTGTGTGTCACATAGAGAGCGCTGCTACACCCTGTGTGTGTGTGTGTCACATAGAGAGCGCTGCTACACCCTGTGTGTGTGTGTGTGTCACATAGAGAGCGCTGCTACACCGTGTGTGTGTGTGTGTGTGTGTGTGTGTGTGTGTCACATAGAGAGCGCTGCTGCACCCTGTGTGTGTGTGTGTCACATAGAGAACGCTGCTGCACCCTGTGTGTGTGTGTGTCACATAGAGAGCGCTGCTGCACCCTGTGTGTGTGTGTGTCACATAGAGAGCGCTGCTGCACCCTGTGTGTGTGTCACATAGAGAGCGCTGCTACACCCTGTTTGTGTGTCACATAGAGAGCGCTGCTACACCCTGTGTGTGTGTGTCACATAGAGAGCGCTGCTACACCCTGTGTGTGTGTCACATAGAGATTGCTGCTACACCGTGTGTGTGTGTGTGTGTGTGTGTGTGTGTGTCAGAGTGCGCTGCTACACCCTGTGTGTGTGTGTGTCACATAGAGAGCGCTGCTACACCCTGTGTGTGTGTGTGTGTGTGTCACAGAGCGCTGCTACACCCTGTGTGTGTGTGTCACATAGAGAGCGCTGCTACACCCTGTGTGTGTGTGTGTCACATAGAGAGCGCTGCTACACCCTGTGTGTGTGTGTGTGTGTGTCACATAGAGAGCGCTGCTACACCCTGTGTGTGTGTGTGTCACATAGAGAGCGCTGCTACACCCTGTGTGTGTGTCACATAGAGAGCGCTGCTACACCCTGTGTGTGTGTGTGTGTGTGTGTGTGTGTGTCACATAGAGAGCGCTGCTACACCCTGTGTGTGTGTCACATAGAGAGCGCTGCTACACCCTGTGTGTGTGTCACATAGAGAGCGCTGCTACACCCTGTGTGTGTGTCACATAGAGAGCGCTGCTACACCCTGTGTGTGTGTCACATAGAGAGCGCTGCTACACCCTGTGTGTGTCGCATAAAGAACGCTGCTACACCCTGTGCGTGTGTGTCACATAGAGAACGCTGCTACACCCTGTGCGTGTGTCACATAGAGAGCGCTGCTACACCCTGTATGTGTGTCACATAGAGAGCGCTGCTACACCCTGTGTGTGTGTCACATAGAGAGCGCTGCTACACCCTGTGTGTGTGTCACATAGAGAGCGCTGCTACACCCTGTGTGTGTGTCACATAGAGAGCGCTGCTACACCCTGTGTGTGTGTGTCACATAGAGAGCGCTGCTACACCCTGTGTGTGTGTGTCAGATAGAGAGCGCTGCTACACCCTGTGTCTGTGTTAGAGTGCTGTGTTTTCTGTCTGTGCTGCTGTGTTATGGTGCATTAGTATGTGTGTATGTATGTCCTGACGTGTGTCCTGCCCCCCCCCCCCCCCCCCCCACGTCATGCGACTGTCCTCCGTCAGAAGTATCCCCTTTTCCCACCGGTATAACGTGATCTGTATTGTTATGAAAGCAGGTAACAAGCCTGCCTGTCACCAGTGCCCCCATTTCTCTATCGTCCTAAGTGGATGCTGGGGTTCCTGAAAGGACCATGGGGAATAGCGGCTCCGCAGGAGACAGGGCACAAAAGTAAAGCTTTTACAGGTCAGGTGGTGTGTACTGGCTCCTCCCCCCATGACCCTCCTCCAGACTCCAGTTAGATTTTTGTGCCCGGCCGAGAAGGGTGCAATTCTAGGTGGCTCTCATAAAGAGCTGCTTAGAGAGTTTAGCTTAGGTTTTTTATTTTACAGTGATTCCTGCTGGCAACAGGATCACTGCAACGAGGGACAGAGGGGAGAAGAAGTGAACTCACCTGCGTGCAGGATGGATTGGCTTCTTGGCTACTGGACATGAAGCTCCAGAGGGACGATCACAGGTACAGCCTGGATGGTCACCGGAGCCACGCCGCCGGCCCCCTCACAGATGCTGAAGCAAGAAGAGGTCCAGAATCGGCGGCTGAAGACTCCTGCAGTCTTCTTAAGGTAGCGCACAGCACTGCAGCTGTGCGCCATTTTCCTCTCAGCACACTTCACACGGCAGTCACTGAGGGTGCAGGGCGCTGGGAGGGGGGCGCCCTGGGAGGCAAATGAAAACCTTTAAAAAGGCTAAAAATACCTCACATATAGCCCCAGAGGCTATATGGAGATATTTACCCCTGCCTAAATGTACTAAATAGCGGGAGACGAGCCCGCCGGAAAAGGGGCGGGGCCTATCTCCTCAGCACACGGCGCCATTTTCTGTCACAGCTCCGCTGGTCAGGAAGGCTCCCAGGTCTCTCCCCTGCACTGCACTACAGAAACAGGGTATAACAGAGAGGGGGGGCAAAATAAATGGCAATATATCAATATAAAAGCAGCTATAAGGGAGCACTTAATCATAAGGCTATCCCTGTCATATATAGCGCTTTTTGGTGTGTGCTGGCAGACTCTCCCTCTGTCTCCCCAAAGGGCTAGTGGGTCCTGTCTTCGTATAGAGCATTCCCTGTGTGTCTGCTGTGTGTCGGTACGTGTGTGTCGACATGTATGAGGACGTTATTGGTGTGGAGGCGGAGCAATTGCCAAATATGAGGATGTCACCTCCTAGGGGGTCGACACCAGAATGGATGCCTTTATTTGTGGAATTACGGGATAGCGTCAACTCGCTTAAGCAGTCGTTTGCCGACATGAGGCGGCCGGACACTCAATTAGTGCCTGTCCAGGCGCCTCAAACACCGTCAGGGGCTGTAAAACGCCCCTTGCCTCAGTCGGTCGACACAGACCCAGACACAGGCACTGATTCCGGTGGTGAAGGTGACGAATCAACCGTATTTTCCAGTAGGGCCACACGTTATATGATTTTGGCAATAAAGGAGATGTTACATTTAGCTGATACTACAGGTACCACTAAACAGGGTATTATGTGGGGTGTGAAAAAACTACCAGTAGTTTTTACCGAATCAGAAGAATTAAATGACGTGTGTGATGAAGCGTGGGGTGCCCCGATAAAAAACTGCTAATTTCAAAGAAGTTATTGGCTTTATACCCTTTCCCGCCAGAGGTTAGGGAGCGCTGGGAAACACCTCCTAGGGTGGACAAAGCGCTAACACGCTTATCAAAACAAGTGGCGTTACCCTCTCCTGAGACGGCCGCACTTAAAGATCCATCAGATAGGAGGATGGAAAATATCCAAAAAGGTATATACACACATGCAGGTGTTATACTACGACCAGCTATTGCGACTGCCTGGATGTGCAGTGCTGGGGTAGTTTGGTCAGAGTCCCTGATCAAAAATATTGATACCCTGGACGGGGACAATATTTTACTGTCGTTAGAACAAATAAAGGATGCATTTCTTTATATGCGTGATGCACAGAGAGATATCTGCACACTGGCATCACGGGTAAGTGCTATGTCCATTTCGGCCAGAAGAGCTTTATGGACACGACAGTGGACAGGCGATGCGTAGAGGAGTTATTTGGGGGTCGGTCTATCGGATTTGGTGGCCACGGCTACGGCCGGGAAATCCACCTTTCTACCTCAAGTCACTCCCCAACAGAAAAAGGCACCGACTTTTCAACCGCAGCCTTTTCGTTCCTTTAAAAATAAGAGAGCAAAGGGCTATTCATATCTGCCACGAGGCAGAGGACGAGGGAAGAGACAGCAACAGGCAGCTCCTTCCCAGGAACAGAAGCCCTCCCCGGCTTCTACAAAAGCCTCAGCATGACGCTGGGGCTTCGCAAGCGGACTTGGGGGCGGTAGGCGGTCGTCTCAAAAATTACAGCGCGCAGTGGGCTCACTCGCAGGTAAATCCCTGGATCCTGCAGATAATATCTCAGGGGTACAGGTTGAAATTAGAGACAGAGCCACCTCGCCGTTTCCTGAAGTCGGCTTTACCAACGTCCCCCTCAGAAAGGGAGACGGTTTTGGAAGCCATTCACAAGCTGTATTCTCAGCAGGTGATAGTCAAGGTACCTCTTCTACAACAAGGGAAGGGGTATTATTCCACTCTTTTTGTGGTACCGAAGCCGGATGGCTCGGTAAGGCCTATTCTAAATCTGAAGTCCTTGAACCTGTACATAAAGAAGTTCAAGTTCAAGATGGAGTCACTCAGAGCAGTGATAGCGAACCTGGAAGAAGGGGACTTTATGGTATCCTTGGACATCAAGGATGCGTATCTCCACGTTCCAATTACCCCTCACACCAGGGGTACCTCAGGTTCGTTGTACAAAACTGTCACTATCAGTTTCAGACGCTGCCGTTTGGTTTGTCCACGGCACCTCGGGTCTTTACAAAGGTAATGGCCGAGATAATATTTCTTCTTCGAAGAAAAGGCGTATTAATTATCCCATATTTGGACGATCTCCTAATAAGGACAAGGTCCAGAGAACAGCTAGAGATGGGTTTAGCACTATCTCAAGAGGTGCTAAAGCAGCACGGATGGATTCTGAATATTCCAAAATCCCAATTAATGCCGACAACTCGTCTGCTGTTCCTGGGGATGATTCTGGACACAGTTCAGAAAAAGGTTTTTCTTCCCGAAGAAAAAGCCAAGGAGTTATCTGACCTGGTCAGGAACCTCCTAAAACCAGGAAAGGTGTCTGTACATCAATGCACAAGAGTCCTGGGAAAAAATGGTAGCTTCTTACGAAGCAATCCCTTTCGGCAGATTCCATGCAAAGGGATCTGTTGGACAAATGGTCAGGGTCGCATCTTCAGATGCACCTGCGGATAACCCTGCCGCCGAGGACAAGGGTATCCCTTCTGTGGTGGTTGCAGGAGGCTCATCTATTGGAGGGCCGCAGATTCGGCATGCAGGATTGGATCCTGGTGACCACGGATGCCAGCCTGAGAGGCTGGGGAGCAGTCACACAGGGAAGAAATTTCCAGGGAGTGTGGTCGAGCCTGAAAAAGTCTCTTCACATAAGCATTCTGGAACTAAGAGCAATCTACAATGCTCTAAGCCAGGCGGAACCTCTGCTTCAAGGAAGACCGGTGTTGATCCAGTCGGACAACATCACGGCAGTCGCCCATGTAAACAGACAGGGCGGCACAAGAAACAGAATGGCAGAAGCTGCCAGGATCCTTCGCTGGGCGGAGAATCACGTGATAGCACTGTCAGCAGTATTCATCCCGGGCGTGGACAACTGGGAAGCAGACTTCCTCAGCAGACACGACCTTCACCCGGGAGAGTGGGTACTTCATCCAGAAGTTTTCCACATGCTATTAAACCGTTGGGTAAAACCAATGGTGGACATGATGGCGTCTCGCCTCAACAAGACACTGGACAGTTATTGCGCCAGGTCAAGAGATCCGCAGGCAATAGCTGTGGACGCGTTGGTAACACCTTGGGTGTACCAGTCCGTATATGTGTTTCCTCCTCTGCCTCTCATACCAAAGGTATTGAGGATTATACGGCAAAGAGGAGTAAGACTAGTGGCTCCGGATTGGCCAAGAAGGACTTGGTACCCGGAACTTCAAGAGATGGTCACGGACGATCCGTGGCCTCTACTTCTGAGAAGGGACCTGCTTCAGCAGGGTCCTTGTCTTTTTCAAGACTTACCGCGGCTGCGTTTGACGGCATGGCGTTTGAATGCCAGATCCTAAAAGGAAAAGGCATTCCAGAAGAAGTCATTCCTACCTTGATAAAGGCAAGGAAGGAAGTCACCGCGAAGCATTATCGCCGTATTTGGCGAAAATATGTTGCGTGGTGCGAGCAGCGGAGTGCTCCGATGGAGGAATTTCAACTGGGTCGTTTTCCTACATTTCCTGCAATCAGGATTGTCTATGGGTCTCAAATTGGGATCTATTAAGGTTCAAATTTCGGCCCTATCAATATTCTTCCAAAAAGAATTGGCCTCAGTCCCTGAGGTCCAGATTTTTATCAAAGGAGTACTGCATATACAGCCTCCTGTGGTGCCTAAGGTGGCACCGTGGGATCTAAATGTAGTTTTAGATTTCCTCAAATCCAATTGGTTTGAACCACTAAAGAATGTGGATTTGAAATATCTCACATGGAAAGTGACTATGTTACTGGCCCTGGCTTCGGCCGGGAGAGTATCTGAACTGGCGGCTTTGTTTTATAAAAGCCCTTATTTAATTTTCCATTCGACATAGGGCAGAGCTGCGGACGCGTCCGCATTTTCTCCCTAAGGTGGTATCAGCGTTTCACCTGAACCAGCCTATTGTAGTGCCTGCGGCTACAGACGACTTGAAGGACTCCAAGTTGTTGGACGTTGTCAGAGCCTTAAAAATATACATTTAAAGGACGGCTGGAGTCAGAAAATCTGACTCGCTGTTTATACTGTATGCACCCAACAAGTTGGGTGCACCTGCTTCTAAGCAGTCGATTGCTCGTTGGATTTGTAACAAAATTCAACTTGTACATTCTGTGGCAGGCCTGCCACAGCCTAAATCTGTTAAGGCCCATTCCGCAAGGAAGGTGGGCTCATCTTGGGCGGCTGCCCGAGGGGTCTCGGCATTACAACTCTGCCGAGCAGCTACGTGGTCAGGGGAGAACACGTTTGTAAATTTTTACAAATTTGATACCCTGGCAAAGGAGGACCTGGAGTTCTCTCATTCGGTGCTGCAGAGTCATCCGCACTCTCCCGCCCGTTTGGGAGCTTTGGTATAATCCCCATGGTCCTTTCAGGAACCCCAGCATCCACTTAGGACGATAGAGAAAATAAGAATTTACTTACCGATAATTCTATTTCTCGGAGTCCGTAGTGGATGCTGGGCGCCCATCCCAAGTGCGGATTATCTGCAATACTTGTACATAGTTATTGTTAACTAATTCGGGTTATTGTTTAGGAAGCCATCTTTCAGAGGCTCCTCTGTTATCATACTGTTAACTGGGTTTAGATCACAAGTTGTACGGTGTGATTGGTGTGGCTGGTATGAGTCTTACCCGGGATTCAAAATCCTCCCTTATTGTGTACGCTCGTCCGGGCACAGTACCTAACTGGAGTCTGGAGGAGGGTCATGGGGGGAGGAGCCAGTACACACCACCTGACCTGTAAAAGCTTTACTTTTGTGCCCTGTCTCCTGCGGAGCCGCTATTCCCCATGGTCCTTTCAGGAACCCCAGCATCCACTACGGACTCCGAGAAATAGAATTATCGGTAAGTAAATTCTTATTTTCTGCTTACGCTGGGCATTACCTCCCATTACATTATGTACTTGCCCCATCCAGCCACAAATGCGCCTGTCACTGCCGCACCTGGAACCTGATTGTGTGTAACATGCTGTGTCTCTGTCAGTGTGTAACCAGACCTAATGTGTAAAGTCTACACTGTATCAGTCTTTAGTTCTCACTGGTGTCAGCTTCTACCTATTATTTTACAGGATGTACTTGATAAATGCTACCCTGAAGCTGGTTGCTAGGGGCAACGTCTCCACTCTTTTATCTGCTTGATAAATCATCCATGTGGAAGGTAACAAGCTTCCCACTTATCACAACTTTACCGAGCACAGGTCCCCTGCTCCACACAGCCCCCGAGCCCTTGTTGTACTATTCTGTGATATGATCGGTGACCGGTCCTGGCTGAGAGCTGCTTGAGGTCAGGCTGTAACAATATTTACTTAGTAGTCAGCTGCTGGAGTGATTCCGATTCTTTGTCTTCCAGTGGAATGAAGTAACAAAATACTTCCGAGCAGGAATGCCCCTGAGAAAACACAGGCAACACTTTAAGACCTACGGGAATTGCTTCACGGCGTCAGAAGCTGTAGATTGGCTCCATCACTTACTCAGACATAACAGCAACTTCGGAGCTGACGTCACCAGGCAACAGACGTTGCAGCTTCTGAGAAAGTTCCTGAAGAACCACGTCATAGAGGACCTGAAGGGAAGATGGGGCACAGAGGAGCTGGATGATAACCACATCCTTTACAGGTATCGGCCGGCAGCCTTGGTCACGTCTAATATACCTAATCCATAGACTGGCATTTCTGTACTATCTGAAGGTTGTCTCCACATTTATATATCATGTAACCTACTTCTGTGCCGCAGGTTTCCCTCCACCTCCCCGCTCAAGAGCATCCCGACCCGCCAGCCTCTGTGGAAGAGAAGCAGCTTAGAAAATGTCTTCAAAGAGAAGGAGAATCTCTTCAAAATGCCAAGTTTCTCTAGAAGGAGCCACAGCCGGCGGGGCTCCCGGGATAATGGGGTAAGAGGGCTGTTTGCCGAGTCGTATTGCAGCCGGAGAGTTCAATATGTAATTGTGCCGGGCACAGGAAGTGGCTTCATGCCGTCTCTCTGTGCAGGATAACTGGGGTTGTACCAGCCACCTCTCTCCCTGTCTCCAGGGCTCGTTTACGTACTGCAAATGTAGGATGTTTTTTGTTTTATTCCCTACATAATGGTGTTCAGCAGAACGCCTGCACTGAGACCGCGGGCTACAGCGCCAATAGTTGCCGCTCCCGGCTCTCCATTAATGGTCTTCCGGTAGTTTACGTTATAATCGTATGATTGTTAACTTGCTTTAAATTGTGTTCTGGTTACTATTACCCATTATGACCCTTTTACTGATCGCCTCAGTCTGTATTACGTGTGACATGCTGTGACCGTCGCTCTCCTCTGCCCTGGTCACTGCTTCCCATGCTCCACTTCAAGGCTATGCCCGTGCTGCACCATTTCAGTGGAACGCGCTCCCCCGCTCCATCAGACTCTCCCCAACCTTGCAAAGCTTCAAACGGGCAGTGAAAACCCACCTATTCATCAAAGCGTACCCTTCCGATGCATAACCCAGTCCTGAGGACGCTCCTCCATCCCCCTGCCTCATGCCTCGAACATCTCTGCTTTGCTTACATCCTGTCATCAAGCTACCTCCCGCTTGCTTGCACCTCATGTCATCTGTCTGTCGCCCCTTCCCACTAGATTGTTAGCTCTTCAGAGCAGGGCCTTCTTTCCTCTTGTTATCTAAGCCCTCTTCTCGACACATTTCACTCGCAGCTCTCTCCTACTCAGCGACCATCTTTACCCGCTTTTTCTCCAGCTGGTAAAGGCTCATCTCCATCTATGGCCACCAGCCCCTAGTATTACGGTGATTGCTCCCTCGCTACTTACATCTTAGCTGTATTATGTATGAGAATTGTGGTGCTCTGTTATCTGTACTCTATTTCTGTTATTTATTTACTGTACTGCTAAGTATTGTCTCCCTGTACTGTCCTTTGTATGGCGCTGCGAAACACTTGTGGCGCCTTTATAAATAACATGTAATAATAATAATTACAGAGAGAACAAGAAAACGACGCTATTGAAGTGATGGAAGATGACAGAGAATGTGAGAGAGTTGGTCCAAAGGAGCTGGGCAAGAAAGATATGGAAGTTATCTGGGGAAACATCACCTTGATCCAGTAACGTTACTTCTCTAACAGTTATTTGTTGGTGGTTTTTATATAGCGCTTATAGGGGGTCATTCAGACCCGGCTGCTGATGGAGCCCGCAGCGCAGTTTGCCGACGTGTGCGACCGCAATGTAATTGACAGCGTTGGGCATTCGCGGGGCGGCGTTGGGGGAGAGGACGGTCCGCGACCATTTTTGGGGGCGGATGTGTGATGTCACACACAGCAGCTTTGATTGAAAAAATTATGGCCGACAGCGCAGCCAAGGGTCAACCTTAGTTTGATGCGTCCACAATCTAATTGCGGACTCGTTGGTAGTCGGCTCGTCGCACATGCTGGGCAGCCCATAGCATGTGAGGAGATGGCCGTAGATCTGGCTGCGTATTTGGCGGTCTGCGTCGATCTCTGAATGAGTGCCATAATCCTGTACGTATGTGTAACCTGTCTAATGTAGCTCATGTCTGCCTATATAGTCATCCGTGTAGAAGTAAACCAGTGTGTGTGGTTACACCGGGCCGACTCTTCATGTCTGTTTTCCGCTATTTAGCATTAATATGTATCACAGGCTGGAGGTTTCTGGGGAGAGTTTTATACAGGAAATAAGTGTCCGCCATGTGCTCTCACACCTGTGCACAAAGCTGCCATATAAGGAGGGAGGCGCTTGGCTAGCAGCAGGGAAGGACTGACAGCTTGGCAGACTTGCTGTGTAGAAACGTGTTTTGTGGATTGGTTGATTCACACACCAGGGCCGGGACCAGCAGTGACCCAGCATCTCTGACTATAAACTCAACTTTTCTCTATCGTCCTAGTGGATGCTGGGGTTCCTGAAAGGACCATGGGGAATAGCGGCTCCGCAGGAGACAGGGCACAAAAAGTAAAGCTTTCCGATCAGGTGGTGTGCACTGGCTCCTCCCCCTATGACCCTCCTCCAAGCCTCAGTTAGATTTTTGTGCCCGGCCGAGAAGGGTGCAATCTAGGTGGCTCTCCTAAAGTGCTGCTTAGAGAAAGTTTAGCTTAGGTTTTTTATTTTACAGTGAGTCCTGCTGGCAACAGGATCACTGCAGCGAGGGACTGAGGGGAGAAGAAGTGAACTCACCTGCGTGCAGGATGGATTGGCTTCTTGGCTACTGGACATCAGCTCCAGAGGGACGATCACAGGTACAGCCTGGATGGTCACCGGAGCCTTGCCGCCGGCCCCCTTGCAGATGCTGAAACATGAAGAGGTCCAGAATCGGCGGCAGAAGACTCCTCAGTCTTCTAAAGGTAGCGCACAGCACTGCAGCTGTGCGCCATTTTCCTCTCAGCACACTTCACACGGCAGTCACTGAGGGTGCAGGGCGCTGGGAGGGGAGCGCCCTGGGAGGCAAATGAAAACCTATTTGGCTAAAAAATACCTCACATATAGCCTCCGGGGGCTATATGGAGATATTTAACCCCTGCCAGAATACACTAAAGAGCGGGAGACGAGCCCGCCGAAAAGGGGCGGGGCCTATCTCCTCAGCACACAGTGCCATTTTCCTTACACAGCTCCGCTGGTCAGGACGGCTCCCAGGTCTCTCCCCTGCACTGCACTACAGAAACGGTAAAACAAGAGAGGGGGGGCAAAATAGTGGCAAAAATTATATTATAAAAGCAGCTATACAGGGAGCACTTATTATAAGGCTATCCCTGTCATATATAGCGCTTTTGGTGTGTGCTGGCAAACTCTCCCTCTGTCTCCCCAAAGGGCTAGTGGGGTCCTGTCTTCGTTAAGAGCATTCCCTGTGTGTCTGCTGTGTGTCGGTACGTGTGTGTCGACATGTATGAGGACGATATTGGTGTGGAGGCGGAGCAATTGCCAAATATGGGGATGTCACCTCCTAGGGGGTCGACACCAGAATGGATGCCTTTATTTATGGAATTACGGGATAGTGTCAACACGCTAAAGCAGTCGTTTGACGACATGAGACGGCCGGACAATCAGTTAGTGCCTGTCCAGGCGCCTCAAACACCGTCAGGGGCTGTAAAACGCCCTTTGCCTCAGTCGGTCGACACAGACCCAGACACAGGCACTGATTCCAGTGGCGACGGTGACGAATCAACCGTATTTTCCAGTAGGGCCACACGTTATATGATTTTGGCAATGAAGGAGGCGTTACATTTAGCTGATACTACAGGTACCACTAAACAGGGTATTATGTGGGGTGTGAAAAAACTACCTATAGTTTTTCCTGAATCAGAAGAACTAAATGATGTATGTGATGAAGCGTGGGTTGCCCCCGATAAAAAGATGCTAATTTCAAAGAAGTTATTAGCTTTATACCCTTTCCCGTCAGAGGTTAGGGCGCGCTGGGAAACACCTCCTAGGGTGGACAAGGCGCTCACACGCTTATCTAAACAAGTGGCGTTACCCTCTCCTGAGACGGCCGCACTTAAAGATCCAGCAGATAGGAGGATGGAAAATATCCAAAAAAGTATATACACACATACAGGTGTTATACTACGACCAGCTATAGCGACAGCCTGGATGTGCAGTGCTGGAGTAGCTTGGTCAGAGTCCCTGATTGAAAATATTGATACCCTGGATAGGGACAATGTTTTACTGTCTTTAGAGCAAATAAAGGATGCATTTCTTTATATGCGTGATGCACAGAGGGATATCTGCACACTGGCATCACGGGTAAGTGCTATGTCCATTTCGGCCAGAAGAAGTTTATGGACGCGACAGTGGTCAGGCGATGCGGACTCAAAACGGCATATGGAAGTTTTGCCGTATAAAGGGGAGGAGTTATTTGGAGTCGGTCTATCAGATTTGGTGGCCACGGCTACAGCCGGGAAATCCACCTTTTTACCTCAAGCTACTCCCCAACAGAAAAAGACACCGACTTTTCAACCGCAGCCCTTTCGTTCCTTTAAAAACAAGAGAGCAAAGGGATATTCATATCTGCCACGAGGCAGAGGAAGGGGGAAGAGACACCAACAGGCAGCTCCTTCCCAGGAACAGAAGCCCTCCCCCGCTTCTACAAAAGCCTCAGCATGACGCTGGGGCTTCTCAAGCGGACTCGGGGGCGGTGGGCGGTCGTCTCAAGAATTTCAGCGCGCAGTGGGCTCACTCGCAGGTAGATCCCTGGATCCTGCAGATAATATCTCAGGGGTACAGGTTGGAACTAGAGACAGATCCGCCTCGCCGTTTCCTGAAGTCTGCTTTACCAACGTCCCCCTCCGAAAGGGAGACGGTTTTGGAAGCCATTCACAAGCTGTACTCTCAGCAGGTGATAGTCAAGGTACCTCTTCTACAACAGGGAAAGGGGTATTATTCCACTCTATTTGTGGTACCGAAGCCGGACGGCTCGGTAAGACCTATTCTAAATCTGAAGTCCTTGAACCTGTACATAAAGAAGTTCAAGTTCAAAATGGAGTCACTCAGAGCAGTGATAGCGAACCTGGAAGAAGGGGACTTTATGGTGTCCTTGGACATCAAGGATGCGTACCTCCACGTTCCAATTTACCCCTCACACCAGGGGTACCTCAGGTTCGTTGTACAAAACTGTCACTATCAGTTTCAGACGCTGCCGTTCGGATTGTCCACGGCACCTCGGGTCTTTACAAAGGTAATGGCCGAGATGATGATTCTTCTTCTAAGAAAAGGCGTATTAATTATCCCATACTTGGACGATCTCCTAATAAGGGCAAGGTCCAGAGAACAGCTAGAGAGGGGATTAGCACTGTCTCAAGAAGTGCTAAAACAGCACGGCTGGATTCTGAATATTCCAAAATCCCAGTTAATGCCGACAACTCGTCTGCTGTTCCTAGGGATGATTCTGGACACGGTTCAGAAAAAGGTTTTTCTCCCGGAGGAAAAAGCCAAGGAGTTATCCGAGCTTGTCAGGAACCTCCTAAAACCAGGAAAGGTGTCTGTACATCAATGCACAAGAGTCCTGGGAAAAATGGTGGCTTCTTACGAAGCAATTCCATTCGGCAGATTCCATGCACGAATTTTCCAGAGGGATCTGTTGGACAAATGGTCAGGGTCGCATCTTCAGATGCACCAGCGGATAACCCTGTCTCCAAGGACAAGGGTATCTCTTCTGTGGTGGTTGCAGAGTGCTCATCTATTGGAGGGCCGCAGATTCGGCATACAGGATTGGATCCTGGTGACCACGGACGCCAGCCTGAGAGGCTGGGGAGCAGTCACACAAGGAAGAAACTTCCAGGGAGTGTGGACGAGCCTGGAAACGTCTCTTCACAAAAACATTCTGGAACTAAGAGCAATCTACAATGCTCTAAGCCAGGCAGAACCTCTGCTTCAAGGAAAACCGGTGTTGATCCAGTCGGACAACATCACGGCAGTCGCCCATGTAAACAGACAGGGCGGCACAAGAAGCAGGAGTGCAATGGCAGAAGCTGCAAGGATTCTTCGCTGGGCAGAGAATCATGTGATAGCACTGTCAGCAGTGTTCATCCCGGGAGTGGACAACTGGGAAGCAGACTTCCTCAGCAGACACGACCTTCACCCGGGAGAGTGGGGACTTCATCCGGAAGTCTTCCACATGCTGGTAACCCGTTGGGAAAGACCAATGGTGGACATGATGGCGTCTCGCCTCAACAAAAAACTGGACAGGTATTGCGCCAGGTCAAGAGATCCGCAGGCAATAGCTGTGGACGCGCTGGTAACGCCTTGGGTGTACCAGTCGGTGTATGTGTTTCCTCCTCTGCCTCTCATACCAAAAGTATTGAGAATTATACGGCAAAGAGGCGTAAGAACGATACTAGTGGTTCCGGATTGGCCAAGAAGGACTTGGTACCCGGAACTTCAAGAGATGATCACGGAAGATCCGTGGCCTCTACCTCTAAGGAGGGACTTGCTTCAGCAGGGTCCCTGTCTGTTTCAAGACTTACCGCGGCTGCGTTTGACGGCATGGCGGTTGAACGCCGGATCCTAAAGGAAAAAGGCATGCCGGAAGAAGTCATTCCTACTTTGATTAAAGCAAGGAAGGAAGTAACCGTGCAACACTATCACCGCATTTGGCGAAGATATGTTGCGTGGTGCGAGGATCGGAGTGCTCCGACGGAGGAATTTCAACTGGGTCGATTCCTACATTTCCTGCAATCAGGATTGTCTATGGGTCTCAAATTGGGATCTATTAAGGTTCAAATTTCGGCCCTGTCGATTTTCTTTCAAAAAGAATTGGCTTCAGTTCCTGAAGTCCAGACTTTTGTTAAGGGAGTGCTGCATATACAGCCTCCTGTGGTGCCTCCAGTGGCACCGTGGGATCTCAATGTGGTTTTGGAATTTCTAAAATCTCATTGGTTTGAACCACTAAAAAAGGTGGATTTAAAATATCTCACATGGAAAGTGACCATGTTACTAGCCCTGGCTTCGGCCAGGAGAGTGTCAGAACTGGCAGCTTTATCTTACAAAAGCCCATATCTGATTTTCCATTCGGACAGGGCAGAACTGCGGACTCGTCCGCATTTTCTCCCTAAGGTGGTGTCAGCATTTCATCTGAACCAGCCTATTGTAGTGCCTGCGGCTACAAGTGACTTGGAGGACTCCAAGTTACTGGACGTTGTCAGAGCATTAAAAATATATATTGCAAGGACAGCTGGAGTCAGAAAATCTGACTCGTTGTTTATATTGTATGCACCCAACAAGATGGGTGCTCCTGCGTCTAAGCAGACGATTGCTCGTTGGATCTGTAGCACAATCCAACTTGCACATTCTGTGGCAGGCCTGCCACAGCCTAAATCTGTAAAGGCCCACTCCACAAGGAAGGTGGGCTCATCTTGGGCGGCTGCCCGAGGGGTCTCGGCATTACAACTTTGCCGAGCAGCTACGTGGTCAGGGGAGAACACGTTTGTAAAATTTTACAAATTTGATACTCTGGCTAAGGAGGACCTGGAGTTCTCTCATTCGGTGCTGCAGAGTCATCCGCACTCTCCCGCCCGTTTGGGAGCTTTGGTATAATCCCCATGGTCCTTTCAGGAACCCCAGCATCCACTAGGACGATAGAGAAAATAAGAATTTACTTACCGATAATTCTATTTCTCGGAGTCCGTAGTGGATGCTGGGCGCCCATCCCAAGTGCGGATTATCTGCAATAATTGTACATAGTTATTGTTAACTAATTCGGGTTATTGTTTAGGAAGCCATCTTTCAGAGGCTCCTCTGTTATCATACTGTTAACTGGGTTTGATCACAAGTTGTACGGTGTGATTGGTGTGGCTGGTATGAGTCTTACCCGGGATTCAAAATTCCTCCCTTATTGTGTACGCTCGTCCGGGCACAGTACCTAACTGAGGCTTGGAGGAGGGTCATAGGGGGAGGAGCCAGTGCACACCACCTGATCGGAAAGCTTTACTTTTTGTGCCCTGTCTCCTGCGGAGCCGCTATTCCCCATGGTCCTTTCAGGAACCCCAGCATCCACTACGGACTCCGAGAAATAGAATTATCGGTAAGTAAATTCTTATTTTCTCTGACGTCCTAGTGGATGCTGGGACTCCGTAAGGACCATGGGGAATAGCGGCTCCGCAGGAGACAGGGCACAAAATAAAAGCTTAAGGATCAGGTGGTGTGCACTGGCTCCTCCCCCTATGACCCTCCTCCAAGCCTCAGTTAGATTTTTGTGCCCGGCCGAGAAGGGTGCAATCTAGGTGGCTCTCCTGAGCTGCTTAGAATAAAAGTTTAGTTTAGGATTTTTTATTTTCAGTGAGTCCTGCTGGCAACAGGCTCACTGCATCGTGGGACTAAGGGGAGAAGAAACGGACTCACCTGAGTGCAGAGTGGATCGGGTTTCTTAGGCTACTGGACATTAGCTCCAGAGGGACGATCACAGGTTCAGCCTGGATGGGTCACCGGAGCCGCGCCGCCGTCCCCCTTACAGAGCCAGAAGAGACGAAGAGGTCCGGTGAAATCGGCGGCAGAAGACGATCCTGTCTTCAGACTAAGGTAGCGCACAGCACCGCAGCTGTGCGCCATTGCTCTCAGCACACTTCACACTCCGGTCACTGAGGGTGCAGGGCGCTGGGGGGGGAGCGCCCTGAGACGCAATATTACAGTATATACCTTAGGTGGCTAAAAAGAATACATCACATATAGCTCCTGGGCTATATGGATGTATTTTACCCCTGCCATTTTACACAGAAAAAGCGGGAGATAAGGACGTCGTGAAGGGGCGGAGCCTATCTCCTCAGCACACAAGCGCCATTTTCCCTCACAGCTCCGCTGGAAGGACGGCTCCCTGACTCTCCCCTGCAGTCCTGCTTCAGAATCAGGGTAAAAAAGAGAAGGGGGGGCACGTTTGGCAGCAAATAAATATATTAACAGCAGCTATAAGGGAGTAACACTTATATAAGGTTATCCCTGTATATATATATAGCGCTGGGTGTGTGCTGGCAGACTCTCCCTCTGTCTCTCCAAAGGGCTAAGTGGGGTCCTGTCCTCTATCAGAGCATTCCCGGTGTGTGTGCTGTGTGTCGGTACGCGTGTGTCGACATGTATGAGGAGGAAAATGATGTGGAGGCGGAGCAGTTGCCTGTGTTGGTGATGTCACCCCCTAGGGAGTCGACACCTGACTGGATGATTGTATTTAAACAATTAAGTGATAATGTCAGCAATTTGCAAAAAACTGTTGACGACATGAGACAGCCGGCAAATCAATTAGTGCCTGTCCAGGCGTCTCAGACACCGTCAGGGGCGCTAAAACGCCCGTTACCTCAGTGGGTCGACACAGACCCTGACACAGATACTGAGTCTAGTGTCGACGGAGACGAGACAAACGTAATGTCCAGTAGGGCCACACGTTACATGATCACGGCAATGAAAGAGGCATTGAACCTTTCTGACACTACAAGTACCACAAAGAAGGGTATTATGTGGGGTGAGAAAAAACTACCAATATTTTTTCCTGAGTCAGAGGAAATAAATGAGGTGTGTGAAAAAGCGTGGGTTTCCCCCGATTAAAAAACAGCTAATTTCTAAAAAATTATTAGCATTATATCCTTTCCCGCCAGAGGTTAGGGCGCGTTGGGAAACACCCCCTAGGGTAGATAAGGCGCTCACACGTTTATCTAAACAAGTAGCGTTACCGTCTCCTGATACGGCCACCCTCAAAGAACCAGCTGATAGAAGGCTGGAAAATATCCTAAAAAGTATATACACACATACTGGTGTTATACTGCGACCAGCAATCGCCTCAGCCTGGATGTGCAGTGCTGGAGTCGCATGGTCGGATTCCCTGACTGAGAATATTGATACCCTGGATAGGGACAATATTTTGTTAACTATAGAACATTTAAAGGATGCATTACTATATATGCGTGATGCACAGAGGGATATTTGCACCCTGGCATCAAGAGTAAGTGCTATGTCCATCTCTGCCAGAAGAGCGTTATGGACGCGACAGTGGTCAGGGGATGCGGATTCCAAACGGCACATGGAAGTATTGCCGTATAAAGGGGAGGAGTTATTTGGGGCTGGTCTATCGGACCTGGTGGCCACGGCAACGGCTGGAAAATCCACCTTTTTACCCCAGGTCACTCCACATCAGCAGAAAAAGACACCGTCTTTTCAAACTCAGTCCTTTCGTTCCCATAAGTACAAGCGAGCAAAAGGCCACTCCTTTCTGCCCCGGGGCAGAGGAAGAGGAAAAAGACTGCACCATGCAGCCGCTTCCCAGGAGCAGAAGCCCTCCCCTGCTTCTGCCAAGTCTTCAACATGACGCTGGGGCTTTACAAGCAGACTCAGATATGGTGGGGGCCCGTCTCAAGAATTTCAACGCGCAGTGGGCTCACTCGCAAGTGGATCCCTGGATTCTACAAGTAGTATCGCAGGGGTACAAACTGGAATTCGAGGCGTTTCCCCCTCGTCGGTTCCTGAAGTCTGCTTTACCAAAGTCTCCCTCCGACAGGGAGGCAGTTTTGGAAGCCATTCACAAGCTGTATTCCCAGCAGGTGATAATCAAGGTACCCCTCCTGCAACAAGGAAAGGGGTATTATTCCACGCTGTTTGTGGTACCGAAGCCGGACGGCTCGGTGAGACCAATTTTAAATCTGAAATCCTTGAACACTTACATAAAAAGGTTCAAATTCAAGATGGAGTCACTCAGAGCAGTGATAGCGAACCTGGAAGAAGGGGACTATATGGTGTCTCTGGACATCAAAGATGCTTATCTCCACGTCCCAATATACCCTTCTCACCAAGGGTACCTCAGGTTTGTAGTACAAAACTGTCATTATCAGTTTCAGACGCTGCCGTTTGGATTGTCCACGGCACCTCGGGTCTTTACCAAGGTAATGGCCCAAATGATGATTCTTCTACGAAGAAAAGGCATTTTAATTATCCCTTACTTGGACGATCTCCTGATAAGGGCAAGATCCAGGGAACAGTTAGAAGTCGGAGTAGCACTATCTCAGGTAGTGTTACGTCAGCACGGGTGGATTCTAAATATTCCAAAATTGCAGCTGATTCCAACGACACGTCTACTGTTCCTAGGAATGATTCTGGACACAGTCCAGAAGAAGGTGTTTCTCCCGGAGGAGAAGGCCAGGGAGTTATCCGAGCTAGTCAGGAACCTCCTAAAACCAGGCCAGGTCTCAGTGCATCAGTGCACGAGGGTCCTGGGAAAAATGGTGGCTTCTTACGAAGCGATTCCATTCGGAAGATTCCATGCAAGAACATTTCAGTGGGATCTACTGGACAAATGGTCCGGATCGCATCTGCAGATGCATCAGCGGATAACCCTGTCACCAAGGACAAGGGTGTCTCTCCTGTGGTGGCTGCAGAGTGCTCATCTACTAGAGGGCCGCAGATTTGGCATTCAGGATTGGATCCTGGTAACCACGGATGCCAGCCTGAGAGGCTGGGGAGCAGTCACACAGGGAAGGAATTTCCAGGGCCTGTGGGCAAGCATGGAAACATCTCTTCATATAAACATTCTGGAACTAAGGGCCATTTACAATGCCCTAAGTCAAGCAAAACCTCTGCTTCAGGGTCAGGCGGTGTTGATCCAATCGGACAACATCACGTCAGTCGCCCACGTAAACAGACAGGGCGGCACGAGAAGCAGGAGGGCAATGGCAGAAGCTGCAAGGATTCTTCGCTGGGCGGAAAATCATGTGATAGCACTGTCAGCAGTTTTCATTCCGGGAGTGGACAACTGGGAAGCAGACTTCCTCAGCAGACACGACCTTCACCCGGGAGAGTGGGGACTTCACCCAGAAGTCTTCCACCTGATTGTAAACCGTTGGGAAAAACCAAAGGTGGACATGATGGCGTCACGTCTAAACAAAAAACTGGACAGATATTGCGCCAGGTCAAGGGACCCTCAGGCAATAGCAGTGGACGCTCTGGTAACGCCGTGGGTGTACCAGTCAGTGTATGTGTTCCCTCCTCTGCCTCTCATACCAAAAGTACTGAGAATCATAAGAAGGAGAGGAGTAAGAACTATACTCGTGGTCCCGGATTGGCCAAGAAGGACTTGGTACCCGGAACTTCAAGAGATGCTCACGGACGAACCGTGGCCTCTACCTCTAAGAAAGGACCTGCTCCAGCAGGGGCCTTGTCTGTTCCAAGACTTACCGCGGCTGCGTTTGACGGCATGGCGGTTGAACGCCGGATCCTGAGGGAAAAAGGCATTCCAGAAGAAGTCATTCCTACTCTGGTCAAAGCCAGGAAGGACGTAACCGCAAAACATTATCACCGCATTTGGCGTAAATATGTTGCGTGGTGTGAGGCCAAGAGGGCCCCTACAGAGGAATTTCAACTGGGTCGTTTCCTTCATTTCCTGCAAACAGGACTGTCTATGGGCCTAAAATTAGGGTCCATTAAGGTTCAAATTTCGGCCCTGTCGATTTTCTTCCAGAAAGAACTGGCTTCAGTACCTGAAGTTCAGACATTTGTAAAAGGGGTGCTGCACATACAGCCTCCTTTTGTGCCTCCAGTGGCACCTTGGGATCTCAACGTGGTGTTGAGTTTTCTAAAGTCACATTGGTTTGAACCACTTTCCACTGTGGACTTGAAATATCTCACATGGAAGGTGTCGATGCTGTTAGCCTTGGCTTCAGCCAGGCGTGTGTCAGAATTGGCGGCTTTATCATATAAAAGCCCTTACTTAATTTTTCATTCTGACAGGGCGGAATTGAGGACTCGTCCTCAATTTCTACCTAAGGTGGTTTCTGCATTTCACATGAACCAACCTATTGTGGTACCTGCGGCTACCAGGGACTTAGAGGACTCTAAGTTGCTTGACGTTGTCAGGGCCTTAAAAATATATGTTTCCAGGACGGCTGGAGTCAGAAAATCTGACTCGCTGTTTAACCTGTATGCACCCAACAAGCTGGGTGCCCCTGCTTCTAAGCAGACGATTGCTCGTTGGATTTGTAGTACAATTCAGCTTGCACATTCTGTGGCAGGCCTGCCACAGCCAAAATCAATAAAAGCCCATTCCACAAGGAAAGTGGGCTCATCTTGGGCGGCTGCCCGAGGGGTCTCGGCTTTACAACTTTGCCGAGCAGCTACTTGGTCAGGGGCAAACACGTTTGCTAAATTCTACAAATTTGATACCCTGGCTGAGGAGGACCTGGAGTTCTCTCATTCGGTGCTGCAGAGTCATCCGCACTCTCCCGCCCGTTTGGGAGCTTTGGTATAATCCCCATGGTCCTTACGGAGTCCCAGCATCCACTAGGACGTCAGAGAAAATAAGATTTTACTTACCGATAAATCTATTTCTCGTAGTCCGTAGTGGATGCTGGGCGCCCATCCCTAGTGCGGATTGTCTGCAATACTTGTATATAGTTATTGTTACAAAAATTCGGGTTATTATTGTTGTGAGCCATCTTTTCAGAGGCTCCCTTGCGTTTATCATACTGTTAACTGGGTTCAGATCACAAGTTGTACGGTGTGATTGGTGTGGCTGGTATGAGTCTTACCCGGGATTCAATATCCTTCCTTATTATGTACGCTCGTCCGGGCACAGTATCCTAACTGAGGCTTGGAGGAGGGTCATAGGGGGAGGAGCCAGTGCACACCACCTGATCCTTAAGCTTTTATTTTGTGCCCTGTCTCCTGCGGAGCCGCTATTCCCCATGGTCCTTACGGAGTCCCAGCATCCACTACGGACTACGAGAAATAGATTTATCGGTAAGTAAAATCTTATTTTTTGTTTTAAAGAGAACTTTTGTGTTTCTTACTTGCACTGATTTTTCCTTTTTTATTTTTTTTTTCCTGTTAAAACTTGCTGTATTTAATAATTTGGTCTGTCATTGTGCCTCATTTAGGTGTGGTTGGTGTTACTAGCGCAGTGATAGCGCTATATGTAAATGCAGAAAGGGGCGTCTATTACATGCAGACGCCTCCTGCTGCACTAGTGATACGAGCTGCGTCTTAGGACACGGCATGGGCTCAAAGCATCCACCTTCAGGCAGCTTGCGGCACCCGTGGCGCCATGCAAGCCGCCCATCACACAGGCCGGTAAATCTCCGTACTGCGACAGAGATCCCTGGCCTCTTGCCAGCCCCTAATCGGTGGCATTGTGCCTCCGTTTTTCCAAACGGAGTCCGTCGCCGCCCCTGAAACAGCGTCAGACTGTCAGTCAGTGACAGTCTGATGCCAGCCTGTATCCTATGCCGCAGGACCCGTTCACGCCCGTGCAGAACACGCCCTGTGCATGCGCAGAGT
Source organism: Pseudophryne corroboree (assembly GCF_028390025.1). NCBI lineage: Eukaryota > Metazoa > Chordata > Amphibia > Anura > Myobatrachidae > Pseudophryne > Pseudophryne corroboree. The sequence continues at coordinate 32,230,715 of NC_086452.1, forward strand.
ACCAAAGATCAGTTCTTTGCATCAATGGTCTCGGGTGCAAACGCACCTGAATGCCCCCCTTGTGAGAATTCACTCTCCAACATGAATACAAATAAAGGTAAATTAGGGATTTGTACCCACATTGCTTTATCAATAAATATAATTTTAATTAATTATTTGGATGGACATTCTGTGATTTTTCGCTCATTATTGAGTAATTGGATTGTTCATTCCTGCGATATTCAGGTTATTATTCCTAAAACCATATTTGTGAATCTGCTTTACCTCCAGGTTTCATTATTTCTAATTAAGTGCCAGAATACCAGTTGTGCCCGCGTTTGGTCTGTAGTTGGTCTGTTGTGCTCTTACTGTTACGTAAGTGGGGTCTGTGCTGTGGGGCCATATGTAAGTACAAACCACACGTGAAGTCCTGTGGAACACAGTAAATGTTTACCCAGAAACAGCTGGTGTTGTACTTTTTACATAAACAAGATTGAAGCCTGTTGGCTGAATCCTAAGTCCATCAAGTCGCTGGGAATTGGGACATGGCTGAATCACAAAATGTCGTTGAATTTCTAGGCTGTATTTTTATTTTTCTGCTAGTAAGAGTGCGGCCGCCTCTTTCTATTACACTAGCCCACTGCCGCTGAGACTCTGTATAGGCCGCTCACACATGTTGTGTCACTTTGCTTAGTCTGCAGAAAATTCTCGCCTTGCCGTCGTTGGACGACGTCCTGAACCCATCCCAGATAAATCCTGGCCACATCATGTACAATATGACGCACACCAGTAAGCACGGAGTCGTCTTTCTGCAAGATAAAACAGGTTCATTATCTTCACGTCTCGTTTGGAAGGAAATTTCTTCTCGTTTCCACCACTTTGTATTAACTACTTTTATTTATTTCTGTAGATGATCTTCCTCACTGGGTCCTGTCTGCTATGAAATGTCTGGCAAACTGTGAGTACAGAGGATCAGTGTTTGCAGACTGTACTGTTTATGGTTTTTATGTATGACGGACGCCTATGGGCTGTTGTCACAGAAAGGCAGGCCGGCTCTTTAGGCATTGATGTTCAGCTGTATACTTAGAATTGTGTTTGGATAGTCGGACTGCAGAGCGTTTTTCTGCTAGATTTTCTGAGACCCAATGGAAGCTGCCGCGTTCATCTATGATTGGCCCATATAATAATCTGGTGAAATCTGAGGCATTGATGGTAAGATGTAATAGAAGAGCAATGATCACAACGCAGTTGGGAGCCGCTGAGTTGGGTGGTAACACTGTGCCTCATGCATGTGTAGTACAATTATAATTCAGCTGTCTACGTACTGGGCATTTGGCTGTTTTGTGAATTGCACAAACGTTCAGCTTACTATAAAGTAATGTCATTGATCACTCAGGCACTTGTAACTATTGCTTCTGCCCACAAGATGGCGCCTTCCGCTGTGAGCAGACAGTGGGTACACTTTATTTATTTATTTATTTATTAGCAGTTTCTTATATAGCGCAGCATATTCCGTTGCGCTTACAATTAGAACAACAGTTATAGAACATAACTGGGTAAAAACAGACAGACATAGAGGTAGGAAGGCCCTGCTCGCAAGTCTACAATCTATAGGGACTTTAAATAGAACTCATACTGGTCAATTCAATTAGGAGCGCATCGAGGGTGGTAATCAGAATGCTATTGCAATGGCGAGGCAATACCCAGATTTGGCACCCTAAATGGTGATTTATTTATTTTTTGCCCCATATTCGCTCCTAAATCTGATATTTTAGTTTGCAGCTTCAGATTAAAAAGTAAATTCAGGGTCTACGGTGTGTGCTGCATATGTGCACACTACATTGCCAGTATCGGGTGCCTGATGCTCAGTGATATGGTGACATGTCTGTGATCACATGGTCCTTTCCCACCAGGCACTGTTACCCTGCTCTATGTATATACAGCTCATTACACAGGTGTTTGTCCGCTTCCCCAACAGTATACGGGACCCTTCTCTCTTCCTTCAGGGCCACGCAATAACGACCTGAGCCAGCCGACGTATCCCGGGTTTGAGCGCGACGTATTTAGGACGGTTGCTGATTACTTCCTGAACCTCCCGGAGCCTCTCCTCACGTACGAGTTTTATGAGCTCTTTGTGAATATCTTGGGTATGTATTTCCCATCGTCATCACCCAGTAGGTGAGATTTTATCTGCCTGCAGCTAGTCTCCCGTACGCTTCCTATAAACACCATAGCATGCCCGGCCCTTTTACAGCTTGTTTTGTTTATTCTATTGTTAGTGCACCCTAGGTAACGCTGTATCATGTCTTGGATGCCATTATAATGGAAGCTGTCCCATTTGGCTGACTTGGTCCTGTCTCCTCTTAAAGCCTAATACGCAGTCTAGAATCTAATGCTGTGGAAGTACCTTGTATCTTACTTGTTTGTATCTATCTGTATTTTGTGTAATACTCATGGTAAGCGCTCATAGCAAGTAGTCACCTCCCTAGCTTGGACTTCTGTTATTTAGGGTTCTATGGGGTCATTCCGAGTTGATCGCTAGCTGAAAATGTTCGCTGCGCAGCGATGATGCAAAAAAAACAGCACTTCTGCGCATGCGTATGAGGCGCAATGCGCACGCGCGATGTACTTTCACAACGGCTGATGTAGTTTCACACAGGGTCTAGCGAAGCTTTTCAGTCGCACTGCTGGCCGCAGAGTGATTGACAGGAAGAGAGCGTTTCTGGGTGTCAACTGACCGTTTTCAGGGAGTGTTCGGAAAAATGCAGGCGTGCCAGGAAAAATGCAGGCGTGGCTGGGAGAACGCAGGGCGTGTTTGTGACGTCAAAACAGGAACTGAACAGTCTGAAGTGATCGCAAGCGCTGAGTAGGTCTGAAGCTACTCTGAAACTGCACAAAATTATTTTGTAGCCGCTCTGCGATCCTTTTGTTCGCACTTCTGCTAAGCTAAAATACACTCCCAGTGGGCGGCGGCATAGCGTTTGCACGGCTGCTAAAAACAGCTAGCGAGCGATAAACTCGGAATGACCACCTTAGTCGGCTCAGTATGTATTTTCAACATTCATAAAATCGACATTGAGACACTTTTATTAAACTCTCCGTGCTGACATGTAATAATAATGCGATATTAAAGTATTGTGACAGTGGGCCTAATTCAGACCCGATAGCACCTCTGCGAATTTGCAGAGGTTTAGTCGCCACCCAGACAGAGTGAATACACGCCCTGTGCAAGTCTGCGCACACCGTGCGAAAAGCTTTGCAAATGCCGGTCAGCTACAAATCCGTTCGCAACTCACTCGCCATCTAATGATTTTTCCAGTCTGTGCGAAAATGAACCCCTGCGTTTTCCAGGCACTCCCATAAAACGGGCAGTTACCACCCCCAAACGCCGGCTTCATGTCAATCAGCCTGCGTTCGCCTAGCGATCAAAAAAGACGCAGGATTTTTTAGCAGTTTGGCCTGCGCATTACGTTCCGTACACATGGACAGGCGTTCGATAATCGGCTGCTGTGTGATTTCACACGACGACGATCAGGTCTGAATTAGGAGCGGTGTCCGCTGCTTTAGAACATGATGATAAAGCATCACATTTCACAACGTTATAATACTATATATAGCGCATAAGCATGTCAGCATTCCGGGTTCAACATTATCGACATTCTGAATGATGAAATTGTATCTACATGCTGCCAGCAGGGCTAGCCTTATGGACACACGAGAGAAGTATCTTGTACTTTGTGTTTCTGGATGATTGTGTAGATGCCGCCGGCAGGTAAGAATTGTACAGGGGATGGGAGTTTGCGGAACCGGTGGTGAACTTGGATTAGACATTCTGGGGTATTTCATAGCCGGGCAATGAGAGAAGTCAGACTTAGGTGGTCATTCCGAGTTGTTCGCTCATTGCCGATATTAGCTATGCTGCGATTTGTTGCTAAATGCACATGCGCATGGTACGCAGGTCACATGCGCTTAGTTATTTACTTAGCAGTTTTGCTGTTGTTCGTGCAGCGCTTTTCAGTCGCACTGCTGATCAGTGAGTGATTGACAGGAACGGGGCGTTTTTGGGTGGTAACTGAGCGTTTTCCGGGAGTGTTCTAAAAAGCACAGGCGTGTCAGGGAAAAACACAGGAGTGTCTGGAGAAACGGGGGAGTGGCTGGCCGAACGCAGGGCGTGTTTGAGACGTCAAAGCAGGAACTAAACGGACCGAGCTGATCGCAATCTAGGAGTAGGTCTGGAGCTACTCAGAAACTGCAAGGAATTATTTAGTAGCAGTTCTGCTAATCTTTCGTTCGCTTTTCTGCTAAGCTAAGATACACTACCAGAGGGCGGCGGCCTAGCGTGTGCACTGCTACTAAAAGCAGCTAGCGAGCGAACAACTCGGAATGACCACCTTAGAGAGGTGGAGTGTGGGTTGTAGATGGACAGTATTTGGAGATGTATAAAGGGGGGGGATGAGTGATGATGCGTTGTTTAAACTGGGATCTGGCGTATGTGATGTGCCAGTGTAGGGAATCGCAGTAGGGATGTGATAATCTGAGAGGAGGGGAAAAAAAAGGGGGGGGGGGGGCTGGTTCTTCCCCAGGTATCCCCCTGCACCCTAAATAGTACTTGCAACAATACTTGAAAGCTACATTGTATTCAGAGATATATTTGTTGCATGCATTTGCAAAGACATGGCAAGCTGCCAGTTCCCATAACGGCTGCTCTGATTACTGGCAGTCCCTGCATGATAACAGTACCCACTTAGATGTCCCAAGTGTGCTGGTGGGGACCGGTGTCCTGTTACCTGCGGGCTGGTGGAAAACAGGAAGCCAAACACAGCTCTCAACTGAAGTTCATACATCCAGCTTGTTTTAAATGCTGCTTTTGTCCTACGGCGTAAGCTTAAGGCTCATTGTTCCATAGTCCTAACCTAGCATGCAGTTATAGTGTTTCCTATAGTCTGGCTACTAAGTGCTTTGGCGATGCTGTCACACTCTAACATATAAGCTTCTAACCAGAATTTATTTACCACTCCTGAAATGTTTAACTTCTATTTCATTCCCGGTCAGTCGTATGTGGCTACGTAATGGTTCCCCACAGGCGCAGCAGGAGGCATAAACTAAAGAGAGAACCGCCCGCTCCGCAGCCATCCAAATCGCTGCAATTAAGTGATGCACATTTTAAGTCGACAGAGTGCTTGCTCCTTAGCTTGCTGCGTAAAGTCCCCAATGAAGAAGAAGAGGATGACGACGACCAAAGCTTTGGAGAAATCGGCAGGGAGCACAACAAGTTTGTACCACACGACTCCAACAAAGCGCGGCTGCACATGTCTCTTAGTAGATGGACAAGGTCTGGCCAGGTTATGGGCGGCAGCTGTCAGAACCTTTCCATCTCCAGAAGGGATGCTAGCGCGCCTTTTAAAGCGCGACTACGCAGTTGCTCAATGGAGGGAATCGCAGAAATGTCCTATTCAGAAAGAGACTTTCCAGAGACGACTTCTCCAATTTCACAGCCATGTTCTCCAAACCTTCCGCCAGGTGAGGACGTTTCCTTGGGAAGCGACGTTGAATCTTTCGGCCCGGCTCAGGCTCCGCAGCGCCATCTTATGTCCGAGAGCTCTTGTAAGCCGGATTCTAGCGGACTCTTTAGATCAAAGAGCCTGGGAGATTACCTTGGGTCTTGTTCTAGTATAAACGCTCCAATCGCTGAAATCACCGTGAAGCCCAGTCAAACTGCGCAATGTAAACTGCAGAAGCGGTTGAGCTCTATAGAGGGAAGAGAAGCGGCTGACCCGGATATCGTTGTAACCAAACGCCTGTGTCAGAGTACTATGGAACTGTCTAGGTCCTCTCTCCCCTCCTCTGCACTGCACGCTTCCCAGCCCTGCACTGGCACGCAAAGTAAGGTTAATGCTTTTTATTGCATGTTTCCCGCATGTCTGTGTGATGGCACCTACTTATAATTCCTGCATGTGACGTCACTTAACCTTCTTCAATCACAGTAATGCTTTTATGTCTAATATGTGTCCTTCTCACTACTGCGTAAAGGCATGCCTTGTTCTCCTTCAGCTTACTTTAAATGGAAGTGTGTCCATACAGGTATTCAATACCTCTCCCAACAGAATACACATTTGAAGTTTTAGGGGTTCATGGGGTCTGTAAACCCCCCCAAAAAAATGTTTTGCAGTTGAAGTTAGATGCTAGAATATTAATACAGTAGTTTGTTTTTGACTTATTGCCGTGTAGACCTTTTTTCATTGCTTATACATGGGCTGTGCATGTGGAAATTACATCTAACTTTAAATTCCAGCTGAAATGACAGAATGCTATCCTGGGTGCTGTCGGTGCTTGGTGCTCTGCTGTCTGGGATGCCGCTAGTTTGTGTAGAACCGTTTTGATTTGTCTGTTTCTTAATCTTTGGTAAATGCTTCAAACTTCAGCTTACCATACTGTCCCTTTAAATCGGGACACATGAATTACACAGGTTCTGTGGCTGGCTGACTTCAAGCCTGCATTTCAGTTGGACTTAAGCAGCCACAGAACCTGTGTAATTCATGAGCGTCCGGTTTAAAGGGATAGAATGGGAAGCCTATTCAAACTGCAATCTACAATCCAATCGCATCTGTGCCTAGATCTGTGTGTAACATCTGTGCAGCATGATCCAGTATGACGTTACATTTACATCCTATACTTGGTGTTCCAACCTATTGCATACAGCAGAAGCAGCCAATGTTGTGTACTAAACCAATACGCTTAACGGTAGAGTCTGCCTCTTTACTAGGAGGCAGTGACCAGGCACGAGGCACAGCTTGCCTCAGTGAGGTCACTGGATTAATAGTGGAATGGATTGGTGAGCTGGTGCTTTAGTCCACAAAACGGCTGCTTCAGATGTGTGTTGCGGATGTGTATAATTGAACAAGATGTAAAATGCGCACATTTATATGTTACTTGGTGCGCGTGACGTTAGGTTATACACGTTTATTCAGAGTAAGGCGCTATAAGGAGACGTTCCGACCAATTGTGACTCCAGTCATTTCGGTTTTGTTCTGCTTTCAGTTTATTTTAATTTATTGTCTTGTTCATGTCATACTTTTATAATAAATATGACCCAAAGCGGTTAATGAGCATAAACGGTCTGAGCGAAATGCGTGACCATGATGTACAGAAAGCCACAAGGAAAGGGGAATGTACTTGCTAAATCCCCAGGCGAACACGAACAAGCCAATACATTTGTATATTTGACGCACAATCACTGTTAAGGCGTCTTATGTTCCCGGTGTAGTGGTCCTCTATGGAGATCACTGACTGTAGTCTCTGCACTGACGTATCTCCTCCTGCTCCCAGGCTTGCTGCAGCCTCACCTGGAGAGAGTCGCTATAGATGCTCTGCAGCTGTGCTGCCTGCTGCTCCCTCCTCCCAACCGCAGGAAGCTCCAGCTGCTGATGAGAATGATCTCCCGCATGAGTCAGAATGTGGACATGCCACGCCTGCACGATGCCACGGGGACCAGATCACTGGTGAGTAGCTCGCCTGGCAATGAAGGCCGGTCACCTCTTTGGGAGTCATGTCCTGAGTTTTGGAGTGAGTTTCTTGTTTTCCATTGAAATTCTGTCGTTCCAGATGATCCAGACCTTCTCTCGCTGTGTGCTGTGCTGTGCAGAAGAGGTGGACCTGGATGAGTTACTCGCTACACGACTGGTCTCCTTCCTCATGGACCATCACCAAGATGTCCTCCAAGTGCCTTGTTATCTGCAGACGGCGGCTCAGGATCATATCCAGTACCTCCAGAGAGCTCATGTACGCTAAATCTCCTCCAAGTAACGGCTTTAGTGCATTTCACTGGGGCGTGAGTCACAACTATGAGGGAGATGTAGCAGCCCTCCTAAAGAGTGGAGAAGTTGCCCATAGCAACTTAGCTTCTGGCTGCCATTTATCAAACGCCATTCAATCAGAAGCAAGGGCCACCCTTTTAGAAGGTGTTAGCCTAGTGTCAGCGCACTTACTACACTCATTCATCACAGCTGGCCACGTAGGTGAAGAGGCGGGTGGAGTTAGAGCAACATGGAGCCACGTAGAATGTCTACAGCAGCACAGATTATTTCAGCAAGGCTATATCCACATGTAGGCAAGGGTGAAGTCGGAGGGTCTTGGCCAGTTTGCAACTCTACATGTTAACCGTAAGAGGAATGTTGCGATAGGATCTTGTCACACCCTGTGGGAGATTGTGACCTCCGATATATGGGTTTTGGGTTAGGTTGACACCACATAGTTGGTCAACATGTAAAAGTTCAGCATCATTTACCATCCACATGGACTAGGATAGGGAATAGTAACCTGTGACGAGCGCAGTGGTAGAGCGAGGTACCTGGCCGAAACATGTTGACCTTTTGTGTCTACGTTTTTCATGTCGACCCTATGGGGTCGACCTAATTCTGGTTGACCCACACCCCAGATTTATATTTCTGCTGCGGGGTACACAGGGCTCCACAAGGAATTACATCGGGGGGTGTAGAGTAGGATCTTGATCCGAGGCACCAACAGGCTCAAAGCTTTTGACTGTTCCCAAGATGCTCAGCGCCGCCGCCTCCTCTATAACCCCGCCTCCATGCACAGGGAGCTCAGTTTGTAGTTGGTGACTGCAGTAGCAGGTCACTTAACAGGGGGCTGCCTCAGGCAGCCTATTCTTAGCTATTAAATTTGACAGAAAAGAAGAAATCTTTTATCAGAATCTACAAGGGCTGCAGCAGGCTCGGTCTAATAGACATCTCTGCTGAAGCTCCATCACCCGCAGCGGCGCTGTATACTCCCGCGCCCTGGTTGCCGGGTCACTGCAGCGGATGCTCCGGTTTCTTCCAAAGGTCGGTCACACACACACCGACCTGGATCGCGAGGCCGCTGACGATGGGGAGGTAAGGGGCTTCTGTGCCCGCACTTTACCGTGATCCAGCGCGACCATAGGGGGCGGGCCGCGCTGGCATGGACACTGATTACTGGGCAGCCGCTCCACTAGCCACCAGGGACAGTTAAGGGGCACAGGTCTGGGGGGTTTTCTCCTATATTAACCCTGTTTTGTACTGCCCGCAGCGCCCGGTGCAGGTGGAGCAGGCCGGACCTGAGGCCCCTCCCCCAGCGCGCCATTTCTGCAATGTTCCCGCCCTGGAGCTGCATATCTCTCCCTCACTCCTGACCAGCAGCCATCACAGATCGAACTGAGCTGTTTCTAGGACTGCTGGGGGAAATCCTTCTCTGTGGAACCGCCTGATTGCCAGTGCTGTGCTTCTTACAGGACACTTAAGTATTCTACCTGTCACTGGGACCGTGTTAGTTAAGAAAGAGTGCATACATTCAGGGTTGTGTGGTACAAACACCCTGTGATATACATCCAGTGTTTACTGTGCATTGTTATATCTATTGTTATCACGTATAGCCATACTGAGTATTACTTTGTATAGCTAGTCCAGTGCAGTTTATGGTACATAATTTCTGCATGGCACGCTTGTGACTATATACGTGTGTTTGCATTTAGCTGCTGCGTGGTTACCTTATTACAGGGTATTTCACTCAGTGGGCTACTCCTGTATTGCTATACCTGAGGGGGCCAAGTGTTTTCAGGTTTTTCTTTCTGTTTAATATAGGTGTGTATCACAAGATATACTGACAGTGTATTTTTACTTGTGATTTATAGTCACCATATCATCTATATCTCTTGAACTCACGGTCTGTGCTACCTTAGGCACGCTTTACTGGGAGTTCTTGTCGGTATAGTGCTGCTACACTTTGTACCTGGTTGCCCAATATTGTGCACATAGTTATGTCTGCTACACGTGGCAACACCGCTGCGGCTTCTCCCACACTGCGTGGTAGTGAGACTGCGGACGTCATGGAGGATTATATCGCAGCTGAGTGTTCAGGTTCAGGGGGTTCCTTGCCCCCCAGTGGGTCGGTAGCACCTGGGGCATCACAAGACCCATCTTGGGCTACATTTTCCACATTAGTAAACACGCTTGTGACTAAATTAACGCCCCCTGTGGGACCACCTGTGCCACTGCAACAGTTTATGATCCCTGCTGTGAACCCGCCATGGGCGGATCAGCTTTCTACTCGGTTACAGCATTTGAACCGATCTATGACTAAATCTAAGGGTCACTCTCACCTAAACGGGCCATTACCTCCTCCCAATCCACGGCTATTCCAGACGCATCCTCTGAAGAGGACGGTGCATATACTGATCCCACAGACACTGACACAGATGTTTCTGACAGGGAAGGAAAATCATTAGTGGATGTCCCGGATTTGATTGAGGTGATCAGACCCATTCTTCAGGTGACTGATGAGCCTGAGTCTGTCTCCAAGAAACCGGATAGGTTTAAGCGTAAGAAGGTGGTTAAACAAGTTTTACTCCATTCTGATCACCTGGCTGACATACGCCAGGAATCCTGGGAGAATCCAGGGACTAAATTTATACCGAATAAGAGACTGGCTCGCTATCCTCTCTTTATGTAAAAATTGGGAAACCCCTCCGCCTGTAGATTCTCATGTGGTGCGTATGGTTGTTTCCTCTCCTCTGCCAGTAACTACCGTCACCTTTCTGAAGGAACCGATGGATCGACGTGTGGAGGGCTGTTTAAAAGCGATTTATACCCTAACGGAGGCTGTACATAGGCCAACAATTGCAGCGACTTGGGCTGCTGAAGCTGTTGAGGCGTGGGCTCAGGAACTTGAGGTGAAACTGCCTTCCAATGCATCAGAGCATGCCCGACAATGTCTCTCGTATATCTTCACGGCTTCTCTATACCTTAAGGAGGCGGCCTCCGATGCCGGGGTGCTCGTGGCCAAGGCTGCTACTACGTCCGTCTTGGCCAGACATATCCTTTGGTTGAGATCCTGGTCGGTAGATATGGATTCAAAGAAAACCCTGGAGGTGCTTCCTTTCAAGGGAGACATTATCTTTGGAGAAGACCTCAATAAGATTGTGGCTGATCTGGCTATTGTTAAAACAGCTTGCCTACCTAGTACGGCTCCTTCAACGCAGAAGGTTAAAAGTACTTTCCCTCTGCCCTTTCGTCCTCCAGGTAAAGCAAAAGGTCAAGCGTACCCAAAGCAAGCTTGTGCTTCCAGACCTGCCAAGCCCAGACCAAAGCGTGCCTGAGCCGCCCGTCAGCCAGCTTCCAAAACGGACAAGCCTGTCGCATGACGGGGCGAGCCTCCCTCTAGGGGATCCCAAGGTGGGGGGCCGACTTCTAGGTTTTGCCCAGGAATGGTTGAGGACCACTTCAGATACCTGGGCGAGGGAAGTCGTTGTTCGAGGTTACGCCATACCCTTCAAGAATTGTCCCCCGCAGCGGTTTTGCCTGACAGATGTGCCTCTGTATCTGGCAAAAGCAAACACATTGCAGTCGGTGGTACATTCCCTCCTGACCACAGGAGTGGTAGTACAGGTGCCTCTGGCTCAGAGAGGCAAGGGGTACTATTGACCACTGTTTCTAGTCCCGAAGCCGAATGGGTCCTCGCGGCCCATTCTCAATCTGAAGTCCTTGAACAAACGTGCGGGTCTCCAAGTTTCGTATGGAAACCCTGCGCTCTATTGTTCTGGCCATGGAGCCTGGGGACTATATGGTCTCCCTGGACATACAGGATGCCTACCTGCATATTCCTATTGCGGTATCTCTTCAGCAGTACCTGCGGTTTGCGGTGGGCAACCTTCATTACCAATTTTGGGCGTTATCCTTTGGTTTAACAACGGCTCCCTGAGTTTTCACCAAAGTAATGGCGGTCATGACAGCTATGCTCCGCCGTCAAGGGGTCAGGATCCTACCGTACTTGGACGATTTGTTGATCCTGGCAAATTCCCCAGAACTTCTCCTGTGTCATCTCGATCTGACGGTCCAGTGCATGAAAGCCCACGGGTGGCTGATCAACTGGAAGAAATCCTCCCTGGTTCCTTCTCGGAGCATGTTACATCTGGGAGCGTTATTGGACACTCTCAACCAACGGTTGTTCTTGTCTCAGGAGAAAGTCCTGAAGCTTCAGGACAGGATTTGATGCTTCCTATCTCGTCCGCAAGTGTCGATACATTCGGCAATGCAAGTGCTAGGTCTCATGGTGTCGGCTTTCGACATGGTGGAGTATGCTCCATTCCACTTTCGCCCTCTGCAGAAGTTAATTCTGGCCAAGTGGGACAGCCTGCCTCACCGGGTCAGATCTCACATGATCTCCTTGTCTCCGGAGGTCCGCCTGTCACTGAGCTGGTGGCTGCAGGACCAACAATTGAGCAGGGGCTGTCCCTTCTGGATAACCAACATGGGTCCTTATGACGACGGATGCCAGTCTGAGAGGTTGGGGCACGGTGTTGTAACAACACTCTCTTCAGGGTCGGTGGACCAAGGAGGAGTCTCTGCTCCCGATCAATATTCTGGAACTGTGGGTAGTGTTCAACGCATTGACAATGGCCCAGCGTCTAATTCAGAACAGACCTGTTCAAGTACAGTCGGACAACGCCACCACGGTGGCGTACATAAATCATCAAGGCGGCACTCGAAGCTGCATGGCGATGAGGGAAGTATCAAGGATTCTTCAGTGGGCAGAACGCCATCTGCCGGCCATATCAGCAGTGTTCATTCCGGGGTGTTCTGAACTGGGAGACGGACTATCTCAGTCGTCAGGACGTGCACGCCGGAGAATGGAACCTACATCCAGAGGTGTTTCAACTTCTTGTGGACAAGTGGGGCCTCACAGATGTGGATCTGATGGCGTCTCGACACAATCACATGGTTCCGGTCTTCGGAGCAAGGACAAGGGATCCTCAAGCAGTGTTCGTGGATGCTCTGTCAATCCCATGGAACTTTTGGCTGCTGTACGTGTTCCCTCCAGTGTCACTCCTGCCCAGAGTAATACGGAAGTTCAAGCAAGAAGGAGGAAGACTACTTCTGCTAGCTCCAGCGTGGCCCAGACTGCACTGGTTCTCCGATCTACAGGGCCTCTCGCTAGATTGTTCTCTTCTACTTCCACAACGACCAGACCTTCTCATTCAGGGCCCTTGTGTTTACCAGGACTTGGCCTGTCTGGCTTTGACGACATGGCTCTTGAGGCTTCCGTCCTGAGGGCCAAGGGTTTTCTGAGGCGGTCGTTCAAACTATGTTGAAGGCCCGTAAGCCGGCTTCTGCTCGGATTTACCATAGGGTCTGGAATGCTTACTTTACTTGGTGTGCGTCTCACAATCATGATGTTTTCAAGTTTAGCACGGCCAAACTGTTGGCCTTCCTACAACAGGGCCTGGACTTAGGCCTGCGTCTGGCCTCCCTCAAGGTTCACATTTCTGCCTTGTCGGTTTGGTTTCAGAGAAAGATTGCCACCCTACCTGATGTCCATACATTCACTCAGGGTGTGTTGCGGATTCAGCCTCCTTATGTGCCGCCTGTGGCCCCTTGGGACTTGTCGGTGGTTTTGGAGGCCTTGCAAGTGTCTCCGTTTGAGCCTCTTGCCTCTGCTGACCTTAAGTGGCTTTCCCTTAAGGTCTTGCTGGCTATTGGTTCGGCTAGAAGGGTCTCAGATTTGGGTGCCTTGTCCTGCAAGTCTCCCTATTTTGATTTTTCACCGTGACCGGGCGGTTCTTAGAACGTGGCCCGGTTATTTGCCTAAGGTGGTGTCTTCTTTCCACCTTAACCAGGAGATTGTGGTTCCGGCCTTTAATTCTCCTGAGTTGTCTCCCACAGAACGGTCTTTGGATGTGGTACAGGCTCTCCGTATCTATGTGAAGAGAACTTCCTCCGTAAGGAAATCTGATTCTCTTTTTGTATTATTTGGTTTTCACAAACGTGGCTGGCCTGCTTCCAAGCAGACTCTGGCAAGATGGATTAGAAAGGTGATTGCACATGCTTATATACAGGCTGGTCGTCCAGCTCCTGCTACCATTAAGGCCCATTCTACTCTGTCGGTTGGACCTTCTTGGGCGGCCCACCGTGGTGCGACCCTTGAACAATTGTGCAAGGCGGCTGCGTGGTCCTCAGGGAACACGTTTATAAGGTTCTATGCCTTCGATACCCAGGATGCTTCCTTTGGACGCCGGGTTCTTGTGCCCGCTACGGTGCGTCCCCGATGTAATTCCTTGTGGAGCCCAGTGTACCCCGCAGCAGAAAATGAGATTTCTCTGACGTCCTAGTGGATGCTGGGAACTCCGTAAGGACCATGGGGAATAGCGGGCTCCGAAGGAGGCTGGGCACTCTAGAAAGATTTATGACTACCTGGTGTGCACTGGCACCTCCCACTATGACCCTCCTCCAAGCCTCAGTTAGATTTTGTGCCCGGCCGAGGTTGGATGCACACTAGGGGCTCTCCTGAGCTCTTAGAAAGAAAGATAGACGGGGTTACTATTCCACACTATTTGTGGTACCGAAACCGGACGGTTCGGTGAGACCCATTTTAAATTTGAAATCCTTGAACACATACATAAAAAAAATCAAGTTCAAGATGGAATCGCTCAGGGCGGTTATTGCGAGCCTGGAAGAGGGGGATTACATGGTATCCCTGGACATCAAGGATGCTTACTTGCATGTCCCCATTTACCATCCTCACCAGGAGTACCTCAGATTTGTGGTACAGGATTGCCATTACCAATTCCAGACGCTGCCGTTTGGACTGTCCACGGCACCGAGGGTATTTACCAAGGTGATGGCGGAAATGATGATACTCCTTCGAAAAAAGGGAGTTTTAATTATCCCGTACTTGGACGATCTCCTAATAAAAGCGAGGTCCAAGGAACAGTTGTTGGTGGGAGTAGCACTATCTCAGGAGGTGCTGCACCAGCACGGCTGGATTCTGAATATCCCGAAGTCACAGCTGGTTCCGACGACACGGCTACTGTTCCTGGGTATGATTCTGGATACAGTCCAGAAAAAAGTGTTTCTCCCGGAGGAGAAAGCCAGGGAGTTGTCATCTCTAGTCAGAGACCTCCTGAAACCAAAACAGGTATCAGTGCATCGCTGCACGCGGGTCCTGGGAAAGATGGTGGCTTCTTACGAAGCAATTCCCTTCGGCAGGTTCCATGCCAGAATCTTTCAGTGGGACCTGTTGGACCAGTGGTCCGGATCGCATCTTCAGATGCATCGCTTGATAACCCTGTCTCCAAGAACCAGGGTGTCTCTACTGTGGTGGCTGCAGAGTGCCCATCTTCTAGAGGGCCGCAGGTTCGGCATACAGGACTGGGTCCTGGTGACCACGGATGCCAGCCTTCGAGGCTGGGGGGCAGTCACACAGGGAAGAAACTTCCAAGGACTATGGTCAAGTCAGGAGACTTCCCTTCACATAAATATTCTGGAACTAAGGGCCATCTACAATGCCCTAAGTCAAGCAAAATCCCTGCTTCTACACCAGCCGGTGCTGATCCAGTCAGACAACATCACGGCAGTCGCCCATGTAAATCGACAGGGCGGCACAAGAAGCAGGATGGCGATGGCAGAAGCCACAAGAATTCTCCGATGGGCGGAGAATCATGTACTAGCACTGTCAGCAGTGTTCATTCCGGGAGTGGACAACTGGGAAGCAGACTTCCTCAGCAGACACGACCTCCACCCGGGAGAGTGGGGACTTCATCCAGAAGTCTTCCAGATGCTGGTAAACCGTTGGGAAAAACCACAGGTGGACATGATGGCGTCCCGCCTCAACAAAAAGTTAAAAAGATATTGCGCCAGGTCAAGGGACCCTCAGGCGGTAGCTGTGGACGCTCTAGTGACACCGTGGGTGTACCAGTCGGTTTATGTGTTCCCTCCTCTGCCTCTCATACCAAAGGTATTGAGAATAATAAGAAAGAGAGGAGTAAACACCATTCTCGTGGTTCCGGATTGGCCAAGACGAGCGTGGTACCCGGAACTTCGAGATGCTCTCAGAGGACCCGTGGCCTCTACCGCTCAGACAGGACCTGCTACAGCAGGGGCCCTGTCTGTTCCAAGACTTACCGCGGCTGCGTTTGACGGCATGGCGGTTGAACACCGGATCCTGAAGGAAAAGGGTATTCCGGAAGAAGTCATTCCTACGCTTATTAAGGCCAGGAAAGATGTTACGGCAAAACATTATCACCGCATATGGCGGAAATATGTTGCATGGTGCGAGGCCAAAAAGGCCCCAACAGAGGAATTTCAACTAGGTCGATTTCTGCATTTCCTGCAAGCAGGAGTGAATATGGGCCTAAAACTAGGCTCCATTAAAGTACAGATCTCGGCTCTGTCGATTTTCTTTCAAAAAGAACTAGCTTCAGTACCTGAAGTTCAGACATTTGTGAAAGGAGTGCTGCATATTCAGCCCCCATTTGTGCCTCCTGTGGCACCTTGGGATCTCAACGTGATGTTGAGTTTCTTAAAATCACATTGGTTTGAGCCACTAAAAACCGTGGATCTGAAATATCTCACGTGGAAAGTGGTCATGTTATTGGCCTTGGCCTCAGCCAGGCGAGTGTCAGAATTGGCGGCTTTATCATGTAAAAGCCCTTATCTGATTTTCCATATGGATAGAGCAGAATTGAGGACTCGTCCCCAATTTCTCCCTAAGGTGGTGTCAGCGTTTCACCTGGCCCAGCCTATTGTGGTGCCTGCGGCTACTAAGGATTTGGAGGACTCCAAGTTGCTAGACGTTGTCAGGGCCCTGAAAATATGTTTCCAGGACGTCTGGAGTCAGAAAATCTGACTCGCTGTTTATCCTGTATGCACCCAACAAGCTGGGTGCTCCTGCTTCTAAGCAGTCTATTGCTCGCTGGATTTGTAGTACAATTCAGCTTGCACATTCTGTGGCAGGCCTGCCACAGCCAAAATCTGTGAATGCCCATTCCACAAGGAAGGTGGGCTCATCTTGGGCGGCTGCCCGAGGGGTCTCGGCTTTACAACTTTGCCGAGCAGCTACTTGCTCAGGGGCAAACACGTTTGCAAAATTCTACAAATTTGATACCCTGGCTGAGGAGGACCTGGAGTTCTCTCATTCGGTGCTGCAGAGTCATCCGCACTCTCCCGCCCGTTTGGGAGCTTTGGTATAATCCCCATGGTCCTTACGGAGTTCCCAGCATCCACTAGGACGTCAGAGAAAATAAGAATTTACTCACCGGTAATTCTATTTCTCGTAGTCCGTAGTGGATGCTGGGCGCCCATCCCAAGTGCGGATTGTCTGCAATACTTGTAAATAGTTATTGTTAACTAAAGGGTTATTGTTGAGCCATCTGTTGAGAGGCTCCGTTGTTTTCATACTGTAAAACTGGATATAGTATCACGAGTTTTATGGTGTGATTGGTGTGGCTGGTAAGAGTCTTACCCGGGATTCTAAATCCTTCCTTATTATGTCAGCTCGTCCGGGCACAGTGTCCTAACTGAGGCTTGGAGGAGGGTCATAGTGGGAGGAGCCAGTGCACACCAGGTAGTCATAAATCTTTCTAGAGTGCCCAGCCTCCTTCGGAGCCCGCTATTCCCCATGGTCCTTACGGAGTTCCCAGCATCCACTACGGACTACGAGAAATAGAATTACCGGGGAGTAAATTCTTATTTTATGGTAAGAACTTACCGTTGTTAAATCTCTTTCTGCGAGGTACACTGGGCTCCACAAGGCGCCCACCCTGACGCACTTAGCTTCTTTGGGTTGGTATTGGCATAGCCACTGACATCCTCTCCTGTGGTGAGTGTGTGGTGTATTTGGCTACGAGCGGTTGTCGTCTCTGGTACCTGCTACTGCATTGGGCTGGTTAACAAAACTGAGCTCCCTGTGCGTGGAGGTGGGGTTATAGAGGAGGCGGCGCTGTGCATCTTGGGAACAGTCAAAAGCTTTGAGGCTGTTGGTGCCTCGGATCAAGATCCTACTCTACACCCACCGATGTAATTCCTTGTGGAGCCCAGTGTACCTCGCAGAAAGAGATTTAACAACGGTAAGTTCTTACCATAAATCTCGTTATCACATGTTTCGCTATCTAATTTCGTAATTTAATTTAGGAAACCTTATTGGGGACATCCTGAATATTCTTTTAGATTTACGGTATTTTGGTTTATTATGTGAATGAGCGTTTTCAATTCATTTTTGTTTTTAATCGTTATTTATTTATTTTTATCCCCTGCCACTAATTAAAGGTCTTTATTTTTGCAGATGAATGACCCGGCTTCTGGCTTCTATTTCTGCAAGCAGATTAGCGCACAAGAGTTTGAGAAGCAGAAAGTCGTCGCATCACAGGCTGCCATTATGGAACTTCTGGAGAACATTGTGAAGGATAAAAATCTGTCGACGAAAGAGAAGAAGAAAAAGCTGAAACAGGTCAGACCTTGGGTCTCTCCCGCCGACTCTTAGTTCACTGTATAAATCTATAGAAGTCTTGTTTGCATTATGGCTTACTCTACAATAATAGACCACACCATCTTACTGAGGATTCTCCTCCCAGTAGAAAGAATGGTTTGTGCAGGACTTGGGCAGCAGTTACGCGCTAGGCCTAAGGCAGTGCTGAGAACATCCCTGATCTCCTCATTGTGTAGAATGTTGCTTCTAAATCTCTTCCATTCTCTTCCTCTCAGTTTCAGAAAGAATATCCGGAAATATACAAGAGCCGCTTCCCTACCACGGAGAGCGAGGCCAAACTCTTTGGGGATAAACCTACAATCAAGCAGCCAATGCTGGTTTTGAAAAGGCCAAAATTTCGCAGCTTAAGACACTGACTAGCACAGCGGTCCCCTCTGTAGGGAAGTTCTCCCCGTCTACCTTCCAACTTCACCTAAGGAACCAATGGGTACACACTACGTGATATATTGGCCAATCTCTGATCATCAGATAGTGTGTACCTACCAATCAGATGGGACAATGCGGTGTTCTGTTAAGCATGTGACGATATTGCGTCCTCGTATGGCAGATGGTGCAGTGTGTACAGCAATGCGATATATCATTACATCACCACAACATTGTAAAGCCAACAAATAGCTAACCATGCGATGTTGTATGTAAATGCCAGGGGACAGCTGACCTGTTATCTGCACTATGCTCTGGGCAATTTCCCACCCACAAGAGCACTCACGGGGGGGATATGTGGGTAGGGCTGGGACCACTGACCAGTTAGTGCTTATAATGCAGACTAAATGGCGATTTTCATGCAGCATATAGGCCGCTGTATTTCAGAGGAAGGATAGCACACAGCGGTTATTTTTTGCACGTAGCTATGTGTAAACCATGCGGCTTTATTTCTTGCAGGTGAACGAGGATTATGATCCTGTACCTGTATATTTAATGTGTCCCACGGACAGTTCGTCAGTCATTCTGACATTGTAGTGAGTTCTGTTCCGCTTTGATGATATATTTCCTAATACTGATGTGTGTTTCCCTCACCGTGAAATGAAGAACGCTAAATTACCAAAGATTGCTACCAAGTACGACGTCTCCTGCTAATAACAAGACTTGAAAACAAGGAACTTGAATTAAAACTTTATTCTTCAGGTTTAAAAGAACTTTAATTACTGTGTAAATGGTTGATTTTGTAACTCTTACAAATCTGAAATGTTTCCAAGCATTGAGGCCATCTTACTTTTTTCAGAATACGAAAGCCAATCCGATAACACTTTACATTTTTATTAGAGTCCTGGTCTCCTGACAGACAAACTTTCATAGAAAGAAAAGCCATTGTCCACAGCATTTGTTTCCTTGAAATGCTCGATTTGAAATATTGGTGGTCATTCCGAGTTGTTCGCTCTGTAATTTTCTTCGCATCGCAGCGATTTTCCGCTAACTGCGCATGCGCAATGTTTGCACTGCGACAAGTAAATTTGCTATGCAGTTAGGTATTTTACTCACGCCATTACAAGGTTTTTTCTTCGTTCTGGTGATCGTAGTGTGATTGACAGGAAGTGGGTGTTTCTGGCGGAAACTGGACGTTTTATGGGAGTGTTTGAAAAAACGCTACCGTTTCTGGGAAAAACGCGGGAGTGGCTGGAGAAACGGAGGAGTGTCTGGGCGAACGCTGGGTGTGTTTGTGACGTCAAACCAGGAACGACAAGCACTGAACTGATCGCACTGGAAGAGTAAGTCTCGAGCTACTCAGAAACTGCACAGAGAAGTCTTTTCGCAATATTGCAAATCTTTCGTTCGCAATTTTGATAAGCTAAGATTCACTCCCAGTAGGTGGCGGCTTAGCGTGTGCAATGCTGCTAAAAGCAGCTTGCGAGCGAACAACTCGGAATGAGGGCCCTTGCCCGTTTACACAGTAGATGGAACCTGTTTCCTGCACACCAGAAGAGGCCATTTTGTGGGCTGGGCCAATATCCATGAGAATGCGGTTTATTGGTTCTTTTAGGTCCATATGACATAACCGAGCTAATTTATGCTCCTCCCACAAAATGGCTGCGTCCGCTATGTGTAGCGGACAGATATTCTTTAAAAGTTTGAAACCAGTCGTGCCTCGTGAGCTGACGCTTCAGGAAGTGTGTATATTTGCTGTATTTGCACTCCATTGTTAATGTTCTCCTGTATTTATACATGTATTTTCAGTGTTTTTATGTTTTTAATTATTCACTTTTTTTTTTTTTTACTTTCTATGTATCTGCATGAAGAACTTGGCTTTATATTGTTTTTAAGAAAAAAGCTTATGTTTTCTTTAAAGCTAAAAATACTTTTTAATAACTATGAAAAACAATAAAATATATTTCTGTATTTTGACAGATTGAGTTATGTGATAGATGTGACTGGAGCAAATTCCATTAGCTGCGCGGCTCTGCCAGGATCTACTCAATTACTGCCGCTCAGTCGCCGGTAAACCCCTGAGGGTGCACTTAGTGCAGAGTCTTCCTAGCAGCCTCGGGAGCTGTGAGGAAAGGTCCATGTTAAGTACCCCCTATGGGGCTTACTGCACAGAATTACCCTTAGATTTTGGGCACTTAACCCAGAGTCTGTGGGTTAACACACGGTAAGTCCTGGGGCTAATTGAGGGTTTTGCCACCCAAACCTAAACAAAAAATAAAACCCATAGTTTGGTTTCAAATAAGATGTTCAGTTCCCTGCTCTTATGATTTGCAGTGTCCTCAGAGGCCTGTAATCGTCCCAGGCAAGGTTCCTGTCCCAGCAGCACAGAGGATTTTGTGTAATGAACCCTTACAGCCATCTAGCTAGTTGCAAGTTTCTGTTTCGTTTTAAGTCTGAGCCTGTTCTGGAGCTGCAATATTGGGGTAAATAACGGCGTGGGTCCCCTGGCTTTTCTAATAACCAGCACTAGGCCGAACCAGCAGAGGGCTTACGTCATAGTAGGGGGACTCGCTTCATGGAGTCCCAGTGTCATTACATACAACACCCCCAAACTGGTCAGCCTAGGCCCGGAACTCCTCGGGAACCCTCTCCCACCCTCCCTCCTCCACTTCCCCCATTTTTAAAGGGTCTCTCTCCCGAGGAACTTCCCAGGCCTGGACTGAAAGCCCTGCATCCCTGGTGGCGGTGGATGCTAGTTTCATGGTGTAGAATAGTCTAATGTTGTTTGCAATGGAACTACAAGTCCCAGCAAGCCTTTCCTAGCATGCAGGCCCATGGAGAACTGCAAGTGTCAGCAATGCCCAGACATTAAAGGCCCACTGGCACCTGTAGTCCTACGGTAAAGAAAATCTTAAACTAATGACTGTACACCAATTGTTTTAACCCCTTTTTTTTTTTTTTTTATACATAAAATCATACTTGGCGGTTACTGATCCCCATGTAGTAATCCTGGGTCTTGGTAACCCAAATAAAAATGCAGTCATCCAATCCGGCCAACTGTGCTGTGCAGTATATACGGTGCAATCCGCGATATGACATTTCCTACGAGGGACACTGCTGATCAGCGGATGCTGCCATAGAAACTACCTGCTGATTGGCTAAAAGTCAGACGGTCTCAGCCAATCAGTGCTTCACCATTGTGGACTGTGCTGCATGTTCAGTTATGGCTCCGGTTCTGTTTTTGTTTTGTTTTTTTGGTTTGCCAACACCCTGGACTACTACATGAGCAAGGGAGACCTAAAGTCCCTGATCCAGAAGACTTGGGGGTAGGATTACTTAAAGGTTCGAAGATTGAAAAGTGGTGTTGCCCGTAGCAACTCATTCAGTTCTAGCTATCACGTCTGTATTGAATCCTAGATAATGAGAGACAACATCTGATTGGTTGGGTCTGCCTTGCAGGTTCGCCACTGCACCAGGGTCTTCTCAAGGGTCATAGGGAGGTGTCTATGGAGCGTGGGTTTGGTCAGGATGCGCAGGAGGTCGAGATGAAGAGTCGGCCCACCAAGACCAAATTGGGGCCCAATATTCTACAGGGAGGCCCTAAATTCCGCTGCCTCATCTCCAAATTACACAGGAATATTAAACCTAACAGCAGCTTAATGTAAAACAAAACCCTGCACTTCATCCTTGGGCATCGACACTTCTATAAAACGTTATCTGCTTGGTGGTGGCTGATTCTTCTCATAAAGGGGGAGGTCAAATGAATGCGATGCTAAGATGTGGGCAGAATTCTGGCTTAACCCATACCGAAATGCTAGTTGTGGGCGTGTCGCGTGCGCGAACAGCATTGTGCCCAGAACTGAAGTAGAACCATGCAGTTCACCATGGCCAAACCCCGGGCATTGGGTGCGGTAAACTGCATCTCTCAACTTAAGTCTCGGATGCGATGTGGGCAGCTGAATTCGTCCTCATGCCCGGCACTAAACAAAATCGCACTCCAGTCTGAACTAGTGGTGAACGAGAGGGGGATGTAGTGAGAATGCCAGACAGTGCTCACTGGGGGGAATTCAATTGTTTGAAAAGTCAGTTGGGTGTCTGTTTTGTCCTGTATATTAGATAGGAAAAAACAATCTAATATACAGGACAAAACAGACACCCAACTGACTTTTCAAACATTTGAATTCCCCCCAGTGAGTACTCTAGGGGTGGTATTCAAATGATATATCACGTCCAATCTCCTTTCTAAAGTGATCCCCGTTATTGCACATATCGCGCCAGTAATAATCCGGTTTAGCTGCATAAAGGGTTGGGTGCCTCGCTACCCAGGGGTAGCGAGCTGAAACGATGATGCCACGCCCCAGCAGAAACAGAGCGGGTGTGGAATGGGGTGAAAAGAATTGAATACCGCCGGAGTTAGTCCAACCACTAATAATGCAGATAATAGTTTCAAGAAGCTCTTAGTTGGTACAGACGTTTCACTTGTTCAGATGGGCATCAGTATATGTATGCATCTAGTGACTGATGTGCCAGTGTGTGCCATCATTGGACTGGGGTGTAGTACGGGTGACCGGAGGTCTCCTGACCGACGCCGGGATCCCGGCAGCATACCGACGCCGGGATCCCGGCGGGGAGGGGCGAGTGCAGCAAGCCCCTTGCGGGCTCGCTGGCTACCTGCGGTCGCCACGAGTTCTATTCCCACTCTATGGGTGTCGTGGACACCCACGAGTGGAAATAGTCCCTGTTGGTCGGCATGCCGACCATCGGGATAGTGAGCCGTCGGGCTCACGGAGGAGGTCATGTGACTGTCGGTCACATGACTACCACCCATTGGACTGCAATTACATTTCTGTGTCTTATACTCCATTCTCAACATGTTCTTTTTCCAAGCTCTATAGAAGCCTGACATCCCGGTTATTCCTTACACAGCTTATCTATAGCGAAGACCAGAATTAGTGGGCAGGAAGGTGTATAGGGCTAGATTCACTAAAGCTTCTAAAAATGAAAAGTGGTGGAGTTGTCCATGGCAACCAATCACATTCTGTCTCATTTTTTTTTTTAGGATGCAATGGAGGAACGATAGCTACAATCTGATTGGTTGCTACCAACCAACCAGATTCTGTTATTTTTCAAATGCAGCCTGTAACATGGCAGCTAGGAGCTGATTGGCTGGCACTTTATCTCCATCCACTTTATCTTTCTCCAAGGCTTAGTACATAGACCCCTTAGTCTCTAAAATACGGAGCCAGAACCTGCTCTTCGGAAGCCTTAGGGCACACATTCGGGTAATCCTACAGGGGGTGCAGTGCACATGGGCCCCAAAACTGCAGTCACTCCCTGATCAATCTGCCGGTGGTTCCTGCTTCTCTGCGATATATCCGGTAAGATGATGCTGGCGATAACACGTGCAGAAGATGGCAGAGGTCCTGGCACATGTGTCGTCTTCCTAGACTCTCACACACATGATGGTGCTGTGGATGGAAGGTTTGGGCAGGGGGCTGCACGTGACCCCCACCCCTAATAAATCGCTGGTAAGCCCCTGTTTGGGTTTTGTTTTTTATTTACTTTGAGTATTGTTTTGTTAATGTTTTGTTTTTGTGAACCCTTCTATGGGGTCTGTCGGAGCAATGAAACAGGAGAAGACAATGAGACACGTTGCTGTCTTGTGCTGCATGTGATCAGTAGATAAAGCCTGATTACAAAGAGGCACTATGGAGGCATTGTAACGCTCAGGCGATGAGCTTTAACCGCTTCAGTGCCTGCTCCCGAGAAGCCAAAGGTCGCCCATCCTAGGTAAGCCCTGGCAAAGGGTTATTTTTTGGGGGGAAAAATCTAGGTATTGTTTAGACAAGCAAATATATTTCTCCTACGTCCTAGAGGATGCTGGGGACTCCAAAAGGACCATGGGGTATAGACGGGATCCGCAGGAGACATGGGCACTTTAAGACTTTAATGGGCGTGAACTGGCTCCTCCCTCTATGCCCCTCCTCCAGACCTCAGTTAGATTCTGTGCCCAGAGGAGACTGGTCACACACTGAGGAGCTCTCCTGAGTTTCTCTAAAAAAGACTTTTGTTAGGTTTTTTATTTTCAGGGAGCACTGCTGGCAACAGGCTCCCTGCATCGTGGGACTGAGGAGAGAAGCAGACCTACTTCTGTGAGTTGAAAGGCTCTGCTTCTTAGGCTACAGGACACCATTAGCTCCAGAGGGTCTGATCACTTGGTGCGCCTAGCTGTTTGTTCCCGGAGCCGCGCCGCCGTCCCCCTCACAGAGACAGAAGTAAGAAGCCGGGTGAGTAGCAGAAGCAAGAAGACTTCAGTTCTTCCTTGAGGTACCGCGCAGCGCGCCTTTGCTCCCACACACAAAAGACACTACATGGGCGCAGGGGGGGGCGCCCTGGGCAGCAATAAAACCTCTAACTGAGACTGGCAAGTTGGTATACAGTGCATAGGCACTGTATACAGACCCCCGCCAGTATAAAGAAAAGCGGGACACAAGCGCGCCATTGAGGGGGCGGGGCTTCGTCCTCCGGCTCTAACCAGCGCCATTTTATCTCCACAGCTTGCTGCAGTGACGCTGTTCCTGGCCCTTCACTGCTGTCACAAGTAACAGGGTGCAAAAAACAGGATGGGGGGGGGGGCACAGCAATTTGGTGTTGGTTACTATTATATAAAAGCGCTTATAGGTCTGGGGCATTATTTAATTCTTTCAGACCGGTGAGGCGCTGGGTGTGAGCTGGTAAACTCCCCCTCTGTCTCTCTGAAGGGCCTTACTGTGGGTCTGTCCCCTATAGCCCAGTGTGTTTGTGGGTGTCTGTACGCGTGTATCGACATGTCTGAGGCTGAATGCTCTTCCCAGGAGGAGGCTGTGGTGGGGGCTGAACAGATTGAGGGAGTGACTCCGTCGGCACCGCCGACTGCTGATTGGGTTGAGATGTGGAATGTTTTAAATACAAGTGTGGCTTTATTGCATAAAAATCTGAGGCTCAGAACCAAGCATGGAGACAATCAATGGGAGATGTTTTGTCACAATCTCAGACCCCCTCAGGGTCCCAGAAACGTTCATTTACCCAGATAGCAGACACCGACACGGATTCTGACTCCAGTGTCTACTATAATGATGCCAAGTTACATCCTAAGGTGGTAAAGAGTATTCAGTACATGATTGTGGCGATAAAAGAAGTGTTACATATCACAGAAGACCCCGCTGTCCCTGAGACAAGGGTCTGTATGTTTAAGGGAAAGAAACCTGAGGTAACGTTTCCTCCCTCTCATGAACTGAATGCTCTTTTTGAAAAAGCTTGGGAATCTCCTGACAAGAGACTACTGATTCCCAGGAGGATTTCTATGGCGTATCCACTTCCCTCGGGGTTAGGTTACGGTGGGAATCCTCCCCTACGGTGGACAAAGCCTTGGCGCGTTTGTCCAAGAAGGTGGCGCTACCATCCCCGGACACGGCAGCACTTAAAGAGCCTGCCGATCGTAAGCAGGAAACTACCTTGAAATCTATTTATGTCACCATGGGTACGCTGCTCAGGCCGGCCGTGGCATCGTCATGGGTGAGTAGCGCTATTAAAAAGTGGGCAGATCACTTGTCATCTGAAATAGACACTCTGGATAGGGAAAGCGTGCTTTTGACGCTGGGTCACATCGGGGACGCTGCAGTCTATCTAAGGGATGCTGCGAGAGATATTGGCCTCTTGGCTTCAAGGGCCAATGCCATGGCAATCTCAGCTAGGAGGGCATTGTGGACGCATCAATGGATGGTTATGCTGATTCTAAAAAGGCTATGGAGGCTCTGCCCTTCAAAGGTGAAGTTTTGTTTGGTGAAGGCCTCGCGGACCTGGTTTCTACAGCTACCGCGGGTAAGTCGTCCTTTTTGCCTTTTGTCCCTCCACAGCAAAAGAAAACCCCTCAATACCAGATGCAGTCCTTTCGGTCTCATAAATTCAGGAAAGGACGAGGGTCCTCTTTCCTTGCTGCTAGAGGTAAGGGAAAACAAAAAAGATCGCCGGCTGTGGCAAGCTCCCAGGAGCAGAAGTCCTCCCCGGCTTCTGCCAAATCCACCGCATGACGCTGGGGCTCCGCTGCAGGAGTCCGCACCGGTGGGGGTGCGTCTTCAGCTCTTCAGTCAGGTCTGGTTTCACTCGGGCCTGGATCCTTGGGTGCTGGAAATTGTGACCCAAGGATACAAACTGGAGTTTCAAGACGTGCCTCCGCACCGATTTTTCAAATCGGCCTTGCCAGCTTCTCTTCCAGAAAGAGAGGTGGTGTGTGCGGCAATACAAAAGCTGTGTCGGCAGCAAGTCATTGTCGCGGTACCCCCGTTACAGCGGGTGGAAGAGTTTTATTCAACCCTGTTCGTGGTCCCGAAACCGGATGGCTCGGTCAGACCGATTCTGAACTTAAAATCCCTCAATCTGTATTTAAAAAGATTCAAATTCAAGATGAAATCTCTCCGAGCAGTGATCTCCAGTCTGGAGGGGTGGGGGATTTTATGGTGTCAGTCGACATAAAGGATGCTTACTGACATGTCCCCATATATCCTCCACATCAGGCGTACCTGAGGTTCGCTGTTCAGGATTGTCACTACCAATTTCAGACGTTGCCGTTTGTTCTTTCCACGGCCCCGAGGATTTTCACCAAGGTAATGGCGGAAATGATGGTACTCCTGCGCAAGCAAGGGGTCACAATTATCCCGTACTTGGACGATCTCCTGATAAAGGCGAGATCACAGGAGCAGTTGCTAAAAAACGTTGCGCTCTCCCTGCAGTTCTGCAACAACATGGCTGGCTCCTAAATTTACCAAAGTCGCAGTTGATTCCGACAACACGGCTGTCGTTTTTGGGCATGATTCTGGACACAGAACTACAGAGTTTCTCTGACGTCCTAGTGGATGCTGGGGACTCCGTAAGGACCATGGGGAATAGACGGGCTCCGCAGGAGACTGGGCACTCTATAGAAAGATTTAGGACTATCTGGTGTGCACTGGCTCCTCCCCCTATGACCCTCCAAGCCTCAGTTAGATTTCTGTGCCCGGCTGAGCTGGATGCACACTAGGGGCTCTCCTGAGCTCCTAGAAGAAAGTATAGTTTAGGTTTTTTATTTTCAGTGAGACCTGCTGGCAACAGGCTCACTGCAACGAGGGACTAAGGGGAGAAGAAGCGAACCTACCTAAGTGGTGGTAGCTTGGGCTTCTTAGGCTACTGGACACCATTAGCTCCAGAGGGATCGAACACAGGACCCGACCTCGTCGTCCGGAGCCGCGCCGCCGTCCCCCTTACAGAGCCAGAAACAAGAAGGTGGTCCGGAAAATCGGCGGCTGAAGACTTCTGTCTTCTCCAAGGTAGCGCACAGCACTGCAGCTGTGCGCCATTGCTCCTCATGCACACCACACACTGCGGTCAATGATGGGTGCAGGGCGCTGGGGGGGGGGCGCCCTGAGCAGCAATAGTAACACCTTGGCTGGCAAAACTAACACCATATATAGCCCCAGAGGCTATATAGGTGTATATTAACCCCTGCCAGAAACGATAAAATAGCGGGAGAAAGCCCGCCGAAAAAGGGGCGGAGCCAACTCCCTCAGCACACTGGCGCCATTTTTCCCTCACAGCTCCGCTGGAAGGAAGCTCCCTGGCTCTCCCCTGCAGTCCTGCACTACAGAAAGGGTGAAAAAGAGAGGGGGGGCACAATTTAGGCGCAGTATATATATATATTATAGGCAGCTATAGGGGAAAACACTCTGTATAGTGATATCCCTGTGTTATATAGCGCCCTGGTGTGTGCTGGCATACTCTCCCTCTGTCTCCCCAAAGGGCTTTGTGGGGTCCTGTCCTCTGGAAGAGCATTCCCTGTGTGTCTGCTGTGTGTCGGTACTGCTGTGTCGACATGTATGATGAGGATAATGATGTGGAGGCGGAGCAAATGCCTGTGAATGTGATGTCACCCCCTGCGGGGTCGACACCAGTGTGGATGGACTTATGGAAGGAATTACGTGACAGTGTCAGCTCCTTACATAAAAGGTTTGACGACATAGGACAGCCGGCTACCCAGCTTGTGCCTGTCCAAGCGTCTCAAATGTCATCAGGGGCTATAAAACGCCCGCTACCTCAGATGACCGATACAGATGTCGATACGGATACCGACTCCAGTGTCGACGATGATGAGACGAGTGTACCCTCCAATAGATCCACCCGTTATATGATTGAGGCTATGAAAAATGTATTACACATTTCTGATGATACCCCAGGTACCACAAAAAAGGGTATTATGTTTGGTGAGAAAAAACTACCAGTAGTTTTTCCTGCATCTGACGAATTAAATGAGGTGTGTGAGGAAGCGTGGACTTCCCCAGATAAGAAATTGATCATTTCTAAACGGTTAATGGCTGCCTACCCTTTCCCGCCAGAGGATAGGTCACGCTGGGAAACACCCCCTAGGGTAGATAAAGCGCTGACACGCTTATCAAAGAAGGTGGCACTACCGTCTCCGGATACGGCCGCCCTAAAAGAACCTGCTGATAGAAAGCAGGAAAGTACCCTAAAAGTTATATACACACACACTGGCATTATATTGAGACCCGCTATTGTATCAGCTTGGATGTGCAGTGCTGCTGCTGCGTGGTCCGATTCCCTGTCGGATAATATTGATACTCTGGATAGGGACAATATTTTGCTAACGATTGACCATATAAAAGACGCGGTCTTGTACATGCGTGATGCACAGAGGGATATTTGCCGGCTGGCATCAAAAATAAGCGCTATGTCCATTGCCGCCAGACGGGGGTTATGGACTAGGCAATGGTCAGGTGATGCCGACTCCAAGCGGCACATGGAAGTTTTACCCTATAAAGGGGTGGAACTTTTTGGGGAAGGTCTTTCAGACCTCGTTTCCACAGCTACTGCTGGGAAATCGACTTTTTTGCCACAGGCTACCCCACAGCAAAAGAAAGCACCGTATTATCAGGTACAGTCCTTTCGGCCCCAGAAAACTAAGCGGGCTAGAGGCTCATCCTTTCTGCCGAGGGGCAGAGGAAGGGGGAAAAAGCTGCAGCACACAGCTAGTTCCCAGGAGCAGAAGTCCTCCCCTGCGTCCGGTAAGTCCACAGCATGACGCTGGGGCTACTCAGGCGGAATCGGGAACGGTGGGGGCACGTCTCAGGTTTTTCAGCACACAGTGGGCTCTCTCACAAGTGGATCCCTGGGTCCTTCAAGTAGTATCTCAGGGGTACAGGCTGGAATTCGAGACGTCTCCCCCCCGCCGTTTCCTAAAATCTGCCTTGCCGGCAACTCCCTCTGCCAGGGAGGCAGTGTTGGTGGCTATTCAAAAACTGTATTCACAGAAAGTGATTGTCAAGGTACCCCTCCTTCAGCAAGGAAAGGGTTACTACTCCACAATGTTTGTGGTACCGAAACCGGACGGTTCGGTGAGACCCATCTTAAATTTAAAAGCCTTGAACACTTATATCAAAAGGTTCAAGTTCAAGATGGAATCGCTCAGGGCGGTTATTGCGAGCCTGGAGGAGGGGGATTACATGGTATCCCTGGACATCAAGGATGCGTACCTGCATGTCCCCATTTACCCTCCGCACCAGGAGTACCTCAGATTTGTGGTACAGGACTGTCACTATCAGTTCCAGCCGCTGCCGTTTGGGTTATCCACGGCACCGAGGGTCTTTACCAAGGTAATGGCCGAAATGATGATACTCCTTCGCAAGAAGGGAGTTTTAATTATCCCGTACTTGGACGATCTCCTGATAAAGGCGAGGTCCAAACAACAGTTGATAGTGGGGGTGGCACTTTCTCAGGAAGTGCTACAACAGCACGGCTGGATTCTAAACATTCCAAAGTCACAGCTGGTCCCGACGACACGTCTTCTGTTCCTGGGAATGATTCTGGACACAGACCAGAAAAGAGTGTTTCTTCCACTGGAAAAAGCAGAGGAATTGTCATCTCTGGTCAGAGACATCCTAAAACCAGGAAAAGTGTCGGTACATCAATGCACACGAGTCCTGGGAAAAATGGTAGCTTCGTACGAAGCAATTCCATTCGGAAGGTTCCACGCAAGGACGTTCCAGTGGGACCTGTTGGACAAATGGTCCGGGTCCCATCTCCAGATGCAACAGCGGATAACCCTATCGGCCAGAACCAGGGTGTCGCTGCTGTGGTGGCTGCAGAGGGCTCATCTACTAGAGGGCCGCAGATTCGGAATACAGGACTGGGTCCTAGTGACCACGGATGCCAGCCTTCGGGGGGTGGGGGGCAGTCACAAAGGGAAGAAATTTCCAAGGACTGTGGTCAAATCAGGAGATTTCTCTTCACATAAATATCCTGGAGCTAAGGGCCATTTACAATGCCCTAAGCCAGGCAAGACCCCTGCTTCAAAACCAGCCGGTACTGATCCAGTCAGACAACATCACGGCGGTCGCCCATGTAAACAGACAGGGCGGCACGAGAAGCAGGATGGCGATGGCAGAAGCCACAAGGATTCTCAGATGGGCAGAGAATCATGTGTTAGCACTGATGGCAGTGGACAACTGGGAAGCAGACTTCCTCAGCAGGCACGACCTCCACCCGGGAGAATGGGGACTTCATCCAGAAGTCTTCCAAATGCTGGTCAACCGGTGGGAAAAACCACAGGTAGACATGATGGCGTCCCGCCTCAACAAGAAGTTGAAAAGCTATTGCGCCTGGTCAAGAGACCCTCAGGCGATAGCGGTGGACGCTCTAGTGACATCATGGGTGTACCAGTCGGTTTATGTGTTTCCTCCTCTACCTCTCATACCCAAGGTACTGAGAATAATAAGAAGGCGAGGAGTGAAAACCATACTCGTGGTTCCGGATTGGCCAAGAAGAGCTTGGTACCCGGAACTTCAAGAGATGCTTACAGAGGACCCTTGGCCTCTGCCGCTCAGACAAGACCTGCTGCAGCAGGGACCCTGTCTGTTCCAAGACTTACCGCGGCTGCGTTTGACGGCATGGCGGTTGAACACCGGATCCTGAAGGAAAAGGGTATTCCGGAGGAAGTCATCCCTACCCTGATCAAAGCCAGGAAGGATGTCACCGCAAGACATTATCACCACATTTGGCGAAAATATGTTGCTTGGTGTGAGGCCATGAAGGCCCCGACGGAGGAATTTCAACTGGGTCGATTCCTGCACTTCCTGCAAGCAGGGGTGACGTTGGGCCTCAAATTGGGGTCCATAAAGGTCCAGATTTCGGCTCTGTCGATTTTCTTCCAAAAAGAACTGGCTTCACTGCCTGAAGTTCAGACTTTTGTCAAAGGAGTACTGCATATTCGGCCTCCTTTTGTGCCCCCAGTGGCACCTTGGGATCTCAATGTGGTTTTGGCATTCCTGAAATCACATTGGTTCGAACCACTTAAGACTGTGGATTTAAAATATCTCACGTGGAAAGTGGTCATGCTGTTGGCCCTGGCGTCGGCCAGGCGGGTTTCAGAATTGGCGGCTTTGTCTTGTAAAAGCCCTTATCTGATTTTCCATATGGATAGGGCAGAATTGAGGACTCGTCCTCAGTTTCTCCCAAAGGTGGTCTCAGCTTTTCACTTGAACCAACCTATTGTGGTGCCTGCGGCTACTAGGGACTTGGAGGATTCCAAGTTGCTGGACGTAGTCAGGGCCCTAAAAATTTATATTTCCAGGACGGCTGGAGTCAGAAAGACTGACTCGCTGTTTATCCTGTATGCACCCACCAAGCTGGGTGCTCCTGCTTCTAAGTAGTCTATTGCGCGCTGGATTTGTAGCACTATTCAGCTGGCGCATTCTGCGGTAGGCTTACCGCAGCCTAAATCTGTAAAAGCCCATTCCACACGGAAGGTGGGCTCATCTTGGGCGGCTGCCTGAGGGGTCTCGGCTTTACAACTTTGCCGAGCAGCTACTTGGTCGGGGGCAAACACGTTTGCAAAATTCTACAAATTTGATACCCTGGCTGAGGAGGACCTGGAATTCTCTCATTCGGTGCTGCAGAGTCATCCGCACTCTCCCGCCCGTTTGGGAGCTTTGGTATAATCCCCATGGTCCTTACGGAGTCCCCAGCATCCACTAGGACGTCAGAGAAAATAAGAATTTACTCACCGGTAATTCTATTTCTCGTAGTCCGTAGTGGATGCTGGGCGCCCATCCCAAGTGCGGATTGTCTGCAATACCTGTACATAGTTATTGTTACAAATATCGGGTTTTGTTGTGAGCCATCTCTTCAGAGGCTCCATTTGTTATCATACTGTAAACCGGGGTTCCTATCACGTGTTGCATGGTGTGATTGGTGTGGCTGGTATGAGTCTTACCCGGGATTCAAAAATCCTTCCTTATTGTGTCAGCTCTTCCGGGCACAGTTCCTAACTGAGGCTTGGAGGAGGGTCATAGGGGGAGGAGCCAGTGCACACCAGATAGTCCTAAATCTTTCTATAGAGTGCCCAGTCTCCTGCTGAGCCCGTCTATTCCCCATGGTCCTTACGGAGTCCCCAGCATCCACTACGGATTATGAGAAATAGAATTACCGGTGAGTAAATTCTTATTTTTTCTCCCGTTGGAAAAAGCTCTGGAACTCCAGAATATGGTCAAGAAGCTTCTGAAACCGGCAAGAGTGTCGATTCATCAATGCACTCGAGTGTTGGGAGAAATGGTGGTGGCCTACGAGGCCATTTCGTTTGGCAGGTTCCATGCAAGAACTTTTCAGTGGGACCTGTTGAACAAGTGGTCCGGGTCCCATCTACACATGCACCGGAAGATAAGCCTGTCCCCCAGGGCCAAGATTTCTCTCCTGTGGTGGCTCCAACTTTCTCACCTTCTAGAGGGTCGCAGGTTCGGGATCCAAGATTGGATCTTGGTGACCACGGATGTGAGTCTCCGAGGTTGGGGAGCAGTCACACAGGGGGGAAATTTCCAGGGAAAATGGTCAAGCCAAGAAGCTTGTCTACACATAAACATTCTGGACTTAAGGGCCATCTACAACGGCCTTCTACAAGCGGAACATCTGTTGCGCGGCCTACCCGTCCTGATTCAGTCGGACAACATAACAGCGATGGCGCACATAAACCGCCAAGGCGGAACAAGGAGCGGCGATGGCGGAGGCCACAAAGATTCTTTGCTGGGCGGAAAAACATGCAAGCGCTCTGTCAGCGGTCTTCATTCCAGGCGTGGACAACTGGGAAGCAGACTTCCTCAGCAGACACGATCTCCATCCAGGAAAGTGGGGTCTTCATCAAGAGGTCTTTGCAGAAGTGACAGGTCGTTGGGGAATTCCTCAAATAGACATGATGGCGTCTCGCCTCAACAAGAAGCTTCAGACGTATTGTTCCAGGTCGAGGGAACCTCAGGCAGTAGCTGTGGACGCTCTAGTGACACCGTGGGTGTTTCAGTCGGTCTATGTGTTCTCTCCACTTCCTCTCATCCCAAAGGTGATAAGGATCATAAGAAGAACAACGGTTCAGGCGATAATCGTTGTTCCAGATTGGCCATTGAGGGCCTGGTATCCGGATCTTCAGGAATTACTCACAGGAGATTCCTGGCCTCTTCCTCTAAGAGAGGATCTATTACAGCAGGGGCCGTGCGTGTTCCAAGACTTACCGCGGTTGCGTTTGACGGCATGGCGGTTGAACGCCAAATCCTAGCTCGAAAGGGTATTCCTGGAGAGGTCATCCCCACTCTACTCAAAGCTAGAAAGGAGGAAACGGCGAAGCATTACCACCGTATTTGGAGAAAATATGTGTCTTGGTGCGAATCCAAGAAGGCGCCTACGGAAGAATTTCAGCTGGGTCGTTTTCTCCATTTTTTTGCAAGCTGGTGTGGATGCGGGCCTTAAGTTAGGCTCCATTAAAGTGCAGATCTCGGCCTTATCTATTTTCTTTCAAAAGGAATTGGCCTCGCTTCCAGAAGTACAGACTTTCGTGAAGGGCGTGCTGCACATCCAGCCTTCATTTGTGCCCCCAGTGGCACCATGGGACCTTAATGGGGTGTTACAGTTCCTTGCGTCGCATTGGTTTGAACCTTTACAAAAGGTTGAGTTGAAATTTTTCATTTGGAAAGTGTTCATGCTATTGGCCTTGGCGTCCGCAAGGCGGGTGTCAGAGTTGGCGGCTTTGTCTCACAAAAGCCCCTACTTGGTTTTCCATGTAGATAGAGTGGAGTTGAGGACTCGTCAACAATTTCTCCCAAAGGTGGTTTCTTCGTTTCACATGAACCAGCCTATTGTGGTGCCTGTGGCTACTGAAGCCTTGGCTGAGTCAAAGTCTCTCGATGTGGTCAGGGCTTTGAAAATTTATGTAGCCAGAACGGCTCGTATTAGGAAAACAGAGTTGCTGTTTGTCCTGTATGCTTCCAACAAGGTTGGGGCTCCTGCTTCTAAGCAGACCATTGCACGCTGGATCTGTAATACGATTCAGCATGCTCATTCTACGGCTGGATTGCCATTACCGAAATCGGTGAAGGCCCATTCCACTAGGAGGGTGGGCTCGTCTTGGTCGGTTGCCCGGGGTGTCTCTGCGTTACAGAGCAGCTACTTGGTCGGGTTCAAACACTTTTGCAAAATTCTACAAGTTTGATACCCTGGCTGATGAGGACCTCATGTTTGCTCAATCGGTGCTGCAGAGTCATCCGCACTCTCCCGCCCGGTCTGGAGCTTTGGTATAAACCCCATGATCTTTTTGGAGTCCCCAGCATCCTCTAGGACGTAGGAGAAAATAGTGCAGACTTTTTTCTGCAGTACTTGTTAATAGTTATTGGTTTTGTTACACAAAGGTTGTGTTTCGCTTAAGGTCAGCCTGTTGCTGATCTCTTTTGGTTCACGCTGTTACCTGGTTTTAGTTAAATTACATGTTGTACGGTGTGTTGTGGTGTGAGCTGGTATGTATCTCACCCTTAGTTAACAAAATCATTTTCCTCGAAATGTCCGTCTCCTCTGGGCACAGTTCCTATAACTGAGGTCTGGAGGAGGGGCATAGAGGGAGGAGCCAGTTCACGCTCATTAAAGTCTTAAAGTGCCCATGTCTACTGCGGATCCTGTCTAAACCCCATGGTCCTTTTTGGAGTCCCCAGCATCCTCTACGGATTAAGAGAAAAGGATTTACCGGTAGGTATTAAAATCCTATTTTTCTTACTCCGTTTCCTTCTTCAGTAGCCTTAGTAAGCCTGAAGAAGGGCAGAATACCATAGAGACATTACTGTGTGGCACTTGTGACAAGGTTTCATCGAATGATTAGAGACCAGCGTTATGAGTGCATTGTATCCCTAAGGAAGGCAGCCAAGTGCAACCCCCGGGACCAGCACCGTATCTGGAATGGGGGTAAGGTGTGGGACACTACTCATCAGTAGACTGTACTTACCTTGCCGCAGATGTCACCGGGAAAATGGTGCCAGAGGTTACACTGGAGTGGGGGAAGGGGGCACGGAGGCTGAACATGTGAAGACAGCCTCATAACCCCCATGAAACACATTAATATAAGGGCTCGGTATGAAATGCCGGTGGTTGGGATGCTGGCGGTCACATGACCAATATTCCGACATTGGAGGTGGTAAGTGTTTTTACACCTCCCCTACCCAAGCCCTCCGGCGGTGGTAGATAGGGTTAACCCTCCAGGGGCAGTGGCTAGAGCTAAACACCGCCCCCTCCCCCCTCAAGTTCCTATCCATAACCCGCCCTAGTGCCTAACCCTCAGGGCCCTAACAGGTACCCCGATACTTACCCTCAGGATGTCGGTGTTCCAAGCGGTGTCTGGATTCTGGCATCAGGATGCTAAACGCATCTCTAATATAACTATAGTGTGGGTAGACTGCATAGTCACCTACTTCCAATCGCTGAGGAGCAGGAGATGAAGAAGAAGAATGGGACAGAATGGATTCAAATACCTAGTAATACAGTGCATCCGGAAAGTATTCACAGCGCTGCACTTTTACCACATTTTGTTATATTACAGCCTTATTCCAAAATGGAATAAATTCATTCTTTTTCCTCAAAATTCTACACACAATGCCCCATAATGACAAAGTGAAAAAAGTTTTTTTGAGATTTTAGCAAATCTATTTAAAATAAAAAAAACTAAGAAATCACATGTACATAAGTATTCACAGCCTTTGCTCAATACTTTGTTGATGCACCTTTGGCAGCAGTTACAGCCTCAAGTCTTTTTGAATATGATGCCACAAGCTTGGCACACCTATCTTTGGGCCATTTTCAGATCTCTCCAGAGATGTTCAATTGGATTCAAGTCTGGGCTGTGGCTGGGCCACTCAAGGACATTCACAGAGTTGTCCTGAAGCCACTCCTTTGATATCTTGGCTGTGTGCTTAGGGTTGTTGTCCTGCTGAAAGATGAACCATCGCCCCAGTCTGAGGTCAAGAGTGCTCTGGAGCAGGTTTTCATCCAGGATGTCTCTGTACATTGCTGCATTCATCTTTCCTCTATCCTGACTAGTCTCGCAGTTCTTGCCGCTGAAAAACATCCCCACAGCATGATGCTGCCATCACCATGCTTCACTGTAGGACTGGTATTGGCCTGGTGATGAGCAGTGCCTGGTTTCCTCCAAAGAAGACGACTGGCATTCATGCCAAAGAGTTCAATCTTTGTCTCATCAGACCAGAGAATTTTGTTTCTCATGGTCTGAGAGTCCTTCTGGTGCATTTTAGCAAAGTCCAGGAGGGCTGCCATGTGCTTTTTACTAAGGAGTAGCTTCCGTCTAGCCACTCTACCATACAGGCCTGATTGGTGGATTGCTGCAGACATGGTTGTCCTTGTGGAAGGTTTTCCTCTTTCCACAGAGGAATGCTGTAGCTCTGACAGAGTGACCATCTGGTTGTTGGTCACCTCCCTGACTAGGGCCGTTCTCCAACGATCGCTCAGTTTAGACGTCCGGCCAGCTCTAGGAAGAGTCCTGGTGGTTTCGAACTTCTTCCATTTACGGATGATGGAGGCCACTGTGCTCACTGGGACCTTCAAGGCAGAAGATATTTTTCTGTACCCTTCCCCAGATTTGTGCCTCGAGACAGTCCTGTCTTGGAGGTCTACAGACAATTCCTTTGACTTCATGCTTGGTTTGTGCTCAGACATGCACTGGCAAGTGTGGGACCTTATATAGACAGGTGTGTGCCTTTCCAAATCATGTCCGATCAACTGAATTTACCACAGGTGGACTCCAATTAAGCTGTAGGAACATCTCAAGGATGATCAATGGAAACAGGATGCACCTGAGCGCAATTTTGAGCTTCATGGCAAAGGCTGTGAATACTTATTTACATGTGATTTCTAAGTTTATTTTTAGTTTTAATAAATTTGCAAAAATCTCCCAAAAACTTTTTTCACGTTGTCATTATGGGGTACTGTGTGTAGAATTTTGAGGGGGAAAATTAATTTATTCCCTTTTGGATAAGTCTGTAACATAACAAAATGTGGAAAAAGTGAAGCGCTGTGACTACTTTCTGGATGCACTGTATAAACCGTAACTATGATGAGGAAAGGCTCCTGAAATTAAAAGACACATGGGTTTAATCAGTGGCTCCCAAACTCCTGAATCACGGTGCCCTAGAGCGCCAGCAATTTGCCACGTCACCCCCTAGGCCAAAAGTTTCTTATTGAGAAGTTCAGAAAAAAATATTAAATGAAGTCAGTATCAGAGATGTGGTGGTGGACACAGTATATTTTATGATTGGCAGCCACTGGTTTAGCCTACAACATGGACTATAAATAATTTGATTTGGTCCTGGACCACCAACCCATGGCACCCCTGCAAGTGCACCCAGTTTGAGAACCAATGGGTTACATCACAGTCACGTCGTTATTCACATTAATCTTGGAGGTCATTCCGAGTTGTTCGCTCGCAAGGCGATTTTAGCAGAGTTGCTCACGCTAAGCCGCCGCCTACTGGGAGTGAATCTTAGCATCTTAAAATTGCGAACGAAGTAATCGCAATATTGCGATTACACACCTCGTAGCAGTTTCTGAGTAGCTTCAGACTTACTCGGCATCTGCGATCATTTCACTGCTTGTCGTTCCTGGTTTGACGTCACAAACACACCCAGCGTTCGCACAGACACTCCTCCGTTTCTCCGGCCACTCCTGCGTTTTTTCCGGAAACGGTAGCGTTTTTTCCCACACGCCCATAAAACGGCCTGTTTCCGCCCAGTAACACCCATTTCCTGTCA
The DNA here is from genome assembly GCF_028390025.1 of Pseudophryne corroboree. NCBI lineage: Eukaryota > Metazoa > Chordata > Amphibia > Anura > Myobatrachidae > Pseudophryne > Pseudophryne corroboree. The sequence goes on from NC_086452.1 coordinate 32,269,495, forward strand.
ATCACATTACGATCGCCAGACCGATGAAAAAGCCGTGAGTAAAATTACTAACTGCATAGCAAATTTACTTGGCGCAGTCGCAGTGCGGACATTGCGCATGCGCATTAAGCGGAAAATCGCTGCGATGCGAAGATTTTTACCGAACGAACAACTTGGAATGAGGGCCCTTATGTAGAATGCAGAGATACCCTAAACCAAAGTTTCCAAACTCCACCATTAGCAAAACGCTGTAGATGGGGTGGGAGGGGTGAGTAGTTGATGTTAAGCTGCGGGAGGGGTGGGTTGGGGATAGGCTGCGGGAGGGGTGAGTAGTTGATGTTAGGCTGCGGGAGGGGTGGGTTGGGGTTAGGCTGCGGGAGGGGTGGGTTGGGGATAGGCTGCGGGAGGGGTGGGTTGGGGTTAGGTTGCGGGAGGGGTGGGTTGGGGGATAGACTGCGGGAGGGGTGGGTTAGGATTAATTAATATACCTACCAGGATCCATCAGGATTTTGACCGTCGGGATGCCATTGTTGGCATCCAGTGGCATCTGGATTTCATCTGCCAGGATATCGTACCCAACCGCTTTGGGACAGTCATTATCATTTTTGTCTTTTGAAACTTTTTTACAACGGGAAAATTCTGCAGTTTCCTCGGGATACGGTCATTAGGTCGACACCACTTGGGTCGACAACTATAGGTCGACATGCATTAGGTTGGCAGGGTCACAAGGTCAACATGTACTAGGTCGACAGGTCAAAGGGTTGACATGAGTTTTTTTTTAATTGCAATGTTTGGAATTTTCCATACTTTACGATCCACGTGGACTATGATTGGGAATAGTGACCTGCCCGAAGCTCGCGAGCCATGCGAGGGGACACTGTGCACTAATTGGGGTTCCCCGTCACTTTACGAAGAAAACGACACCAAAAAAAGTAAAAACACAACCTCATGTCGACCTTTTGACCTGTCGACTTAGTACGTGTCAACCTAATGCATGTCGACCAATAGTGATCGATCTAATGACTGTTGACCTAAGTTGTGTCGACCCAACGACCCATACCCGTTTCCACAGTATCGCATGACTACCATGACAACCACAGTCACAGAGCAAGTGATGTAGTGAACGGAGAGGCTTTAGAACACCCCTCTGTCTGAACTCTCTAGACTAAAGATTCATGGTTTAGAGTTGCCCCCAGTATTTCTTTGTTGCTTTCTTTTAGGGATAAAGCTACGATAGGGAGGTCTTGTGAAATGCTGAGACGATTCAGGGGTGGCAGGATATCACTGCACACAGCTCATATACTCCATGTATTTATATGATTTTTGGCGTTTGCATAATATGTTTGAGCAGTTTTGTATAACACATAACCCGGTCTCACCTGGCTTAAAAGATTTGCTTAAGCTTTCATTTTACAGAATGCGCTTTACAAATGTTACTCTCTGCAGATTGCGGGACGTCCCTCTGACCATGTGTGAGATGTCGGGGAGATATTGATGCTTCCTGGCTGTTTTCCCCTCTCGGGTAAAGGAGAGTCGGTGTCATTGTATTGCGGATACAGGTTGGTTTGTTAGTTTTTCAGAAGTTCTGTGTATCTCCTGAAACAACGCAGCTACAGTGATGGATGTAATCTCATTACCCAGTGTTCTAGGACAAAGGTCCTTGGCGTCCAGCGACACACTACATAACCAAAGCAATAACACCCATTAATCCCGTTATAAAATGCCCTAACAATGAATGTTCTACACTGTCGTCAGGAACAAATCTCTAATTCCACACTGCATACCACACTCTTCTGCCCCCTACGTTCTGCTTCTGTGTCTGCTATATTTGGGAGATGAGTAAGAGACAGATTCAGCAGCGTTTTAGCAGTTTGAAAATATTAGGCGGTCACCGAGGCGTTAGATGTGAGAGGGGCGTGTCCTAGCTCAGTGCGAGTAACTGTGCACCTGGGTAACACTATGCTGCGCTGCAGGCGGGGCAGATGTAATGTATGCAGAGAGAGTTAGATGTGGGAGGGGGCGTGTCCTAGCTCAGAGCCAGTAACTGTGCACCTGGGTAACACCATGCTGTGCTGCAGGCGGGGCAGATGTAATGTATGCAGAGAGAGTTAGATGTGGGAGGGGGCGTGTCCTAGCTCAGAGCCAGTAACTGTGCACCTGGGTAACACCATGCTGTGCTGCAGGCGGGGCAGATGTAATGTATGCAGAGAGAGTTAGATGTGAGAGGGGCGTGTCCTAGCTCAGTGCGAGTAACTGTGCACCTGGGTAACACCATGCTGCGCTGCAGGCGGGGCAGATGTAATGTATGCAGAGAGAGTTAGATGTGGGATGGGCGTGTCCTAGCTCAGAGCCAGTAACTGTGCACCTGGGTAACACCATGCTGTGCTGCAGGCGGGGCAGATGTAATGTATGCAGAGAGAGTTAGATGTGAGAGGGTCGTGTCCTGGCTCAGAGCCAGTAACTCTGCACCTGGGTAACACCATACTGCGCTGCAGGCGGGGCAGATGTATGCATAGATAGATGTGAGAGGGGCGTGTCCTAGCTCAGCCAGTAACTCTGCACCTGGGTAACACCATACTGCGCTGCAGGCGGGGCAGATGTATGCATAGATAGATGTGAGAGGGGCGTGTCCTAGCTCAGAGCCAGTAACTGTGCACCTGGGTAACACCATGCTGCGCTGCAGGCGGGGCAGATGTAATGTATGCAGAGAGAGTTAGATGTGGGATGGGCGTGTCCTAGCTCAGAGCCAGTAACTGTGCACCTGGGTAACACCATGCTGCGCTGCAGGAGGGGCAGATGTAATGTATGCAGAGAGAGTTAGATGTGGGAGGGGGCGTGTCCTAGCTCAGAGCCAGTAACTGTGCACCTGGGTAACACCATGCTGCGCTGCAGGCGGGGCAGATGTAATGTATGCAGAGAGAGTTAGATGTGGGAGGGGGCGTGTCCTAGCTCAGAGCCAGTAACTGTGCACCTGGGTAACACCATGCTGTGCTGCAGGCGGGGCAGATGTAATGTATGCAGAGAGAGTTAGATGTGAGAGGGGCGTGTCCTAGCTCAGTGCGAGTAACTGTGCACCTGGGTAACACCATGCTGCGCTGCAGGCGGGGCAGATGTAATGTATGCAGAGAGAGTTAGATGTGGGATGGGCGTGTCCTAGCTCAGAGCCAGTAACTGTGCACCTGGGTAACACCATGCTGTGCTGCAGGCGGGGCAGATGTAATGTATGCAGAGAGAGTTAGATGTGAGAGGGTCGTGTCCTGGCTCAGAGCCAGTAACTCTGCACCTGGGTAACACCATACTGCGCTGCAGGCGGGGCAGATGTATGCATAGATAGATGTGAGAGGGGCGTGTCCTAGCTCAGCCAGTAACTCTGCACCTGGGTAACACCATACTGCGCTGCAGGCGGGGCAGATGTATGCATAGATAGATGTGAGAGGGGCGTGTCCTAGCTCAGAGCCAGTAACTGTGCACCTGGGTAACACCATGCTGCGCTGCAGGCGGGGCAGATGTAATGTATGCAGAGAGAGTTAGATGTGGGATGGGCGTGTCCTAGCTCAGAGCCAGTAACTGTGCACCTGGGTAACACCATGCTGCGCTGCAGGAGGGGCAGATGTAATGTATGCAGAGAGAGTTAGATGTGGGATGGGCGTGTCCTAGCTCAGAGCCAGTAACTGTGCACCTGGGTAACACCATGCTGTGCTGCAGGCGGGGCAGATGTAATGTATGCAGAGAGAGTTAGATGTGAGAGGGTCGTGTCCTGGCTCAGAGCCAGTAACTCTGCACCTGAATAACACCATACTGCGCTGCAGGCGGGGCAGATGTATGCATAGATAGATGTGAGAGGGGCGTGTCCTAGCTCAGCCAGTAACTCTGCACCTGGGTAACACCATACTGCGCTGCAGGCGGGGCAGATGTATGCATAGATAGATGTGAGAGGGGCGTGTCCTAGCTCAGAGCCAGTAACTGTGCACCTGGGTAACACCATGCTGCGCTGCAGGAGGGGCAGATGTAATGTATGCAGAGAGAGTTAGATGTGGGATGGGCGTGTCCTAGCTCAGAGCCAGTAACTGTGCACCTGGGTAACACCATGCTGCGCTGCAGGAGGGGCAGATGTAATGTATGCAGAGAGAGTTAGATGTGGGATGGGCGTGTCCTAGCTCAGAGCCAGTAACTGTGCACCTGGGTAACACCATGCTGCGCTGCAGGCGGGGCAGATGTAATGTATGCAGAGAGAGTTAGATGTGGGATGGGCGTGTCCTAGCTCAGAGCCAGTAACTGTGCACCTGGGTAACACCATGCTGCGCTGCAGGAGGGGCAGATGTAATGTATGCAGAGAGAGTTAGATGTGGGATGGGCGTGTCCTAGCTCAGAGCCAGTAACTGTGCACCTGGGTAACACCATGCTGCGCTGCAGGCGGGGCAGATGTAATGTATGCAGAGAGAGTTAGATGTGGGATGGGCGTGTCCTAGCTCAGAGCCAGTAACTGTGCACCTGGGTAACACCATGATGCGCTGCAGGCGGGGGCCGGGGCAGATTTAATGTATGCAGAGAGAGTTAGATGTGGGAGGGGCGTGTCCAAACTCAGATCTACAGTTAATTGCAGTGTAAAATTAAGCTGCCGAGCATTTGGGGGCTACATGCAAAAGCAGCCCTATTTACCCTGCATGCAAAAATAATAAGTGCATCTGCACCCCCTTGCATTGCCGCATTGTTTGTTTCAGGTGCAAAGTCGCTTTTTCGCTTAATACCAAAATCAGAATCAGTCCTTTAGTATTTACTAATAACACTGTCCAGACATTGTGTATACTACATACTACACTCATACTTCCCTACTCTCCTGGAATGGCTGGGAGGCTCCCGAAAGTCGTGTGGTGCTCCTATCAGCCCAGAAGACTGGGCGAGTCTCCTGGAGCTGGCCGTTACCCGCCACTCACTTATTGAGTCAAGTGGGCGGTCCCACGGCTGATAACACTACTATGGTCATTGTAGCCACGCCCCCCTGTACTGTGCCGCAATGCAGTATGGATTTGCTGTTTTTTGGATTTGCACCTAAATCTGAATCGGGCCCACAATGCATATTTTGGGGCGCGTTTTACACTTGTGTAAAATGCGTCCAATTCTTCATCAGCCGCTCAGTGTCTGGATTTGTGCCTAACTGTGAACCAGCCCAGGTATTTCAGACCAGAAAATGATTGACATACTGTAGGCAACAAGTATAACTGAACGGCGCGTTGAGAACATTTAATCATATCATTGTGTTTCTGGTTTTCATACTAATCCGGCGTGTGCGCTTATTCCGACATTGAATGTGGAGATTTGTGTTGCACAATATTACCCCTTGGTCTATATTAGAATGCAGGCATCTACTTTCCATGCATAAGACAGGGAAGAAGACATTCTCTTTGTTTCCCATCTTACAATGGAACCCAGTGGATGGGCCATTGATGAAGACATCACACAGTCAGCAATTAGAATGTGAAAACCCTTTTTCTGGCTGCGTGACTGAGTTCTGTCCCTGCGATTCTTTCTGCTAATCCCACTGTTCCTCTGAAAGGATTTAGAACTAAACATTTTTCAAAGAGACTCCTTGTGCGGAGAGCAAAGTCCCTGCAGACTGAATGGAGGAAAGTGCTTCAGAGAATTCCAGTCCTGAAAGAGCGTTCTGTTCCCCGTCTCCCCTCTGATTGGACGCGGTGTCTTCCTAAGACGATTATTTCCATGTAACAAATTAAAGTCTCTATAAATAACAGGAGGTTCCGGCCCGGCGATCTCACCCTGGGAGCTTCTGGTTGTGTACAGGACGCAGCATGGCTAGTCAGTGAGTATAGGGCTTGGTGATGGGGGGGGGGGGGGGGGGGGTAATGTCGCATGCAGAGCCATGCGATGCAATGGATGTATCACACAGCCGCCGCGCATCTGCTAACACTGAGCGATAAGCGGAACGTCTCATTCTCTCCCCCAAAGCGTCTGTATGCGCAGCTCCCAGTACTGGGGGAAGTCGCTTCTGGGGATATTAATTGTAAGAAATAAGGAGATTAAAGATAAAATAACAAATATACCAATTTAGTAACGATGTCTACATTGTGTTTACATAAATTGTTTTTTATTGCTCTGTATTAGATAATATATAGATAGATATGGGAAACACCGATGATTATAGGGGTCTATTCATGAAGCAGTGAAAAGAGTGGAGAAGTGAGCCAGTGGAGAAGTTGCCCATGGCAACCAATCAGCATTAAAATAACATTTAGCAAGCTCATTCTATAAAATTATACATAGCCTCTGATTGGTTGCCATGGGCAACTTCTCCACTAGCTCACTTCTCCACTCTTTTCACTGCTTCATGAATAGACCCCATAGATAGACGTGGGAAAGATAGATGATATGAGAGAGAATATAGATAGACAATAGACTGATTAGCTATAGATAGGAGATTGATTAGATAGACAATAGATAGATATAAATAGACAATAGATTTGATCAACTAGATATAGATTGGCGATATATAGATTGATGTTAGATAAATACTGAAGATAGATAGATAGATAAGATACAGTTAGGAGATATGCAATAGATTCATGTTAGATAAATACTGAAGATAGATAAATAGATTAGATGCAGATAGATAGATTAGATTCAGATAGGAGATAGATATGCAATAGATTGATGTTAGATAAATACTGTAGGTAGATAGATAGATTGGAGATAGATAGATAGATAGATAGATAGATAGATAGATAGATACTGTAGATACAGATAGGAGATATGCAATAGATTGACGTTAGATAAATACTGTAGATAGATAGATTAGAGATAGATTAGAGATAGATAGATAGATACTGTAGATACAGATAGGAGATATGCAATAGATTGATGTTAGATAAATACTGTAGATAGATAGATTAGAGAGAGATAGATTACATACAGAGATAGATACTGTAGATACAGATAGGAGATAGATATGCAATAGATTGATGTCAGATAAATACTGTAGATAGATAGATTAGCGATAGATAGATACTGTAGATACAGATAGGAGATATACAATAGATTGATGTTAGATAAATACTGTAGATAGATTTAGATATGAGATATAGATAGATACTGTAGATACAGATAGGAGATATGCAATAGATTGATGTTAGATAAATACTGTAGATAGGTAGATAGATTAGATAGATAGATAGATAGATACTGTAGATACAGATAGGAGATATGCAATAGATTGATGTTAGATAAATACTGTCGATATATTAGGTACAGATAGGAGATATATAGACATTAGATAGATGGATCCTTCAGTTGTCTCTTTATGTGGAATATGTACTGTTATCAGCAATATGTTATTCTCTATGCACTGAACGCGCTGCTTATTTCCCTTTTCTCTAACGTCCTAGTGGATGCTGGGAACTCCGTAAGGACCATGGGGAATAGCGGGCTCCGAAGGAGGCTGGGCACTCTAGAAAGATCTTAGACTACCTGGTGTGCACTGGCTCCTCCCACTATGACCCTCCTCCAAGCCTCAGTTAGATTTCGTGCCCGGCCGAGGTTGGATGCACACTAGGGGCTCTCCTGAGCTCTTAGAAAGTTATAGTCTTAGAATTTGTTTTTTTTCAGTGAGACCTGCTGGCAACAGGCTCACTGCAGCGAGGGACTAAGGGGAGAAGAAGCGAACTCGCCTGCTTGCAGCCGGATTGGGCTTCTTAGGCTACTGGACACCATTAGCTCCAGAGGGATCGACCGCAGGCCCAGCCTTGATGTTCGGTCCCGGAGCCGCGCCGCCGTCCCCCTTACAGAGCCAGAAGCAGGAAGATGGTCCGGAAAATCGGAGGCATGAAGACATCCTGTCTTCACCAAGGTAGCGCACAGCACTGCAGCTGTGCGCCATTGCTCCTCATACACACTTCACACTCCGGTCACTGAGGGTGCAGGGCGCTGGGGGGGGGCGCCCTGAGGCAGCAATAAAAACACCTTGGCTGGCTAAAATACCTCAATATATAGCCCCTGGGGCTATATATGAGGTAAATACCCCTGCCAGAATCCCCAAAAAAGCGGGAGAATAGGCCGCGAAAAGGGGCGGAGCCTATCTCCTCAGCACACTGGCGCCATTTTTCCCTCACAGCTCGGCTGGAAGGAAGCTCCCTGGCTCTTCCCTGCATTTCTACAGTACAGTAAGAGGGAAAAGAGAGGGGGGGCACTAAATTGGCACTGTATACAGTATAAGCAGCTATTAGGGACATAACTCAGTTAGTCCCTGTATATATATAGCGCTCTGGTGTGTGCTGGCATACTCTTACTCTGTCCCCCCAAAGGGCTTTTGTGGGTCCTGTCCTCTATTTGAGCATTCCCTGTGTGTGTGGAGTGTGTCGGTATGGCTGTGTCGACATGTTTGAGGAGGATAATGATGTGGAGGGGGAGCAGATGCCTTTAGCAGAGATGTCACCCCCTGCGGGGCAGACACCTGAGTGGATGGTATTATGGCAAGAAATGAGTGCACGTATAGACTTCTTACATAAAAAATTTGACGACATGCCGACTGTGGGACAGCCGAGTCTTCAGCTCGTGCCTGTCCAAGGGTCTCAAAAGTCATCAGGGGCTCTAAAACGCCCATTATCTCAGGTGGCACAAGTAGATGTCGACACGGATACTGACGCCAGTGTCGACGACGATGAGTCAAATTTAATGCCCGTTAAGGCCATTCGCTGCATGATTGAGGCAATGAAAGAGGTGTTAAATATTTCTGATTTACATCCAGGTACCACAAAAAAGGGTATTATGTTTGGGGAGAAAAAACTACCTGTAGTTTTTCCCCCGTCAGATGAATTAAATGAAGTATGTGAAGAAGCGTGGGCTTCCCCTGATAAGAAATTGGTGATTCCTAAGAAATTACTAATGGCGTTCCCTTTCCCGCCAGAGGATAGGTTACGTTGGGAAACACCCCCGAGGGTGGATAAAGCGCTCACACGTTCGTCAAAAAAGGTGGCACTACCGTCCCAGGATACGGCCGCCCCCTTAAGGAACCTGCTGATAGAAGGCAGGAGGCGATCCTGAAGTCTGTATATACACACTCAGGCATTATACTCAGACCAGCAATTGCGTCAGCTTGGATGTGCAGTGCTGCTGCTGCGTGGTCAGATAACCTGTCAGAAAATATTGACACACTAGATAGAGACACGATCCTGTTAACAATTGACCATATAAAAGACTCAGTCTTATACATGAGAGATGCACAGAGGGAAATCTGCCGGCTGGCATCTAAAGTAAGTGCACTATCTATCTCTGCTAGGAGATGCTTATGGACTCGCCAGTGGACTGGAGATGCAGATTCCAAAAGGCACATGGAAGTTTTGCCTTATAAAGGGGAGGAATTATTTGGGGATGGTCTCTCCGACCTAGTTTCCACAGCAACGTCTGGGAAGTCAGCATTTTTACCCCATGTCCCCTCGCAGCCTAAGAAGGCGCCATTTTATCAGGTTCAGTCCTTTCGATCCCAGAAAAATAAGCGGTGAAAAGGAGGGTCTTTTCTGTCAAGAGGCAGAGGCAGGGGAAAAAGGCTGCAGCAAACAGCAGGTTCCCAGGAACAAAAGTCCTCCCCCGCTTCCTCTTCCAAGTCCGCCGCATGACGGTGGGGCTTCCCAAGCGGAGCCAGGTACGGTGGGGGCCCGCCTCAGGAATTTCAGCGATCAGTGGGTTCGCTCACAGGTGGATCCCTGGATCCTTCAAATAGTATCTCAGGGATACAGGCTGGAATTCGAGGCGATTCCACCCCGCCGTTTCCTAAAATCCGCCTTGCCGATTGCTCCCTCAGACAGGGAGGCAGTGCTAGCGGCAATTCACAAGCTGTATTCCCAGCAGGTGATAATCAAGGTACCCCTACTTCAACAAGGCCGGGGTTACTATTCCACACTATTTGTGGTACCGAAACCGGACGGTTCGGTGAGACCCATTCTAAATTTGAAGTCCTTGAACACATACATAAAAAAATTCAAGTTCAAGATGGAATCGCTCAGGGCGGTTATTGCAAGCCTGGACGAGGGGGATTACATGGTATCCCTGGACATCAAGGATGCTTACCTGCATGTCCCCATTTACAATTCTCACCAGGAGTACCTCAGATTTGTGGTACAGGATTGCCATTACCAATTCCAGACGCTGCCGTTTGGACTCTCCACGGCACCGAGGGTATTTACCAAGGTTATGGCGGAAATGATGATACTCCTTCGAAAAAAGGGAGTTTTAATTATCCCATACTTGGACGATCTCCTAATAAAGGCACGATCCAAGGAACAGTTGTTAGTGGGAGTAGCACTATCTCAGGAAGTGCTGAGCCAGCACGGTTGGATTCTGAATATCCCAAAGTCACAGCTGGTCCCCACGACACGTCTAATGTTCCTGGGAATGATTCTGGACACAGCCCAGAAAAAAGTGTTTCTCCCGGAGGAGAAAGCCAGGGAGTTGTCTTCTCTAGTCAGAGACCTCCTAAAACCAAAACAGGTATCGGTGCATCACTGCACGCGGGTCCTGGGAAAGATGGTAGCTTCTTACAAAGCAATTCCATTCGGCAGGTTCCATGCCAGAATCTTTCAGTGGAACCTGTTGGACAAGTGGTCCGGATCGCATCTTCAGATGCATCGTTTAATAACCCTGTCTCCACGAACCAGGGTGTCTCTTCTGTGGTGGCTGAACAGTGCTCATCTTCTGGAGGGCCGCAGATTCGGCATACAGGACTGGGTCCTGGTGACCACGGATGCCAGCCTACGAGGCTGGGGGGCAGTCACAAAGGGAAGAAATTTCCAGGGACTATGGTCAAGTCAGGAGACTGCCCTTCACATAAATATTCTGGAACTAAGGGCCATTTACAATGCCCTAAGTCAAGCAAAATCCCTGCTCCTACACCAGCCGGTGCTGATCCAGTCAGACAACATCACGGCAGTCGCCCATGTGAATCGACAGGGCGGCACAAGAAGCAGGACGGCGATGGCAGAAGCCACAAAAATTCTCCGATGGGCGGAGAATCATGTACTAGCACTGTCAGCAGTGTTCATCCCGGGAGTGGACAACTGGGAAGCAGACTTTCTCAGCAGGCACGACCTCCACCCGGGAGAGTGGGGACTTCATCCAGAAGTCTTCCAAATGATTGTAAATCAATGGGGTCGTCCACAGGTGGACATGATGGCGTCCCGCATAAACAAAAAACTAGAGAAGTATTGCGCCAGGTCAAGAGACCCTCAGGCGATAGCGGTGGACGCCCTAGTGACACCGTGGGTGTACCGGTCAGTGTATGTGTTCCCTCCTCTACCTCTCATACCAAAGGTACTGAGAATAATAAGAAAGCGAGGAGTAAACACAATTCTCGTGGTTCCGGATTGGCCAAGAAGAGCGTGGTACCCGGAACTTCAAGAGATGATCTCAGAGGACCCTTGGTCCCTGCCGCTCAGACAGGACCTGCTACAGCAGGGCCCCTGTCTGTTCCAAGACTTACCGCGGCTGCGTTTGACGGCATGGCGGTTGAACGCCGGATCCTGAAGGAAAAGGGCATTCCGGAGGAAGTCATTCCTACGCTTATTAAAGCCAGGAAAGATGTTACGGCAAAACATTATCACCGCATATGGCGGAAATATGTTGCATGGTGCGAGGCCAAAAAGGCCCCAACAGAGGAATTTCAACTGGGTCGATTTCTGCATTTCCTGCAAGCAGGAGTGAATATGGGCCTAAAACTAGGCTCCATTAAAGTACAGATCTCGGCTCTGTCGATTTTCTTTCAAAAGGAACTAGCTTCAGTACCTGAAGTTCAGACATTTGTGAAAGGAGTGCTGCATATTCAGCCCCCATTTGTGCCTCCTGTGGCACCGTGGGATCTCAACGTGATGTTGAATTTCTTGAAATCACATTGGTTTGAGCCACTAAAAACCGTGGATCTGAAATATCTCACGTGGAAAGTGGTCATGTTATTGGCCCTGGCATCAGCCAGGCGAGTGTCAGAATTGGCGGCTTTATCATGTAAAAGCCCTTATCTGATTTTTCATATGGATAGGGCAGAATTGAGGACTCGTCCCCAGTTTCTCCCTAAGGTGGTGTCAGCGTTTCACCTGAACCAGCCTATTGTGGTGATGCGGCTACTAAGGATTTGGAGGACTCCAAGTTGCTAGACGTTGTCAGGGCCCTGAAAATATATGTTTCCAGGATGGCTGGAGTCAGAAAATCTGACTCGCTGTTTATCCTATATGCACCCAACAAGCTGGGTGCTCCTGCTTCTAAGCAGACTATTGCTCGTTGGATTTGTAGTACAATTCAGCTTGCACATACTGTGGCAGGCCTGCCACAGCCTAAATCTGTCAATGCTCATTCCACAAGGAAGGTGGGCTCATCTTGGGCGGCTGCCCGAGGGGTCTCGGCTTTACAACTTTGCCGAGCAGCTACTTGGTCAGGGGCAAACACGTTTGCAAAATTCTATAAATTTGATACCCTGGCTGAGGAGGACCTGGAGTTCTCTCATTCGGTGCTGCAGAGTCATCCGCACTCTCCCGCCCGTTTGGGAGCTTTGGTATAATCCCCATGGTCCTTACGGAGTTCCCAGCATCCACTAGGACGTTAGAGAAAATAAGAATTTACTTACCGGTAATTCTGTTTCTCGTAGTCCGTAGTGGATGCTGGGCGCCCATCCCAAGTGCGGTCTATCTGCAATACTTGTACATAGTTATTGTTAACTAAATCGGGTTATTGTTGAGCCATCTGTTGAGAGGCTCTATTGTTTCATACTGTTAACTGTGTTTCATATCACGAGTTGTACGGTGTGATTGGTGTGGCTGGTATGAGTCTTACCCGGGATTCAAAATCCTTCCTTATTGTGTACGCTCGTCCGGGCACAGTACCTAACTGAGGCTTGGAGGAGGGTCATAGTGGGAGGAGCCAGTGCACACCAGGTAGTCTAAGATCTTTCTAGAGTGCCCAGCCTCCTTCGGAGCCCGCTATTCCCCATGGTCCTTACGGAGTTCCCAGCATCCACTACGGACTACGAGAAACAGAATTACCGGTAAGTAAATTCTTATTTTCTGTGCCATATTATGCCTGGATTCTGCTGTCTGTGTCCCTATTGTATGTGCTCTCCTGCTATATACATATATGGATATTATGTAATATTGGCCCAAAAGTATTAAGACTTAAGAAATGATAAAGTAGACAGATAAATTGTGATAAAGTACCAGCTAATCATCTTCCTGTCATGTAACAGGCTTTGATTGAAAAGTGACAGTTAGGAGCTGATTGGCTGTTACTTTATCTCTCTTTATGCGTCTCCACTTTATTACTTTTTAAGGTTTAATACATTTGGGCCATTGTCCTTTATTCCAAAAGGCCGCAGCTATCTCCCCGGGTCTTACTCATGTGTTTCAGCGCAGGACAGCTTATTATACAGCCACAGAAAGTGACATAACTGTTGTCTATGGCTTACGTAGTAATCACAGCTTATTCATTCTATAAGGTTTCTTACTGTGAGACCTCTATTGAGAGAATGGCTGAACGTAAAAATGTGATTGAGCTATTGTGGTAGTAGCTCTCATACAAGCTGTCGTCTTTTACAGTGTTGTGACATTGTACGCTTGTTATCTAATGATCGGTCACTGGGGGAGATGTATCAAGCCTCGGAGCCAGACACAGTGGAGAATCAGTTGCTTTGAGTAAGGTCTCCACATTCTCTCTCTGCAAGGCTTGATACATCTCTGGGGAGAGGATTTGTTGGTGTGTGGAGAGTCTGGTATCCCTAAATATTGCACCCTACATACGAGAACACTGTATACTGCTTAAAGTTTAGTTATAAATTAAAACAAGTAAGTTATTTGGATGCCACGTTTAGTGGCTGTTGCCTCTGGACACAGAATCAGGATGTGACCACAAAGCCGTGGATTATATCAGATTTCCTCTTGTCAGATCGGATTTTACACATATTGGGCCTAATTCTGAGTTGATCGCAGCAGCAATTTTGTTAGCAATTGGGCAAAACCATTTGCACTGCAGGGGGGGGGGGGGGGGGGGCAGATATACTATGTGCAGAGAGAGTTAAATTTGGGTGGGGTGTATTCAAACTGAAATCTAATTTGCAGTGTCAAAATAAAGCAGCCAGTATTTACCCTGCACAGAAACAAAATAACCCACCCAAATCTAACTCTCTCTGCACATGTTACTTCTGCCCCACCTGCAGTGCACATGGTTTTGCCCATTTGCTAACAAACTTGCTGCTGCCATCAACTCAGAATTACCCCTATTGCTGTTTATAATGAAACTTTATACAGATAACTTAGAAAATGTACAACTACATTATTCTATTCCATGTTGTATCTGCACCCCTGTCTTCTAACAATCCTGATTTTTGGTGACTAACCCCCCTCTTCCTGCAGCCTAACCTTATTGTCGACATTCAGAGAATATCAGAATTTCACTTTTTTTTTTTTGTCGACATTTTGACTACATCCTGTCTACATGGAGCCCGAAGTATTGAGTTAGATAACCAGTTCTACAGGGCCCCCTGATTACTGACCCCAGATTACACTGGGCATTAACATGTTTGTTATTTAATTATGTTGTAATATTATATTATTATAATTATGCTTACCATACTGTCCCTTTAATGTCGGGACACTCAAGGATTACACAGGTTCTGTGGCTGATTGAAACCAGATGAAATGCAGTCAGCAGCCACAGAACACGTGTAAATCATAAGTGTCCCGGATTAGAGGGTAAGTACGGTACGCCTCGCTATAATGGAGAGAAAAGGAAACAGTAAGTCATTATGGAGACATGGGAACATTTCCAAGGACAAATCTTTAACTCTGGGGCAGTTCCTGTTTGTAACCATGAGATTGGTTGGAAAAGCTGTTTAGTAATTTGGGACTGGAGTTGCTTTCAGATATTTGTTTGGTCAATGGGGAGTATCCCAGCCTAAATCCCCCCGTACCCCCCCTCACCCATGCACTGTAGACCTCCTGTGTGTAACCTGCCTCCCCCCCTTCAGACCAGACTGTGACTCTTTGACCTGATTATTTTGCAGCGTGGAGCATCCGGCTGGCGGCTACAAGAAGTTGTTTGAGACGGTGGAGGAGCTGGCGACCCCAATGAGCGTCCACGTCACAGGTTAGGCTATTTACTGCTGCTGCCGGCAGCTCCATAGGAGGGGGATACGGGAATGTTACCTTCCATGGCCTTGTTACAGGGCCGCCAGGAGCCCCTCACTCTGGGATTATTGCATCCTATTCTGTTTCCTTTATAAATGACAGCGATGGAAGAAGAGAGCATTTATATTACACTCAGTCATAACAATAAGTTACTTTCTTGTTCTAATTTATTTCTGATAATTATGGAAAAGAGAAAAAAATATGGTATAAAGCTTGATGAAGGATAAAGCTATGCCCGAAATATTGCCGATACCACTGGCTATGCTTTAAGCGGGATGCAGGTAAGATGCCACCTGGTATGATCCTGGCAGTCGGAGTCACGACAGCCGTCATAATGTATGCCGACCATAAGTTTAGCAGGGGGGGGGGGGGGGGGGGGTTCGTTTTTCAGGCACCATCTGGGGCGGGGGGGTTACAGGTAGGCTGCAGGGGGGAAAGGGGGTTAGGTTTAGTCTCTCACTCTCTCCTATATAATAAAAGGACAAAGCTCCTCCTCACCTCTGGGAGAAATTCACATGTTATGCACACTTGTGGCCACTAGATGGCGCCAGATGGAGCAATTGAAGTGTTGCTCTGTTCGTGTGTGCACAACTGAAAGTCTGGGGAGAGTGGAACATCTATAGTGACTTCAGCTTTATATGAAAAAGCAGTGATAGGGCAGGGATAAGTGGAAGGTGATAACGCACCAGCCAATCATTAGGGGTTTGAAAAATGACAGTTAGGAGCTGATTGGCTGGTGCGTTATCACCTTCCACTTATCACTTCTTTTTCTCTTATGTCCTAGACTAGAGGATGCTGGGGTCCACATTAGTACCATGGGGTATAGACGGGTCCACCAGGAGCCATTGGCACTTTAAGAGTTTGAGAGTGTGGGCTGGCTCCTCCCTCTATGCCCCTCCTACCAGACTCAGTTTAGAAAATGTGCCCGAGGAGCCGGTCACAGCTAGGGGAGCTCCTAGGAGTTTCTTTAGTTGTATTTTTTTTTAATAGAGTTTGGGCACAGGGAGGCTGCTGGCAACAGCCTCCCTGCTTTGTGGGACTAAGGGGGGGAGTAGTATCCGCCCTGCAGGGTCTGAGCCACTATCTCCACTGACAGGACACTGAGCTCCTGAGGGGATTGATCATTCCCCGCCACAGGGGATCGCTCATCCCATCAGCATGCCGCCAACCCCCTTACAGAGCCAGAAGACGTCGGTGGTGAGTTAGTCACCGGCCCCCCTGACAAGCGGGGAGCCGGTGTGAAGATGACGGCAACAGGGTAAGGAGCGCAGTACTAACTGCGCTCCAGGGCTCATCGGTACTTGGTGCGGCGCTGTGAGGGGCGCCCTGAGCCAGCGCCTACACCCTACACTGGTCGGCAAGCCTGTCGGGGACCCCAGATCACCGCCAGCACAATTCCTCAGGCCAGTATAAAATTCAAACAGAGCAGGAAGCAGTGCCAGAAAAGGGGGCGGAGCTTCTCCTCAGAGCGGACCCAGCAGCGTTCAGCGCCATCTTTCCTGCATGCAGAGACGCTGACAGGAGAGAGCTGTCCCTCCACATCAACTCCAGCTATACGGTACCAGGGGTTTGTAGAAGGGGGGGAGGCTGTGCAATAGACTGTGTAACCTATTAAGGTACACAGTTAGCGCTGGTAAGGGGTGTCCTTTATCACCTAAAGCGATGTGTGTGGGTTGGCTCCAAACTCTGTGTCTCTCTTGGCATTCTTAGGGGAAACTCTGTCTGCCATTTCCCTGTGTTTGTGTGTGTGGGGTGCTTGCTGTCTTACATAAGCAATGTCTAGGGATTCTGTGTCATATGCTGCAGAGGATATGTCCTCTCAAGATGATCTCATGCCATGTAATCAGGATTGCTCTGGTTTAGCACAGATTCCAATAAGAGAACCTGAATGGTTAACCTCTATTAAGAGTATGATTTCTCAAATTACTACTAGGGTTGCACAGAATGAAACTGCAACTCAGGTTTTACAAAACTATGGCTGTTTGGTCCGGGTCGGCACCTTCAGGGCCCCCTGGCACTCACTCTCAAAAACGTGCTCTTGCCCAGATTATGCAAGACGACACGGATACCGACTCTGACACGGTAGACGGTGATGGGGACGTGCTGCGGGGGGGCGGCATCTTTTGCAAAAGGGGTGCAGTTGATGAGTGAAGCCATTAGAGATGTATAAAATGTTGCTGACGCAATACCTGAACAGGTTGAGGAGGCTTACTTCACGGATAATAAGAAAGCCTTGCTAACCTTTCCTGCATAAAGAGTTAAATGCTATATTTGAAAAATCCTGGGAAAACCCAGAGAAAAAATTCCAGATTCCAAGAAAGGTTCTGGTGGCATTCCCCTTCCCGAAGAAGGATAGAAAGAAATGTGAAAACCCACCCATAGTTGACGCATCTGTGTCCAGACTGTCAAAGAAGGTGGTTTTACCTGTCCCGGGATCTACCACGTTAAAAGAACCGGCTGATCGAAAAATTGATACTACGCTGAAATCCATCAAATATACACAGCTTCGGGGGCGATATTACGCCCTACTATTGCCTGTGCATGGATTTCTAAGGCTATAGTAAAGTGGTCGGGCACGTTACTTGAGGAATTGGATACAATGGATAAGTGACGTTGAATTGTTCTTACGTAACATACAGGATTCTGCGGGATTTACGGAGGAATCCATGAAAGGCCTGGTTTCGATGGCTGCAGGAATATCTTCCATGTCGGTCTCGGCTCGTAGAGGACTCTGGCTGCGCCAATAGTCTGCTGACACGGAATCCAGGAGAGGCGTGGAGAACATACCCTACACAGGTCAGGCTCTATTTGGGGAGGCGCTAGATGCGTGGATTTCCACGGCAACTGCGGGTAAGTCACCTTTTCTTTCTTCAGCTGCGCCTGCTACGAAGAAACCCTTTTCTTCAGCTACGTCACAGTCCTTTCGGACTCCTAAAACAAGGAAGAACAAGCCCCATAACACCTTCTTTAGAGGAGGTCAGGCAAAATTAAAAAAAACCTGCTAGTGCAGGCTCCCAAGACCAGAAGCCCGCTTCTGGTACGTTAAAATCCTCAGCATGACGGTGGACCGCATGGCCTGGAGGAGGGGCTGGTGGGGGCGAGGCTCACACGATTCAGCCATGCGTGGGTGTCGTCCGGCCTGGACTACTGGGTACAGTGTCCGAGGGGTACAGGCTGGAGTTCCAATACCTCCTGCCTCACCAATTCTTCAAATCAGGCTTGCCAGCTTTGCTGGCAGAGAGGGCTATCCTACAGGAAGCCATCCAAAAATTGGAAGGGTCACAGGTCATTGTTCCAGTTCCACCTCATATGCACAACAAGGGTTACTATTCAAACCTTTTCGTGGTACCGAAACCGGATGGTTTGGTCGGGCCAATTTTGAATTTGAAATCGTTAAACCCCTATCTGAGGGAGTTCAAATTCAAAATGGAATCTCTGAGAGCGGTGATCTCAGGTCTGGGGGAGGGGGAGTTTCTGGTATACCTGGATATCAATGATGCGTACCTCCACATTCCAATTTGGCAGCCGCATCAGGCTTATCTCCGAGTCGCACTGTTCCAGGCACTGCCGTTCGGTCTCTCCACGGCACCGAGGGTGTTCACCAAGGTGATGGCAGAGATGATGGTTCTCCTCCGCAAGCAGGGAGTGAACATAATTCCATACCTGGACGATCTACTGATAAAGGCAATGCCAGGGAGAGTTTATTGCAGTCTATCACTCTTACGACTCAACTACTCAGGAGTCACAGTTGGATCCTGAACCTTCCGAAATCACATCTGGAGCCGACAAGGAGCTTGTCTTATCTAGGAATGATCCTCGACATGGAAGTGCAGAGGGTGTTTATTCCAAGAGAGAAAGCGTTGATGATACAATCCATGGTCCGGGATGTCTTGAAATCTGCCCGAGTATCGGTTCATCAGTGCATTCGCCTTCTGGGGTAGATGGTTGCCTCCTACAGTACGGGAGATTCCATGCTCGACCTTTCCAACTGGATCTCCTAGACAAGTGGTCGGGATCTCATCTGCACATGCACCAGAGGATACGTCTCTCACCAACGGCAAAGATTTCGCTCCTCTGGTGGTTGCAAATGCCTCACCTTCTGGAGGGCTGCAGGTTCGGAATCCAGAACTGGATCTTTCTGACCACGGATGCAAGTCTCAGAGGTTGGGGAGCGGTCACCCAAGGGGAAACCTTCCAAGGAAGATGGTCAAATCAGGAAGCCATTCTTCCAATAAAACATTCTGGAACTAAGAGCCGTGTACAACGGTTTTCTCCAAGCGTCTCATCTTCTACAAGATCGGGCCATTCAAGTACAGTCGGACAATGTGACGGTGGTGGCCTACATAAACCGACAGGGAGGAACAAAGAGCAGGGCTGCAATGTCAGATGACAAGAATCCTCCTCTGGGCAGAAAGGCACGCTTTGGCGTTGTCAGCAATCTTCCTTCCAGGAGTGGACAAATGGGAAGCGGACATCCTCAGAAGACACAATCTCCATCCAGGAGAATGGGGCCTTCATCCAGAGGTGTTCACAGACGTGACCAGTCGTTGGGGCGTGCCTCAAATAGACATGATGGCCTCGCGTCTCAACAGGAAACTCCGGAGGTACTGTTCCAGGTCAAGAGACCCACAAGAAGTGGCGGCGGATGCCCTGGTAACTCCGTGGGTGTTCAAGTCAGTGTATGTGTTCCCTCCACTTCTACTCATTCCAGGAATTCTAAAGCTCATAAACAGAACAAGGGTTCAGGCAATTCTCATTGCTCTGGACTGGCCAAGGCGAGCTTGGTACGCGGATCTTCTGCATAGGGAGAGGAAAAAAGAAGTGATAATGCCACTGTATAGGTCATTGGTGCAGCCCTATCTGGAATACTGTGTCCAGTTCTGGAGACCATATCTCCAGAAGGATATAAATACATTAGAGAGTGTACAAAGAAGGGCAACTAAAATGGTGCATGGCCTACATCACAAAACTTACCCGGAAAGGCTAAAATATGTATAGTTTGGAGGAGAGAAGGGAAAGGGGGGACATGATAGAAACTTTCAAATATATCAAGGGTCTTAACAAAGTTCAGGAGGGAAACATTCTTCAAAGGAAGAGAAGTATTAGAACTCAAGGACATACACTGAGACTGGAGGGGAGGAGGTTCAGGGGAAATTTAAGGAAAAATTACTTCACAGAAAGGGTAGTGGATAAGTGGAATAGCCTCCCATCAGAGGTGGTAGAGGCTAAGACTGTAGAGCAATTTAAACATGCTTGGGATAGGCATATGAATATCCTTACAAAGAATTAAGGTTCAATAAGGGTTGAGATTGCCTAAAGGATAAAAAAAAGGGGCAGACTAGATGGGCCAAGTGGTTCTTATCTGCCGTCAAATTCTATGTTTCTATCTACTGCTGGAAGAACCGTGGGGCCTCTTCCTCTTCGTGAGGATCTTCTGCAACAGGGGCCGTTCGCTTATCAGGACTTACCGTGGCTACGTTTGACGGCATGGCGGTTGAACGCCAGATATTAGCTCGTAAAGGTATTCTGAGCAAGGTTATTCCTGCCCTGATACAGGCTCGGAAAGGGGTAACGTCTAAACATTACCATCGCATTTGAAAAAAATGTGTGTATTGGTGTGAATCCAAGAAATTTCCTTTGGTGGAGTTTCAACTTGGACGGTTTCTCCTCTTCCTGCAAGCAGGTGTGGATATGGGTCTGCGTTTGGGATCCATAAAGGTCCAGATTTCGGCCTTATCTATTTTTTCCCAGAAACAATTGGCTGCCTTCCCTAAGGTTCAGACCTTTTTGAAAGAGGTTCTGCACATCCAGCCTCTCTTTGTGGCACCGACGGCACCCTGGGATCTTAACGTGGTGTTGCATTCCTGTAATCGGATTGGTTTGAGCCTCTACAGGAGGTTGAGGTCAAGTTTCTCACGTGGAAGTCTGTCACTTTGTTGGCCTTGCTTCTGCTCGACGTGTGTCGGAGTTGGGGACTTTATCCTGTAAAAGCCCCTATTTAATCTTCCATGAAGATAGAGCTGAGCTCAGTACGCATCAGCAGTTCCTTCCAAAGGTTGTGTCGGCTTTTCATATCAACCAACCTATTGTGGTGCCAGTGGCTACTGACTCCTCAATTCCATCAAAGTCCTTGGATATGGTGAGGGCTTTGAAGATCTATGTGAAGAGGACGGCTCGTCACAGAAAATCGGACTCTTTGTTTGTCCTGTATGATCCCAAGGAAATTGGGTGTCCTGCTTCTAAGCAGACGATTTCTCGCTGGATTAGGTTCACTATCCAGCACGCTTATTCTACGGCAGGATTGCCGTGTTCAAAATCTGTTAAGGCCCACTCTACTCGTAAAGGTGGGGTCTTCCTGGGCGGCTGCCCGGGGTGTCTCGGATTTACAACTTTGCCGAGCGGCTACTTGGTCTCGGTCAAACACGTTTGCTAAGTTCTACCAGTTCGATGCTTTGGCCTCTGAGGACCTAAGGTTTGGTCAATCAGTTCTGCAGGAGCCTCCGCGCTCTCCCTCCCGTTCTGGGAGCTTTGGTACATCCCCATGGTACTAATGTGGACCCCAGCATTCTCTAGGACGTAAGAGAAAATAGGATTTTAATTACCTACTGGTAAATCCTTTTCTCGTAGTCCGTAGAGGATGCTGGGCGCCCACCCAGCGCTTCGTTATCCTGCAGTGGTTATTTGGTTCACTTCAACTTTGTTCTTGGTTGAGTACTGCATTGTTACTTGGTAAGTAATGTTTCAGCTTTTGCTGAGTTTCAAGCGTGTTAGCTTGGTTTGCCTTGTATGTGTGAGCTGGTATGAATCTCGCCACTATCTGTGTATAATCCTTCTCTCAAAGATGTCCATATCGTCGGGCACAGTTTCTAGACTGAGTCTGGTAGGAGGGGCATAAAGGGAGAAGCCCACACTCTCAAACTCTTAAAGTGCCAATGGCTCCTGGTGGACCCGTCTATACCCCATGGTACTAATGTGGACCCTAGCATCCTCTACGGACTACGAGAAAAGGATTTACCGGTAGGTAATTAAAATCCTATTTTCCCTTCTCCAGGTTAATACATCTGCCCCATAATCACATCTGTGCAGTGTATGCAGAAGGCTGTAACACCACACCTAGGACTTCCTCCCATAGGAATGATGAATACTAGATCCAAGCTCTCAGATCTCTCTTCCTTATAGCAAACAGCTGGTATAAAAGATGTCTTTATATTTCTAATGACTCCGAGTCTATCACGCCCGACTGGCCACACAATAAAACAATATTTAAAAAAAAAAAAAAAACCAATCCCTGAGGGCTGAGATTCCGGATAGTGTATTTCTATTAGTTTCATCTGCTGCAGTCACAACAAACGGCTGTTATAGAAACAACCACGACGTAGATTTATCTGGCACAAAACAAATGACATAAAATTCACCAAATAAATATTAACAACAAAAAATAATGCTTTTGTTTAAGCAACACATAACAGCAATTCTATAAATCCTGTAACTGTCCCAAGCATCCCAGGATAAAGGATGAGTCCTAATTACACCGAGTAGTAAGAAATCCGGGGCACCAGATATGTACAGTTCTATCAGTAGCCGCAATGGCTGTCATTGTTTTACGTTGCATTCCCCCTCCTGTGATTCTCCTGGTTATCACGTCCTCTTTCCTCCTTGGGCAGGACGATTACCCCCGTGGCTGTCCGGCAGCCTGCTACGATGCGGCCCTGGTCTGTTCGAGGTTGGCTCGGAGCAGTTCTACCACTTATTTGATGGACAAGCTCTTCTCCACAAGTTTGAGATCAGAGAAGGGAACGTCACATATCATCGGAGGTGCGTGTGACATCGATGGTCTCTTCCTGTGACTCCTTTGTGTGTTTGTCATTAATACCACCACTTATTTGCGCCACTAATTTACGCAGCCCGGTACTGAGAGTACGTGTCACGAGCACTTCTCTTACTTGTACGATCACCTACTCCATACAACGGCACCTAACCCTCGGTTTCTTCCACCCTTATGCGTATTCAGTCCCCTGATGCAGCAATGTTTACAATATTTCTCTGACGTCCTAGTGGATGCTGGGAACTCCGTAAGGACCATGGGGAATAGCGGCTCCGCAGGAGACTGGGCACAAAAAGAAAGCTTTAGGACTACCTGGTGTGCACTGGCTCCTCCCCCTATGACCCTCCTCCAAGCCTCAGTTAGATTTTTGTGCCCGACCGAGCAGGGTGCAATCTAGGGGGCTCTCCTGAGCTTCTTAGATAAAAGTTAGTTTTAGGTTTTTTATTTTCAGTGAGACCTGCTGGCAACAGGCTCACTGCATCGAGGGACTAAGGGGAGAAGAAGCGAACCTGCCTGCTTGCAGCCAGCTTGGGCTTCTTAGGCTACTGGACACCATTAGCTCCAGAGGGATCGAACACAGGCCCAGCCTCGGAGTCCGGTCCCAGAGCCGCGCCGCCGGCCCCCTTACAGAGCCAGAAGCAAGAAGAGGTCCGGAAAATCGGCGGCAGAAGACATCAGTCTTCATCAAGGTAGCGCACAGCACTGCAGCTGTGCGCCATTGCTCCTCATGCACACCTCACACTGCGGTCACTGATGGGTGCAGGGCGCTGGGGGGGGGCGCCCTGAGCAGCAATATTTTTTTTTTTTTTTTTTAACAATTTTCTTTATTCACACCAAGGAAGACTGACAGGTCAACAGCATGTGGTACAGAATGCAATGGCATAATAAAATGTATATAACAGTCTTCAAGGCGGCAGTTTTCCAATTATTTTGAATATAATTAACAGATAGACATAATATCTCCTCATAACAGGAGCGCAACTTGGGGGAAATGGGAACATCTGGAGGTAACGTGGAGGTAGGGAGGGGGGGCAGAGAGACAGAAAAGAGAGAGAGAAGGAGGGGAGGGAGGGGACAACAAATCCGTTCTAATCGACATTGTGTGTACGATATCAGGACTGTCTGCATAGCTTATAGGCAATATAATCATTTCACATATAATGGGCATACCTGTATAGCATGAGGCAGGTCAGAGATAGTCAGGTCCCAGCATTTCGGAGCGGCGTCCGGAGAGAGGGCCCGGGTGCGACCCACTCGGGGTACAATGAGATGGGGCCAAAGGCCAGGATTGAATCCTAAGTTGGGGAGGACCGCGTGTTTAACCAAGGACCCCAAACCAATTCGAATTTGAGGGGGCAGTCATGCAGGTAATAGGTGATTTTTTCCATGTTGGCCACAAACCATATATAGTTGTTCAGGGCAGGGATCGTGGGCGGAGCGGTGTTTTTCCAGTTTTTAGCAATCAAGGATTTAGCCGCTACTAGTATATGGGAAAATAGTTTATTCAGTAGGGGGTCTAGGTCTGGGTGTGGCCGGGCCAGAAGAAACATCCATGGGTCCAGTGTAAGCTTAAGACCTGCTAGGGAGTTTAATATGTCGAGCACTTTCCTCCAGTAGTTAAGGATACGTGGGCAGGTCCACCAAATATGGAGGAGCGTACCCCGTAGGCCGCATCCCCGCCAACACACCGGGGTGGCAGAAGGAAACATCCGCGATAGTTTGTCAGGGGTATAATACCACCTGTAGTATAATTTATAGGAAGTCTCCTTGAGTCGGGTCGAGATTGAGCTTTTAGCAATTCCCTCCCGAACCTCCTCCCAACATGTTTCGTCGGGGGGGGGGGGCCAGGTCTCTCTCCCACTCCCGCTCGTGGCGGGTCTGCGGCCCGGAGGAGGTCTCAACCATCAGGTTATATATTTTTGAGATTAGGCCTCTGCTTATGGGTTTTGCAAGACATAAAGACTCATAGGGTGTGAGATCCCGCAGGGCGTCGGCCTGAGGTAGGGATAGAAGGAAGTGACGTAGTTGGAAGTATTCAAAGAAGGGAGGGGACAGTGAGGGGAATTTGGACTTAATGACATCTACTGACATCCATTGGCCTTGGAGAGATAGGTCGTGGACCACAAGGATCCGGGCATTAAACCAGGATGTAAATGTGCGGGGAGAAATCCCGGCGGGGAAGTCTGGGTTATCCCAGAGGGGTGTAAGAGGGGAGCGTGGGGAAGATAGGTGGTATTTCGTGATAGACTTGTGCCAGATAGATAAGTGAAATTTAAGGGAAGGTGAAATGTCTCTAAGGGCCAGTTGGTGTGGTTTGCCCAGGCCCCACAGCGAAGCCAGTGAACGGAATCCCATAGATAGTGCGGCGAGATCAACCCAGGCGATACAGCCACGGGGTGCAAATGAAGCCACCATTTGACTGAGATGGCTGGCCACGTAGTAAAATTTAATATCTGGGAATCCACGACCTCCCGCAGTGCGGGGAAGTCGAAGTACATTAAAGGCAATCCGAGGGGGTTTGTCGTTCCAGACAAACTTCACAAATGAGGCCTGGGCATCCCTGAGGACCTTCTCCGGGACCCTCACAGGCAGGGTCTGAAAAAGATATAAAAGTTGTGGCATAGCTGTCATTTTAAGGGCGATTATCCTACCCAGCCAGGATATAATGTGCGTCCTCCATCTCACCAAATCTGATTTGATCTTGTTCAGTATCCGTGGAAAATTTTCAGAGTATAGGGAATTATAGTGGGAGGTAATATAGACTCCTAGGTATTTTATCTTATTGGTTTGCCAACGTAAGTCAAAGGAGGATTGTAGAGAGCGCCTAATGTCTCCAGGGACATGAAGCAGCATGGCTTCTGATTTAGAGTAGTTTATTTTATATCCCGAAAGGGAGCCATATTCCTCTATAATCCTGTATAGGGCGGGTAGGGAAGACTGCGGCTGGGTTAGAGATAGGAGGACATCGTCGGCAAAAAGGGAAATTTTGGACTCCTGTGGGCCCATCTGCACTCCCCGAACACTGTCTGATTTCCTAATCATAGCTGCTAGTGGCTCAATGACCATGGCGAACACCAGGGGCGAGAGAGGACAACCCTGTCTAGTTCCATTAGTCAATGGGAAGGGGGGGGAGAGTATCCCGTTGGTAAGAACTTTTGCTATCGGAGAGGAATAGAGTGCTGAGATCCCAGTCAGAAATTTCGCCGATATCCCAAATGCCTGAAGAGTCTGCAGTAAGAACGGCCAAGAAATGCGATCAAACGCCTTCTCAGCATCAAGGGAAAGGATAATAGATGGGGTTTGTCTGATATTCAGTAGGTGGATAGTGTCGATCGCTTTTCTAGTGTTGTCTCTGGCCTGGCGTCCTGGTATGAATCCCACTTGATCATAGTGAATCAATTCAGGTAACACCCCGTTGAGGCGGGTGGCCAGGATCTTTGCATATATTTTAATATCAAGGTTCAGTAGGGATATAGGGCGGTAGCTAGCGCAATTTCGTGGGTCTCTACCCTCCTTATGTATAACTATTACTCTGGCCTCCAACATGGTGCTTGGTAGTGGGGCTCCCTGTAGGACTGCATTAAACAGTACCCGTAAATGGGGGACCAACAAGGGGGCAAATTTTTTGTAATATGAGGCCGTAAAGCCGTCGGGGCCTGGGGCTTTAGAAGATTTAAGGTTTCTCAGGACGGCTGTTATTTCCTCCTCCGTGATATCTCTGTTCAAATCTGCCGCATCAGTGACAGATAGTTGGGGGAGGTCAGCTTGTCGGAGAAATTCTGAGATTAACACATCAGGGGGGTTGGGGCTTGGGGCCTTGGGGTTTAAGTTGTATAGCTTGCTATAATAGTCTCGAAATTCCCTGTTTATACCTCCTGGGTCATATGTAAGTACTCCAGAGTCGGACTTTACCGCTAAAATATTGTTACGAGAGGTTTGTGCTCTAAGGCGAGATGCCAGGATTCTATCGGCTTTGTCGCCTTTCTCGTAGAAGGTCTGGTTAAGCCTCTGAAGAGTCTTCGCCGTGCGTTCCGACAGAGATAGTGACATTGCATTCCTAGCCTCTAGCAGGGGCTCTAGGTTAGCGGCGGTGGGGGACAGTTTGTGTTGTCGTTCAAGGGTCTGGAGTCTCGTGGAGAGGGAGAGGAAGCTGAGCTTCTGGGATTTTTTAAACCTAGCCGTCTGGCTTATCAGATGGCCTCGTAGGACAGCTTTGTGTGCTTCCCACAGAGTAGTCGGGGATGTCTCCGGGACATCGTTGAGAAGGAAGTATTCGGTCAGGCAGTCCTTAATTTGAGAGGTGACTTCACAGTTATGTAAGATGGAGTCGTTCAGACGCCAGGAAACGGGGGGGGGGTCGCGGGGTGATGGATTGGAGTACGGCAGTGATCGGGCAATGGTCCGACCAAACCATAGGGAGGATACCAGCGGATTTCAGTTTTGGAGATATATCCCGGCTGAGCAGGATCATGTCTATTCTAGAGTAAGTTTTATGTACCGGGGAATAGAAGGTGTAGTCTCTAGTCAAAGGTTCAGATATCCTAAAGGAATCGAATAGCAAGTGGGTTTTTAAAAGATCTAGTAAGGCAAGGGATGCTAACGACGGGCGGGAGTGGAGGGGGGACCCAGGCCGTGGAGGGGATGATCTATCTAAAGAGGCATCTAGCACCTCGTTAAAATCCCCAGCCATGATAACTTCTCCTCGGCCGAGGCTAGTTAGTTGCGCGCTGATTTTCCTGAAAAATGCAGCTTGGTTTTGGTTTGGTGCGTATATGTTAATTAGGGTGCATAGGCTATCATTCAGCTTCCCCACTAGGATAAGCCATCTACCTGCTTTATCTGCATGACTGTCCAGCAGCTCAAACGTTAGGTGGGCAGCTATCAAGATGGAAACCCCCCTCTTCTTCTGTGTGGCATCGCATGCGTGAAACGTGAGTGGGTAAGCTTTGGATTTTAGGGCGGGGTGTAGGGATTTCTTAAAATGTGTTTCCTGAAGGAAGACTAAATCTCCTTTGGACTGCTTAAGGGAGAGAAATAGTTTAGTGCGTTTATGGGGGCTATTCAAACCTTTAACATTGTGCGAGTAGACTTTAAGAGCCATGGCCGGCCGGGTCTCGAAGCGCTTCATCTCCTCCCTCCGGACACCGCATCCCTACAGAGAGCCAGAAC
This sequence comes from Pseudophryne corroboree, assembly GCF_028390025.1. Taxonomy (NCBI): domain Eukaryota; kingdom Metazoa; phylum Chordata; class Amphibia; order Anura; family Myobatrachidae; genus Pseudophryne; species Pseudophryne corroboree. The sequence continues at coordinate 32,297,635 of NC_086452.1, forward strand.
AAAAACATTGTGAGTGTATGCAGATTCTGATTGGTATTTGTGGATTGACGGACAAAAGGAAAGAAAAAGCCTAGAAACCGAGATGGTGATAGAAATAGGGAGGACAAAACGAGGGAAAGACAGGGAAGAGAGGGGGGTTGGAGACCAGAAAAAACGGCATCTGGCCATATGTGCCGGTCAAGGGGAAACCATAGGGGGTCACCAGGTGACAACGACCGGGCAAGGGTATAAGACCCAAGTGTGGGGACGCGGCCTGGCCGAGCCAGACGCATCAAAGGTTGTGGGCGCTCATCTCAGTGCCCTGAGCCTGGGAATCTACGCTTGAAAGGATATATGCGTAAATATCTGCTCCCCATCTCCACCCTCCCCTGGATTGTCTAGCCATATACCAGCGGCCAGCTTATCTTGTCATATCTAGATGGCGGTGTATTGGATACGGGGAGGTGGAACCCTGTTAGGGCGGAAGCAGGAAAAAGCCACATCTGGGAAAGACAGACATACAGATAGACAATATAGGAAAGGAGAATAAGGCAACTTTTAGACTAGGCTGTCCTCAGGGGACTCGGCCAACAGAGGCGGACTTCCGAGTTGGGGGGACCCGCGTCCAATCACGGGTCAGGGAGCGTCTCGGGGTATCGGACGATTCTGCGTGGGGAGCCTCGTTTGTCCGCAGCGGGGATTCGGGCATATTCAGAGACGAGGTAACACCTAGGTTGCGAAGGAGATCTTTAGCTTCGGCTAGGTCCTTAGCCGAGTGGAGGCGGTTATGGTGCCACACAAGTATGCGGAAGGGGAATCCCCATCTATATCTAATGCCCTTATCACGGAGAGCCAGAGTGATAGGACGGAATTCCTTTCTTTTAATTAGCGTGCTGGGAGCAATGTCCTGGAATATTTGGAGGGAGTGACCCAGAAAGTCCAGTTTAGAGAGTTTTCTAGTCTCCCGGAGCAAGTCCTCTTTAGCCGAATAGTAGTGGCAGCGAAGAATGACGTCTCTTGGTTGAGCTTGGTCCTGAGAGCGGGGACGAAGTGCTCTGTGGGCTCTGTCCAGCAGAAATTGATCGTCCGGCGTTGAAGGCAAAAGATGGGCGAACAGTTTCTTAAGGAAGCCGGGAAGGGATGTCATATCGATTTCTTCTGGGATCCCCCTAATGCGGAGATTATTCCGGCGCGCCCGATTATCCTGGTCTTCCTGATGTTCCTGGATTAGGCGTATTTCTTGTCTCATAGTATGGATATCGTCTTCTACTCCCTGCTGAAAGGCGACCACTTCGTCCATTTTGGACTCCAAGTGGTCTGTTCTGTCCCCCAGGTCTGTGATGTCGGCCTTAAGAGAGGTGATAGCGGTGTGTACCTCCGCCTGAATCGCCTGTACCGATCTTCTTGTCTCCTTAATTTCACAGAAAAGTAGGTGGAGATCCTTTCGGGTCAGAGGAGAGTGGTCGGAGTCCTCCGAGTCTGAGGCGTCGAGTTGCGGCGTGGTCTCTTGGTCTGATTTTTTGGTATTTGCATAGGCAAATTTCTTCAGGTTCGGGGTCGCCGCTGCTGTTTGTTGCTTTTTGTTGCCTTTAGACATAGTGAGGTTGCGTGTGTATGAACTGGTTCAAGAGAATTACTGCATCGGAGTGTTTAAAATAGTCCCGGTGGTGGAGACGGAGCAGCTTCCAATTAATAACATAGGTGATCCCGAGACTCAGGGCATGATCCAACGAGTCACATTATGAGATATAGGCTACTCAGCCTGTAGCTGGGAGCAGATATGAGGGCCGCCAGCAGATGGAGCTCCAGGATCATATATCATGAGAGAAGCAGAGCAGTGTAAAATGGTGGATAATGGGTTACTCTGCCCTGGTTAAGTGTCCGGCTCCGGGGGTTCCTAGTGGGCTTTTTTGTGGAATGCCCGAATGGGTTGAGCTGCTCTGGTAATCATGAGGTAGGGGGTAGTGAGGGTATGGCGGGCTAGGGCCTGCGGGCCCAGTGGATACCCACTACTATCTCTGCCCGGCAGAGATATTTATAGATTGGGGGGCACACTTCCAGGATCCACAGGGGTGGAATCCTTCCTGCGGTCCAGCCGACACACAGGTTCCCCTGGTCTCACCTTCAGATCCCGCCGGCCGCGTCCGCACCCGGTCTCACTCGCCAAGATGGCCGCCAGCATCCGGGCCGATTCCTCCAGGCCCCTGGGTGTTGCGTCTCGTTCACTCCAGGCAGAGAAGGCAGCTCCGATGTCAAGGGACAGGGCCGCCGCCCGCTGCACTCTGCAAAGGTCCGCCACCAGCCCCCGGCGGATCGCGATGCTCGTCCCGTCACACACAGGGCTCGCCGCAGGCAGCCGCCCGCGCCCCGTCTCCCTCGTTGTCGGAAGCCCGCGGGGCCCCGCAGCCACGGAGGTCACAAGAGGTTTTGCAGAGAGTGTAGCTGGGTCCCGCTTGTCTTCTGTAGGAACCACCGCTCTCCTCCACACCGATCGGGGCTTCCTCCAAACTTTAGCCCCCGGCCTCAGCCCGGCACCTAGGCCCCAACCCGCAAGGAGGCAGGAGGCCTCCTCCGGCTCTGGGACTCGGCGTTATGGGAGCAGGGGGGACCGTGTAAGGCAGTAGGATCGTGCTGGGGATAAATGTAAGCCGAATTAGGGGCTAATTCTGTCTTTTATCAGCTCTGGTGCCTGGAGCTGATCCTAAGCACGTCTTTCCAGCTCAGCTGCTCGGCCACGCCCCCCTGAGCAGCAATATTAACACCTTGGCTGGCAAAAATACATCACATATAACCCCCAGGGCTATATGGATGTACATTAACCCCTGCCAGAATCCATAAAAATGCGGGAGAAAAGTCCGCGAAAAAGGGGCGGAGCTATCTCCTTCAGCACACTGGCGCCATTTTTCCCTCACAGCTCCGTTGGAGGGAAGCTCCCTGGCTCTCCCCTGCAGTTAATACACTACAGAAAGGGTTAAAAAGAGAGGGGGGGCACAATTTAGGCGCAGTATACAATATATGCAGCTATAAGGGAAAACACTTTTTTATAGGTGCTATCCCTGTGATATATAGCGCACTGGTGTGTGCTGGCATACTCTCCCTCTGTCTCCCCAAAGGGCTTTGTGGGGTCCTGTCCTCTATCAGAGCATTCCCTGTGTGTGTGCTGTGTGTCGGTACGGCTGTGTCGACAGGTATGTGGAGGATAATGAGGTGGAGGCGGAGCGAATGCCTGTAAATATGTTGTCACCCCCTGCGGGGTCGACACCGGTGTGGTTGAACTTATGGAAGGATTACGTGAAAGTGTCAACTCCTTACATAAAAGGTCGACGACACAGAACAGCCGGCTACTCAGCTTGTGCCTGTTCCAGCGTCTCAAATGTCATGGGGGGCTCTAAAATCGCCCGCTACCTCAGATAACAGACACAGATGTCGACACAGATACTGACTCCAGTGTCGACATCGATGAGACTGGTGTACCCTCCCAATAGGTCCACCCGTTACAGGATTGGGGCAATGAAAAATGTATTACACATTTATGATTACACCCCAGGTACCACATAAAAGGGTATTGTGTTTGGTGAGAGAAAACTATTAGTAGTTTTTCCTGCATCTGAGAAATTAAATGAGGTGTGTGAGGAAGAGTGGTCTTCCCCCGGTAAGAAATTGATAATTTCTAAAACAGTTCTTGGCAGCGTACCCTTTCCCGCCAGAGGATAGGTCACGCGGGGGAAACACCCCATAGGGTAGATACAGCGCTTACACGCTTATCAGAAAAGGTGGCACTACCGTCTCCGGATACGGACGCCCTGAAGGAACCTGCTGATAGAAAGCAGGAGGTTACCCTATAAGATATAGTCACACACTAGGGCATTATATTGCGACCAGCCGTTGCTTCGGCATGGATGTGCAGTGCTCCCGCTGCGTGGTCAGATTCCCTGTCGGAAAATAACTATGGATAGGGACAATATTTTGCTGAAAATAGAGCATATAAAAGACGTGGTCTTATACATGCGTGATGCACAGAGGGATATTTGCCGGCTGGCATCAAAAATAAGCGCTAGGTCCATTGCCGCCAGACGGGGGTTATGGACTTGGCAATGGTCAGGCGATGCCGACTCGAATCGGCACATGGAAGTTGCCCTATAAGGGGGTAAAACTGTTTGGGGATGGTTTTTTAGACCTCGTTTCCACAGCTACTGCTGGGAAATCGATTTTTTTGCCACAGGCTACCCCACAACAAAAGAAAGCACCGTATCATCAAGTACAGTCCTTCGGCCCCAGAAAAGCAAGAGGGCTAGAGGCTCATACTTTCTGCCGAGAGGCAAAGGTAGAGGAAAAAGCTGCAACACACAGCTAGTTCCCAAGAGCAGAAGTCCTCCCTGCGTCCGGTAGGTCCACAGCATGGTGCTGGGGCTGCTCAGGCGGACCCGGGTACGGTGGGGGCCCGTCTCAGATATTTCAGCGGACAGTGGGCTTTTCTCACATGGATCCCTGGGTCCTTCAAGTAGTATCTCAGGGGTACAGGCTGGAGTTCGAGACGTTCTTCCCCCCGCCGTTTCCTAAAATCTGCCTTACCGGCACCTCCCTCTGCCAGGGAGACGGTGTTGGTGGATATTCAACACTATAATCACAACAAGTGATTGTCAAGGTGCCCCTCCTTCAGCAAGGAAGGGGTTACTATTCCACAGTGGTTGTGGTACCGAAACGGTTCGGTGAGACCCATCTTGAAATTAAAATACTTGAACTTTTATATCAGAAGATTCAAGTTCAAGATGGAATCGCTCAGGGCGGTTATTACGAGCCTGGACGAGGGGGATTACAGGGTCTCCCTGGACATCAAGGATGCGTACCTGCATGTCCCCATTTACCCTCCTCACCAGGGGTACCTCAGATATGTGGTACAGGACTGTCACTATCAGTTCCAGACGCGGCCGTTGGAGTTGTCCACGGCACCGAAGGTCTTTACCTAGGTAATGGCCGAAGTGATGATACTCCTTCGCAAGAAGGAAGTTTTTATTATCCTGTACTTGGACGATCTCCTGATAAAGGCGAGGTCCAAAGAACAGTTGGTAGTGGGGGTAGCACTCTCTCGGGAAGTGCTACAACAGCACGACTGGATTCTCAATATTCCAAAGTCACAGCTGGTCCCGACGACACGTCTTCTGTTCCTGGGAATGTTTCTGAACGCAGACCAGAAAAGAGTGTTTCTTCCAGTGGAAAAAGCCGAGGAGTTGTCATCTCTAGTCAGAGACATCCTAAAACCAGGACATGTGTCGGTACATCAATGCACACGAGTCCTGGGAAAAATGGTAGCTTCGTACGAAGCATAATTCCATTCGGAAGACTCCACGCAAAGACGTTCCAGTGGGACCTGTGGGACTAATGGTCCGGGTCCCATCTACAGATACAACAGCGGATAACCCTGTCAGCAAGAAACAGGGTGTCGCTGCTGTGGTGGCTGCAGAGGGCTCATCTACTAGAGGGCCGCAGATTCGGAATACAGGACTGGGTCCTGGTGACCACGGATGCCAGCCTTCGGGGCTGGGGTGCAGTCACACAGGGAAGAAATTTCCAAGGAGATTTCGCTTCACATAAATATTCTGCAGCTAAGGGCCATTTACAATGCCCTAAGCCAAGCAAGGCCCCTGCTTCAGAACCAGCCGGTAGTGATCCAATCAGACAACATCACGGCGGTCGCCCATGTACACAGACAGGGCGGCACAAGAAGCAGGATGGCGATGGCAGAAGCCACAAGGATTCTCCGATATGCGACCTACACCCAGGAGAATGGGGACTTCATCCAGAAGTTTTCCAAATGCGGGTAAACCGTTGGGAATGACCACGGGTGGACATGATGGCGTCCCACCTCAACAAGAAGTTGAAAAGATATTGCGCCAGGTCAAGGGACCCTCAGGCGATCGCTGGGGATGCTCTAGTGACATCGTGGGTGTACCAGTCGGTTTATGTGTCTCCTCTTCTACCTCTCATACCCAAGGTACTGAGAATAATAAGAAGGCGAGGAGTGAAAACATACTCTGGGTTCCGGATTGGCCATGAAGAGCTTGGTACCCGGAACTTCAAGAGATGCTGGCAGAGGACCCTTGGCCTCTGCCGCTCAGACAAGACCTGCTGCAGCAGGGACCCTGTCTGTTCCAAGACTTACCGCGGCTGCGTTTGACGGCATGGCGGTAGAACACCGGATCCTAAAGGAAAAGGGTATTCCGAAGGAAGTCATCCCTACCCTGATCATAGCCAGGAAGGATGTCACCGCAAGACATTATCGCTGCGTTTGGCGAAAATTTGTTGCTTGGTGGGAGGCCATGAAGGCCCCGACGGAGGAATTTCAACTATGTCGATTCCTGCACTTCCTGCAAGCAGGGGTGACGTTTGGGCCTCAAATTGGGGTCCATCAAGGTCCAGATTTCGGCTCTGTCGATTTTCTTCCAGAAAGAACTGGCTTCACTGCCTGAAGTTCAGACTTTGGTTAAAGGAGTACTACATATTCAGCCTTCTTTTGTGCCTCCTGTGGCACTTTTTGGATCTCAACGTGGTGTTGGATTTCCTAAAGTCGCATTGGTTGAGCCACTTAAAACCATGGAGCTAAAGTATCTCGCGTGGAAAGTGGTCATGCTGTTGGCCTTGGCCTTGGCCAGGCGTGTGTCAGAATTGGCGGCTTTGTCATGTAAAAGCCCTTATCTGATTTTCTATATGGATAGGGCAGAGTTGAGGACTCGTCCTCAGTTTCTCCCGAAGGTGGTCTCAGGTTTTCACTTGAACCAACCTATTGTGGTGCCTGCGGCTACTAGGGACTTGGAGGATTCCAAGTTGCTGGACGTAGTCAGGGCCCTGAAAATTTTATTTTTCCAGGACGGCTGGAGTCAGGAAAACTGACTCGCTGTTTATCCTGATGGCACCCAACAAGCTGGGTGCTCCTGCTTCTAAGCAGTCTATTGCGCGCTGGATTTGTAGCACTATTCAGCTGGCGCATTCTGCGGTAGGATTACCGCAGCCTAAATCAATAAAAGCCCATTCCACAAGGACGGTGGGCTCATCTTCGGCGGCTGCCCGAGGGGTCTCGGCTTTACAACTTTGCCGAGCAGCTACTTGGTCAGGGGCAAACACGTTTGCAAAATTCTATGAATTTGATACCCTGGCTGAGGAGGACCTGGAGTTCTCTCATTCGGTGCTGCAGAGTCATCCGCACTCTCCCGCCCGTTTGGGAGCTTTGGTATAATCCCCATGGTCCTTACGGAGTTCCCAGCATCCACTAGGACGTCAGAGAAAATAAGAATTTACTTACCGATAATTCTATTTCTCGTAGTCCGTAGTGGATGCTGGGCGCCCATCCCAAGTGCGGATTGTCTGCAATACTTGTACATAGTTATTGTTAACTAATCGGGTTCTTGTTGTGAGCCATCTATTCAGAGGCTCCTCTGTTATCATGCTGTTAACTGGGTTTCATATCACAAGTTGTACGGTGTGATTGGTGTGGCTGGTATGAGTCTTACCCGGGATTCAAAATCCTTCCTTATTGTGTACGCTCGTCCGGGCACAGTATCCTAACTGAGGCTTGGAGGAGGGTCATAGGGGGAGGAGCCAGTGCACACCAGGTAGTCCTAAAGCTTTCTTTTTGTGCCCAGTCTCCTGCGGAGCCGCTATTCCCCATGGTCCTTACGGAGTTCCCAGCATCCACTACGGACTTCGAGAAATAGAATTATCGGTAAGTAAATTCTTATTTTATTTATTAACAGTTTCTTATATAGCGCAGCAAATTCCGTTGCGCTTTACAATTGGAAATAACAATGATATAACAAAACTGGGTAATAACAAACAGTCATAGAGGTAGGAGGGCCCTGCTCGCAAGCTTACAATCTGTAGGGAAATAGGCATGGATACCCAAGGATAGGTGCTGTCTATTGGAGAGTCATCCACCAGATCGCAAAGGTTCTTGGTAGCCCACCAGATATGGTCACACAGCAATGATGAACCGGGGTCGGGAGGAAGGGAAAGTGAAGAATGAGAAGACGTATGAGGATATGTGTGGACTGTGCAGAGTGGATGCAATTTGATATGAAAGTTATGTGAGCGATTCTGGAATTTGATAATCTTGTCTGAAGAGGTGAGTTTTCAGGGAACACTTGAAGGTTTGGAGACTAGAGGAGAGTCTTATTGTGCGTGGTAGGGCATTCCACAGAGTGGGTGCAGCTCGATGAAAGTCCTGCAATCGTGAGTGGGAGCGAGTAATGAGTGTGGATGAGAGACGCAGGTCTTGTGAAGAGCGGAGAGGTCGGGTTGGGAGATATTTTGTGCACAGGAGGCGGGGAGTGGGACAAGTATCAGCCGGCTACAGAGACTGATAGGGCAAAATCCTCTGTCGCTGAGTTCTTGGCTGAAATAAGGATTTCTCTTCATATAAAGCCATCCTCAGATGGCGTTATATACAGTAAGCATTAGGCATTTTGTTTAACGCTTTCCTGCTACCTGAAAAGCGGAAATTGTTAACGCGCGATGTGTGCTGAGCAAGGGGGGCCGCTCATTTCACCGCTGCATGCAGGCCAATCTAGCTCCGGCGATATCGCTGTGGGTGGATACACACTGAGAGATCCGTGCTTCACTTCTAAGCAATCTAGTCAGATTGCTTAGAATTTAAGCACGGATCTCTCTGTGTGTATCCCCCACAGCAATATCGCCGGTGCTAGATTGTCAGTCCTAACGGTCATTTTTAAAACGCAGCCTGTAACATGACAGTTAGGAGCTGATTGGTTGGTGCTTTATTACCGTGCCATTTATCACTCTCCAAGGCTTGATAAATCTTGGCCTAAATTCCCTTAATAAAGGTGCATGCATACACAGGTACACACACTAGGGACATTACAGCCATGGGCTCCAGTCTCCCTCATTATAACTTACCACCGCTGCCTACAAAGCACCAATCAGACCCAGTGACAAGCCAGCACCTAAGCAGCAGGGTAGCACAGTAGTATGCATTGCAGTTACACTGCCCGGTGTGTCTGGCCACAGGTTTGTGAAGACCGACGCCTACGTCAGAGCGATGACTGAGAAGAGAATCGTAATCACAGAGTTCGGCACCTTCGCTTTTCCCGATCCCTGCAAGAATATATTTTCCAGGTAAGTGAGGAATGCGCCGCGCAGAGAGGAGCACGCTGTGCAAAATGCGTCACCGCTGAAACTGTATATTCTCTGCGCAGGTTCTTCTCCTACTTCAAAGGCATAGAGGTGACTGACAACGCCCTGGTGAACATTTACCCGGTGGGTGAAGACTTCTACGCCTGCACAGAAACCAATTACATAACCAAGGTCGACCCAAAGACTCTAGAAACCATCAAAAAGGTGCAGAACGCAGGTGTTCCAAGTTGCTGTTCATATGTCAACCAGATGCCCTTCATGTATGACTGTGTGGTAGGGTTTGCCTTTCTGAATGCTAATATTGTATCATCGCTTGCTTACTAGTGATGTCACTACTTCCCAGCGCATTGATAGGGTGCACTCTCAGCCGACAAAATGGCGGGCGTTGTGCAGGCTGAAATGATGTCCGTGAGGATGCTGCAGATTGAGTTACGAGGCACAAAGTACCTCATGTTGTAGTGATGATGTGACTAGTACCGACACAGTAGTCATTTGACTTAAAGCTTTATAACCATGTCGGTTTTATAATGCTAGACCTACTTTACCATCAAATTCTATTGCCAATACGTAGAATGCTTGAAATCACATTACTGCTCAAATATCACGTACAGTACAAAATAAATTCCCAGATGCCTTTTTAGCAAAACAAACAATTCAATGGGTTCAAGAAATATTCACCGGCCATCCCGCAGAACGTCTCTACACTTCACAGAGTTAATGTGACCATGCATTACAGCTAGTGGACCCATGCCAAACCAGCCCCACAGCGTAACGCCACCACCTCCGTACTTTACTGTAGGTACTGTACACTCTGGCATCAGACGTTCTCCTGGCAATCGCCAAACACGTCCATCTGATCTGAAAAGTGTAACCCCGTGATCCGTCACTCCATAACACTCGCCGCCATTGTCTGGCCTTTACACCATCGTAAGCGCTGAGCTGCGTTCTTCTTTGTGATTAAAGGTTTATGAGCAGCTGCTCGCCCATAATATCCAAGTGCATGGGGCTCCGTACCACGTGTTCTTGTGGCAACCGGCACATTAGTGGCCATTTGGAACTCCTGTGCACTGGTATGCATGATATGACCTCTGTTCTTTCACAGCTCACTGTTTAGCACTCTCCGGGCCCTGGGTTTCAGTTTTGGGGGTCTTCCAGGGCGAGGGGCATTCCTGCAATGACCGTCCTTCTTCCACGCAGTAATGACAAGAGACACAGTAGATTTAGGAACCTCCCTAACATCCGCAATGTTTCTCACACTCATACCTCCGATGGCGCAGCCTATGATGATCCCTTTTCACACTCTGGAGGTCATTCAGACCCGATCGCTCGCTGCAGATTGTCGCAGCGATCAGGTCAGAACTGTGCATGCGCCACAGTGCGCCGGCGCATGGCAGCTGTCGTTGCCTAGCGATCGCCTCTGAATCAGAGGCGGTCGCTGGGCGGGAGGGGGCTAGATGGCGGCGTTAAGACGCCGTTTAGGGGGAGCGGTCCGGCTAACGCAGGCGTGGCCGGACCGTTGGGGGGGGGCGGGTCGTGGCGGCTGCGTGACGTCACACGCAGCCGCTGCGGGCCGGGGAGCGATGAGTAGCTCCCGGCCAGCACGCTAAAACTGCGCTGGTCGGGAGCTACTCTTGAAGTGCAAAGGCATCGCCGCTGTGCGATGCCTTTGCAGTTTTGTGGGGGGGGAGGGGGCACTGACATGCGGGGTGGACTAGCCCTGTGCTGGGCGTCCCCCCGCATGTATGAGTCCATGATCGTGGCTGTGCTAAATTTAGCACAGCTACGATCAACTCGGAATGACCCCCACTGTTCGCTCCTCTCCGGCAAGCCATTTCGTTAGCAAATTATCTAATTAGTGCCCCCATTTTGGGGGTGTCCAATTACTTTTGGCTACATAGGTACAAGACACCACCTGACTCATAAGCATACATCCGCAGTAGCGGCTGCGACAACACTCGCAGGAAAGAGAGAGGAAAGTTGTTCTTGGTTTGTTTTTGTTTGTTTTTGTTTTTTTTAAATAATTAATTTTTATCAGGCAAATTAGGAGTATGATATATTTGTCGCTGCCTAAAACATTTTTAACAGCTGTATGATAGGACGCCTGACAGTGATGTCATTTGTTACCTAAACCGGCCAGTTAAACACTTATAGACTCTCTTGCTATATTATGCATGCAGTGATTATTAAGGTAATGAGACGCGTCTACAAAGTTATACATGTAATGAATCATAATATAATGATAAGATAATATGACGCATGAGGCTGCTCGGATAATTAAATGTCACTGAGGAGGCAGAAAATATCCCTCTGTGATTCACGGTGCGTCACCCTTTAATGACCTTGCTGTATGTTATTTGACTTTCAGGTGGATCTTTGTAAATACATCTCTATCAACGGCGTCACGGCACACCCGCATATTGAAAATGACGGCACGGTCTACAATATCGGAAACTGCTTCGGAAAGAATTTCGCCATTGCTTACAACGTCATCAAAATCCCCCCTCTACAGGAAGGTGCGTCTTCATCATACAAATCCACCCACATACCCCCATCCTCAAACTGCCCCATTTGGCGCGCCACACATCCCGCCACACACTTTTGTACCCATTGTGCGTCTTATTCGCATCACTAATGCGCCAAAAGTGCAATGCACTGGAATCCTGGCGACCGGCGCCTGCAGTGTATACAGCTGTAGTGTGCAACTCGGACTTGGCGTAAAAAGGCAAACAGATGAGGACCAATAGGAGCACCCGGCACCATGCATCGCGCCAAGCAGCGTTGTGCCGAATCCATGACTTTATATCCGCTCACTGTCCGCAAAAATACATATTCTGGGTGCTCAGCAACTGTAAATGCAGCTATTAACACAACACAGATGTTAAATGAATAAAGAACTACAAAAGTCTGAGAATGGCTACATCTCAGTCGCACCAAACGTCTCACACCATATGGCGCAAGAAGGATGGGTGTATGGGGACACAGCTGTAACTGCCAAACCGCCAGTAAATTTATCCACAGTCAGAAAAAAAATAGTAGCCTTTTTGCGTATCAGTAATACAAGAGTAACGACCACGAAACAAATGACAACGCCTGACCGTACAAACCTATGCGTACAACTCGCCATACTCATGGTTTTGGCCCAGGATTGTGTTGTAAGCTCCTATTTTTACTCTTTGGTTTGCTTTGGTTACTACTATTTCCACGGTTTGTCATGTACCGTGTCAGTAAAAATGGTGACAGTCAGTAATTCTGTAGGAAATTGTCAGCGAAGATTATTTTCAAATGGTGTCATCGCTGTATCTTCCGGGATGGTTCCGTCACCAGTGTGCAGAAATATATTACCGAACGTATTCCTAAAGCTTCTCTCCGCTCGTTCCCTTCTCTGCCCTGAAATCAGGATTCTAGCTGCTGCTTAATTACTGGTTTGGATAAGGTAAAAGGCATTAGGAGATCATAATAATCCTTGTTTTGTGTTTCAGACAAGGAAGATCCAATAACAAAGGCAAAGGTTGTTGTCCAGTTCCCGTGTAGTGACCGGTTTACCCCATCCTACGTGCACAGGTAACGGGAGCCGTCAGTCATCCGTAGTCTTTGGGGCGATAGCTTCCTGTGGCGGTTCTGCACAAAAAATAAAAGTACTACACAAAACATAAAAGTACTTTTTACTAAAAGAAAAACCTTAAGACAAAACCATGCGTCTCTACGAAAACTCCAGTCGTCGTCCTCGTTACGTATTTCCCACAGTACCCATCCTGTTATGGTCATGTCAGGACGGTGTTAATGAACGAGACCACCGGGGGGGAAAAAATGATGTTACTTTATTTTTCAATGTTCCCCCTGCGTCTCCAGCTCTGGACACGTTCACGTGGGTTTATTAATGCGTCCAAGCACACGTGGCTTTCCCATTTACTTCAATAGCCCATTCATTGGAATGGGGCTTGCAACATGCAGTAACTCCATGAAAGTGAAAGAGCTATTCAAATAAATGGTAGCATTCATTTAAAGCAACCCAAGAAAAATGGGGGCCTCCTATGATGGTGGAAAACACAAACAATCTTCCTGCGCAATCCTGTCTATTATAATGGCGCAGTAAAATAATAATAACACATTTTATAATTCACCAGTTCTAATATAAAATGTTCTATTTTCCTTCCTTATATAATGGGAAATTCCTCTGTCTTTGTAATGTAACGCGGGTGTCGCCTCTCTTCCAGCTTCGGGATGTCTCCAAATTATTTAGTTTTCGTAGAACAACCTGTGAAGATTAATCTGTTCAAGTTCCTTTCGTCCTGGAGTATCTGGGGAGCCAATTACATGGATTGCTTCGAGTCTCATGAAACAATGGGGGTGAGATGAAACATTCCGTCTCCTCTCTCTTACTCTGTCCTCCCCCCTTGTATTGCATTGCTATAATACAGAGGTGTGTAATATGTGGGTGGCAAACGCCAGTGGGTCACAGAATTGTTAGTTTGGGGTCCCCTGGGAATCAGATGAGTACAACTGGGAACCGTTTCCTTTTGGAGTTTATTTTTGTGTTCCCAAGACAATGGCGCAATAGCACTTGGGGTCCGAGCTATAGCTGAGCCCCTCTTTATCCATTCTTCCAGCCTCTGTATAAATAACACATTATAACAAGTGTGGAGCCGAGAACACAGACGTTATTTAGCTTTGTCTTTTTTTTTTAAGTGACAGATTGTATATTGTATGCTGGTGTGATGTCATGCAAAGTGCACACAGTACTTTATCAGGCAAATTAAATTTGATCCATAATACTGGCCACATGCAGCGGATTGCCCATTACCGGATAAACCATTGGTTGTCATATGAGCCAACAGAAAGCTTATAAATGGCCAATTTACTTTCAAAACAGCCTGGTCAGCTGACTCGAATTGTGTTTAATCATTTGACAGAATCAAATGAAGGGATTTTTTTATTTTACAGTTGGATTCAAATCCAATCAGCGTATAATGATAACGAATGGGCAACGCTGCTGCTATCACACTATAGTGTTTCCACACTGGCGGGGAAGCAGCATTTCCCCTTAACTTTCCCGATACCCTCACTGGGCATATAGGACGTGTAATTATAAAGCAATCATTTGTATGGAAATGTTTCACTGTACGAGGTATTTTTTCTTCGCTAGTTGGGGGCTTCACCCCTATGTAGCCCCATGTATACCTTAAGCTGTGAGCCCTTTGGGATTTCCACCGTACCAGGCTGCACCCACTCGCTGACAGTCGGGATAGGAGAGCGCCATCACTGTCTGTGCTGATAAAGAAAACTGGGATAGAGATTTAAACTCTTGCTCGGCGTGTGACACAAGCCATTCCATACAGGAGCCAGATCACCGTGCTAGCGGCTCGGACAGGCTCTCTTCTCACCTGGGTGCAGGACCCAGGCCCACTGAGAGAGTGATTGGGCCCTGGTACTAACCCTGTCAGGTGCCCTCTGAAGAAGCTGTACACCAGGGCATGGTTGCTCCATCTTGGGGGCCTGGTTATGCCTCTCTGCCGTGGCTTCTTGGTACCCTGGCAGGGCCCACCTAAGGGGTACATGGGGAGGCATGCTTACTTACCAGGGGTTGGGATAAGGTGCCTCTGACTGTTAGGAACAGCCGGTATCAGAGTAGGAGATTGTCCTCCCTGGTCCCATTATAAACGTGTGTTTGATTCCCCTGTACTGCACAGGTGTGGATGCACGTCGCCGAGAAACACACAGGAGAATATCTCAATATAAAGTACAGGACATCGGCCTTCAACATCTTCCACCACATCAACACCTATGAAGACGATGGATATGTGATTGTGGACCTGTGCTGCTGGAAGGGGTAACGCCATCTATATAAATATCCCGGAATGGGCAGCGCGGGGCTTATATAGAATACGCTTGTGCCAAGTACACATAAACAAGAGCCTGCATGAAAATAGGTGTAGGGTGTGTATGTGTCCCCTGCCTTCAATTGTTTGCTTCATATTTGCAAATACATTTATTATTATTATTGCATATTGCATGCAGGGTAAATACTGGCTGAGTTTGCATGTAGCCCACAAACCGTAATCAGTGCGAAAGTTTCTTTTTGGCTTTTGCAGTTTTGAATTCATCTACAATTATTTGTATCTGGCCAATCTGCGCGCGAACTGGGAGGAAGTTAAAAGAAACGCAGACAAAGCGCCTCAGCCTGAAGTGCGCCGATACGTCCTGCCGCTCGATATCCAGAAGGTAAGGTAACCCTTGCGGTGCCTCGCTGGTGATAGAACTGCAACAACTTCCTGTAGAGACGTACGTAGAGGTTTTTCCACCATTATATTCCCTAGTAGGAGCCTGTAATGGATTCTATTCTGATGTACTCGATGTCCCATCTAGTTTGTAGATTATGTAGTAACCACTGGTAACATTGGCGTTCCTATAATGGGTCCAGGCTGGGCGGTGCATACAGGCTCCTGGTTGCAAGGGGCCCCACACCGCACAGACTGCACCCATATAATTATACTCGCCTCCCCGGAGTCCCATGTCAGGTCTGCAGCAGAAGTCATCAGGAAAATGGTGCAGCAGCCATGTTGCTGGAGACCATGCTGGAGACTCTGGCACAAAGCAATAGTCTACTGCGCTGCCAGAGAGGTGGGCCCACACAGAGGCTGCACGCTGGCCATCTCCTCTCTTAAACCGCCCCTGTCTGGTAACCAGGGCCGGTGCTTGGATGTTAGGCGCCCCCCCTGCAAACTATAAATTTGCGGCCTCCCATACTTTACAAAGGGGCCCCCACGCCTTTGGCTCGCTCCAAAAAAAGGGTGTAGTCTAACAAGAAAGAGGCATGGCCACACAATAGTATCCCCACTTCAAATTACACCACAGTAACACAATCTTATTCACATTACACCGCACGTAGTAGTGCTGCTTATACACATAATGCACCCAGTAGTGGTGCCACTTTTACACATAATGCCCCCAAGTAGTGGCGGCGCTTATAAGTAATGCCCTCAGAAATGGCGCCACTTATACACAACACCCCCTGTAGCAGTGACTGTTAGACAAACACCGCGCCCCCTGTCGCAGTGACGCTTGCACGCGTAACGCCCCCTGTCGCAGTGACGCTTGCACGCGTAACGCCCCCTGTCGCAGTGACGCTTGCACGCGTAACGCCCCGTCGCAGTGACGCTTGCACGCGTAACGCCCCCTGTCGCAGTGACGCTTGCACGCGTAACGCCCTGTCGCAGTGACGCTTGCACGCGTAACGCCCCGTCGCAGTGACGCTTGCACGCGTAACGCCCCGTCGCAGTGACGCTTGCACGCGTAACGCCCCCTGTCGCAGTGACGCTTGCACGCGTAACGCCCCCTGTTGCAGTGACGATTACACACGCAACGCCCCCTGTAGCAGTGATGCTTTATGCTCACACAATCAAACATACACATACATACATATCTACATACATACACAGTCACACACTTTCTGCTGCGGGCTACACTGGGCTCCACAAGTCTGGACAATGGGGTGTAGAGTAGGATCTTGATCCGAGGCACCAACAGACTCAAAGCTTTGACTGTTCCCAGAATGCACAGCGCCGCCTCCTATATCACCCCGCCTCCCAGCACAGGAGCTCAGTTTGTTAGTTGGTGCTGCAGTAAGCAGGCACTTAACAGAGGGCATGCTCCAGGCAGCCCTAAGAAAGGCTTTTTCTCTGACGTCCTAGTGGATGCTGGGACTCCGTCAGGACCATGGGGATTAGCGGCTCCGCAGGAGACAGGGCACAAAAATAAAAGCTTTAGGACTAGGTGGTGTGCACTGGCTCCTCCCCCTATGACCCTCCTCCAAGCCTCAGTTAGGTTTTTGTGCCCGTCCGAGCAGGGTGCAATCTAGGTGGCTCTCCTAAAGAGCTGCTTAGAAAAAGTTATTAGGTTTTTTATTTTCAGTGAGTCCTGCTGGCAACAGGCTCACTGCAACGAGGGACTTAGGGGAGAAGAAGTGAACTCACCTGCGTGCAGGATGGATTGGCTTCTTAGGCTACTGGACACCATTAGCTCCAGAGGGATCGAACACAGACCCAGCCATGGAGTCCGGTCCCGGAGCCGCGCCGCCGACCCCCTTGCAGATGCCGAAAAGTGAAGAGGTCCAGAAACCGGCGGCAGAAGACTTCTCAGTCTTCATGAGGTAGCGCACAGCACTGCAGCTGTGCGCCATTGTTGTCAGCACACTTCACACCAGCGGTCACTGAGGGTGCAGGGCGCTGGGGGGGGGCGCCCTGGGCAGCAATGATAATACCTTGTTCTGGCTAAAAATACATCACATATAGCCCCTGGGGCTATATGGATGTATTTAACCCCTGCCAGGTCTCACAA
This sequence comes from Pseudophryne corroboree, assembly GCF_028390025.1. Lineage (NCBI taxonomy): Eukaryota > Metazoa > Chordata > Amphibia > Anura > Myobatrachidae > Pseudophryne > Pseudophryne corroboree. The sequence continues at coordinate 32,315,092 of NC_086452.1, forward strand.
ACACCGGGAGAAGAGCCCGCCGAAATAGGGGGCGGGGCCTATCTCCTCAGCACACAGCGCCATTTTCCTGCACAGCTCCGCTGCGAGGAAGGCTCCCAGGACTCTCCCCTGCACTGCACTACAGAAACAGGGTAAAAAAACAGAGAGGGGGGGCACTTTTTTGGCGATATTGATATATTAAGCTGCTATAAAGGAAACAACACTTCTGTAGGGTTGTTCCTATATATTTATAGCGCTTGGGTGTGTGCTGGCAAACTCTCCCTCTGTCTCCCCAAAGGGCTAGTGGGGTCCTGTCTTCGATAAGAGCATTCCCTGTGTGTCTGCTGTGTGTCGGTACGTGTGTGTCGACATGTATGAGGACGATGTTGGTGTGGAGGCGGAGCAATTGCCGGTAATGGTGATGTCACCCCCTAGGGAGTCGACACCGGAATGGATGGCTTTGTTTATGGAATTACGTGATAATGTCAGCACGTTACAAAAATCAGTTGACGACATGAGACGGCCGGCAAACCAGTTAGTACCTGTCCAGGCGTCTCAGACACCGTCAGGGGCTGTAAAACGCCCTTTACCTCAGTCGGTCGACACAGACCCAGACACGGACACTGAATCTAGTGTCGACGGTGAAGAAACAAACGTATTTTCCAGTAGGGCCACACGTTATATGATCACGGCAATGAAGGAGGCTTTGCATATCTCTGATACTGCAAGTACCACAAAAAGGGGTATTATGTGGGGTCTGAAAAAACTACCTGTAGTTTTTCCTGAATCAGAGGAATTGAATGAAGTGTGTGATGAAGCGTGGGTTAACCCCGATAGAAAACTGCTAATTTCAAAGAAGTTATTGGCATTATATCCTTTCCCGCCAGAGGTTAGGGCGCGCTGGGAAACACCCCCTAGGGTGGATAAGGCACTCACACGCTTATCAAAACAAGTGGCGTTACCGTCTCCTGAAACGGCCGCCCTCAAGGATCCAGCTGATAGGAGGCTGGAAACTACCCTGAAAAGTATATACACTCATACTGGTGTTATACTGCGACCAGCCATCGCCTCTGCATGGATGTGCAGTGCTGGGGTGGTTTGGTCGGATTCCCTGACTGAAAATATTGATACCCTGGATAGGGACAGTATTTTATTGACTATAGAGCACTTAAAGGACGCTTTTCTTTATATGCGAGATGCTCAGAGGGATATTTGCACTCTGGCATCGAGAGTAAGTGCGATGTCCATATCTGCCAGAAGAAGTTTATGGACGCGACAGTGGTCAGGTGATGCGGATTCCAAACGGCATATGGAAGTATTGCCGTATAAAGGGGAGGAATTATTTGGGGTCGGTCTATCGGATTTGGTGGCAACGGCAACAGCCGGGAAATCCACCTTTTTACCTCAGGTCCCCTCCCAACAGAAAAAGACACCGTCTTTTCAGCCGCAGTCCTTTCGTTCCTATAAGAACAAGCGGGCAAAAGGACAGTCATATCTGCCCCGAGGCAAAGGAAAGGGTAAGAGAGTGCACCAAGCAGCTCCCTCCCAGGAGCAGAAGCCCTCCCCGGCTTCTGCAAAGCCCTCAGCATGACGTTGGGGCTTTACAAGCGGACTCAGGGGCGGTGGGGGGTCGACTCAAGAATTTCAGCGCACAGTGGGCTCACTCACAGGTGGACCCCTGGATCCTGCAGGTAGTATCTCAGGGTTACAGGTTGGAATTCGAGAAGTCTCCCCCTCGCCGGTTCCTAAAGTCTGCTCTGCCAACGTCTCCCTCAGACAGGGCGACGGTATTGGAAGCCATTCACAAGCTGTATTCTCAGCAGGTGATAGTCAAGGTACCCCTCCTACAACAGGGAAAGGGGTATTATTCCACACTATTTGTGGTACCGAAGCCGGACGGCTCGGTAAGACCTATTCTAAATCTGAAATCTTTGAACCTGTACATACAAAAATTCAAGTTCAAGATGGAGTCACTCAGAGCAGTGATAGCGAATCTGGAAGAAGGGGACTTTATGGTGTCCCTGGACATCAAGGATGCTTACCTGCATGTCCCAATTTGCCCTTCACATCAAGGGTACCTCAGGTTCGTGGTGCAAAACTGTCATTATCAGTTTCAGACGCTGCCGTTTGGATTGTCCACGGCACCTCGGGTCTTTACCAAGGTAATGGCCGAAATGATGTTTCTTCTGCGAAGAAAAGGCGTATTAATTATCCCTTACTTGGACGATCTCCTGATAAGGGCAAGGTCCAGAGAACAGCTGGAGGACGTAGTAGCACTAACCCAAGTAGTGCTGCAACAGCACGGGTGGATTCTGAATTTTCCAAAATCTCAATTGACCCCGACGACACGTCTGCTGTTCCTGGGAATGATTCTGGACACGGTTCAGAAAAAGGTGTTTCTTCCGGAGGAGAAAGCCAGGGAGTTATCCGAACTTGTCAGGAACCTCCTAAAACCAGGAAAAGTGTCTGTGCATCAATGCACAAGAGTCCTGGGAAAAATGGTGGCTTCTTACGAAGCGATTCCATTCGGCAGATTCCACGCACGAACTTTTCAGTGGGATCTGCTGGACAAATGGTCCGGATCGCATCTGCAGATGCATCAGCGGATAACTTTGTCTCCACGGACAAGGGTGTCTCTTCTGTGGTGGTTGCAGAGTGCTCATCTGTTAGAGGGCCGCAGATTCGGCATACAGGACTGGGTCCTGGTGACCACGGATGCCAGTCTGAGAGGCTGGGGAGCGGTCACACAGGGAAGAAACTTCCAGGGAGTGTGGTCAAGCCTGGAGATGTCTCTTCACATAAATATACTGGAGCTAAGAGCGATTTACAATGCTCTAAGCCTGGCAAAACCCCTGCTTCAGGGTCAGCCGGTGTTGATCCAGTCGGACAACATCACGGCAGTCGCCCACGTAAACAGACAGGGCGGCACAAGAAGCAGGAGGGCAATGGCAGAAGCTGCAAGGATTCTTCGCTGGGCGGAAGATCATGTGATAGCACTGTCAGCAGTGTTCATTCCGGGAGTGGACAACTGGGAAGCGGACTTCCTCAGCAGACACGATCTACACCCGGGAGAGTGGGGACTTCATCCAGAAGTCTTCCACATGATTGTGAACCGTTGGGAAAAACCAAAAGGTGGATATGATGGCGTCCCGCCTCAACAAAAAACTGGACAGGTATTGCGCCAGGTCAAGAGACCCTCAGGCAATAGCTGTGGACGCTCTGGTAACACCGTGGGTGTTCCAGTCAGTGTATGTGTTTCCTCCTCTGCCTCTCATACCAAAAGTACTGAGAATTATACGGCAAAGGGGAGTAAGAACGATACTCGTGGCTCCGGATTGGCCAAGAAGAACTTGGTACCCGGAACTTCAGGAGATGCTCACGGAAGATCCGTGGCCTCTACCTCTAAGACGGGACCTGCTTCAGCAGGGACCGTGTCTATTCCAAGACTTACCGCGGCTGCGTTTGACGGCATGGCGGTTGAACGCCGAATTCTAAGGGAAAAAGGCATTCCGGAAGAGGTCATCCCTACCCTGGTAAAAGCCAGGAAGGAGGTGACTGCACAACATTATCACCGCATTTGGAGAAAATATGTTGCGTGGTGTGAGGCCAGGAAGGCCCCGACGGAGGAATTTCAACTGGGTCGATTCCTACATTTCCTGCAAACAGGATTGTCTATGGGCCTCAAATTAGGGTCCATTAAGGTTCAAATTTCGGCCCTGTCGATTTTCTTCCAGAAAGAATTGGCTTCAGTTCCTGAAGTCCAGACTTTTGTAAAAGGAGTACTACATATACAGCCCCCGGTTGTGCCCCCAGTGGCTCCGTGGGATCTTAATGTAGTTTTGGATTTTCTCAAATCCCATTGGTTTGAGCCACTCAAATCGGTGGATTTGAAATATCTTACATGGAAAGTAACCATGCTACTGGCCCTGGCTTCAGCCAGGAGAGTGTCAGAATTGGCGGCTTTATCGTATAAAAGCCCATATCTGATTTTCCATTCGGACAGGGCAGAACTGCGGACGCGTCCTCAGTTTCTGCCTAAGGTGGTTTCAGCGTTTCACCTGAACCAGCCTATTGTGGTGCCTGCGGCTACTAGCGATTTGGAGGATTCCAAGTTGCTGGACGTTGTCAGGGCATTGAAAATATATATTTCAAGGACGGCTGGAGTCAGAAAATCTGACTCGCTGTTTATACTGTATGCACCCAACAAGCTGGGTGCTCCTGCTTCTAAGCAGACGATTGCTCGTTGGATTTGTAGCACAATTCAACTTGCACATTCTGTGGCAGGCCTGCCACAGCCTAAATCTATCAAGGCCCATTCCACAAGGAAGGTGGGCTCATCTTGGGCAGCTGCCCGAGGGGTCTCGGCATTACAACTCTGCCGAGCAGCTACGTGGTCGGGGGAGAACACGTTTGTAAAATTCTACAAATTTGATACCCTGGCTAAAGAGGACCTGGAGTTCTCTCATTCGGTGCTGCAGAGTCATCCGCACTCTCCCGCCCGTTTGGGAGCTTTGGTATAATCCCCATGGTCCTGACGGAGTCCCAGCATCCACTAGGACGTCAGAGAAAATAAGATTTTACTTACCGATAAATCTATTTCTCGTAGTCCGTAGTGGATGCTGGGCGCCCATCCCAAGTGCGGATTGTCTGCAATACTTGTACATAGTTATTGTTACAAAAAAATCGGGTTGTTATTGTTGTGAGCCGTCTGTTCAGAGGCTCCTACGTTTGTCATACTGTTAACTGGGTTCAGATCACAAGTTGTACGGTGTGATTGGTGTGGCTGGTATGAGTCTTACCCGGGATTCAAAATCCTTCCTTATTGTGTACGCTCGTCCGGGCACAGTATCCTAACTGAGGCTTGGAGGAGGGTCATAGGGGGAGGAGCCAGTGCACACCACCTAGTCCTAAAGCTTTTATTTTTGTGCCCTGTCTCCTGCGGAGCCGCTAATCCCCATGGTCCTGACGGAGTCCCAGCATCCACTACGGACTACGAGAAATAGATTTATCGGTAAGTAAAATCTTATTTTTTCTGAAGAAAAAGTGAAGACTTCAGGGCAGCAGCAGTGGTAAATGTCTTGTGACATTCTCTGCTGCGGCTCCAGCTCTCCCCAGCGGCGCTGTACACTCCCGAGCCCTGGTTGCCGGGTACCTACAGCGGGGGCTCCGGTTTACTTCAAGTTAGGCACACACGGCTGGGGCTCTCCAGGATCGCGTGGCCGCGCTTCGGGAGGTGGTAAGTGGGTCCCGCTTGCGGGACCCAGTCTTTATCGCGATCCGGCGCGGTCAGTGGGAGGCGGGCCGCGCGCGCTGGCGGTGGACACTGTGGCAGTACAAGCGATCCCACTAGATCACCAGGGCATGGGCGCAGGTCAGGTTTTCTCTCTAAACCAATTCTTATATCGCCCACAATACCCGGTGGTTTTGCCAGCAGAGGGGATAAGGCTTAGACCTGAAGCCCCTCCCCCAGCCCCAGGGCGCCATTTCCCGCAAATGTTCCCGCCCTGGAGCTGCATATCTGTCTCTCCCTCACTCCCTGTCAGTGTCTGCGGCGCCATTATCCCTCAGCTCACTGTTCCTGGGACTGCTTGGACAAATCCTCCTATGTAAAGCCGCCTGGTTGTCAGCGCTGTGCCTTTACATGACACTTAAGTATTCTACCTGCCTTTTTAGACAGTAATAGTTAAGAAAGAGTGCATTAAGTCAGGGGTTTCCTAGTACAATTACCCTGTGATATACATCCAGTTCTTACTGTGTACTGTTATATCTATTGTTATATAGCTGTGTAAGCTAGTCCAGTGCAGTATTATTGTCAGTAATAACCTTTGCATTGTACAAACTGTGACTATCTGTGTGTGCATTTGATAGCTGAGTGGTGTCCATTTCGTGTCTTTCACTCAACCTGCTATCCCTATATTCTATAACCTGAGGGGGCTTGGTGCGTCAGGTGTTATTTAATATAGGATTTTCACAAAGATATACTGTATTACGTATTTTTCTCTGTGATTTAGTCACCATATCTCTCCTTTATCTCTGCTAGTGCTGACTACACTGCGCAGGGGTTTGAGTTTAGGGATATAGTGCTCCTAATAATTGTACTGTGTTACCTCATACTGCAAGTTCTATCATGTCTGCTTCTGAGGGTAACGGTTCTGGGGCTGAACACACTGCCGGTGTTGCTGCAGTCACAGACCCATATGAGGAGAATATAGCAGCTGTGGGCTCTGGTTCTGGGGGCTCCTTGCCCCCCAGTGGGACTGTGGCAACGGAGGCACATACTGACCCTCCGTGGGCCGCTTTTTCCACGCTTCTGCATACGCTAGTTCATAAACTAACACCCCCTATGGGACCCCCAATGCCGGTACAACCGTATGTGCTCCCTGCAGCTAACCCGCCGTGGGCGGAGGATTTATCTGCTCAATTAAAGAAGTTGAACCAGTACCTGACTACTAAAAAGTCTGACCATCGCTCGCCTAAATCCAAGAGGTCCTCTAAGCGATCGCTCGTCTCCTCACAATCCACTGCTGTCACTGACACCTCGTCTGATGAAGACAGCACATACACTGACCCCACAGGTTCTGACTCAGATACGGCTGATGGGGAGGGTAGTTCACATGTGGATGTTCCTGATCTTGTGGAGGCTATTAAGTTAATTCTGCAGATTGCGGATGATCCCGAGCCATCCGTTCCTCCTAAAAAACCAGATAGGTTCAAGCGTCAGAAGGTGGTTAAGCAGGTTTTACCTCACTCTGACCACCTAGTGGATATAAGTCAGGAACCCTGGGAAAGCCCGGGTATGAAGTTTGTGCCTCAAAAGAAGATGCTGGCTCGCTATCCCCTCGCGCCAGAGCTGTCTAAGAATTGGGAAACGCCTCCTCCAGTAGACTCGCATGTGGCTAGGATGGTGGTTTCCTCAGCTCTACCTGTCACTACCGTCACGTCTCTAAAAGAGCCTACGGAGAAACGTGTGGAGGATTGTCTGAAAGCGATGTACACCCTCACGGGTGCTGCACAAAGGCCCACTATTGCAGCTACATGGGCTGCAGAGGCTATTGAAGCATGGGCCTTGGAGTTAGAAGCTGAAATCTCCTCTGACCATGCTAGACAATGCTTGTCTTATATTGTCACAGCTTCTCGCTATATTAAAGAGGCGGCTTCTGATGCCGGTATCCTAGCAGCCAAGGCCTCTACTACGTCAGTCCTGGCTTGCCGGATATTGTGGCTGAGATCCTGGTCTATGGATCTGGACTCTAGAAAAACCCTGGAGGTACTCCCTTTTAAGGGAGATATTCTGTTTGGGGAGGATTTAAATAAGATTGTAGCTGACTTGGCTACTGCCAAAACTGCCTGTCTGCCTAATACAGCTCCTTCTGTGTCGAAGGCAAAAGGCACGTCATTTCGCCCCTTTCATCCTTCAGGTAAAGCAAAAGGTCAGGCGTACCATAAGCAGACCCGCCCTTCCAAACCTGGTAAGCCGAAGCCCAAAAGAGCCTGGGCTGCCCGTCAGCCAGCTGCAAAGACTGATAAGCCTGCAGCATGACGGGGCGGGCCTCCCCCTGGGGGATCCCAGGGTGGGGGGCCGGCTTCTAGGGTATACCCAGGAATGGTTGAAGACCACTTCAGATGCCTGGGTACGGGAAGTCGTCACTCGAGGTTACGCCATAGCCTTCAAAAACCGACCCCCTCATCGAATTTGCCAAAAAGACGTCCCGTCGGACCAGACAAAGGCAAACACTCTACATTCGGTGGTACAGACCCTCCTGGATACAGGAGTCGTAGTACAGGTGCCTCTTGCTCAGAGAGGCCGGGTGTACTATTCCACGCTGTTTCTAGTCCCGAAACCGAATGGGTCCTCCCGGCCCATTCTCAATCTGAAGGCATTGAACAGGTTTGTGAAGGTTTCCAAGTTCCGTATGGAAACCCTTCGCTCGATAGTTCTGGCCTTGGAACCTGGGGACTACATGGTCTCCCTGGACATACAGGATGCTTACCTGCATATTCCTATAGCAGTGTCACATCAACAATACCTGAGGTTCGCTATTGGCAACCTACATTACCAGTTTCGAGCGTTACCTTTTGGTTTAACAACGGCTCCGCGAGTCTTCACCAAAGTTATGGCGGTAATGACGGTGGTACTCCGCCATCAAGGAGTCGGGATACTGCCGTATCTGGACGACTTGTTAATCCTGGCAAATTCCACAGATATTCTCCTGCGTCATCTGGATATGACGGTCCAGTTTCTACAAGCCCACGGGTGGCTCATCAACTGGAAGAAATCCTCCCTGGTCCCTGCTCAGAGCATGGTGCACCTGAGCGCTGTTGGACACTCACAACCAGAGGTTGTTCTTGTCTCAGGAGAAAGTCCTGAAGCTTCAGGACAGGATTCGTTGCTTCCTTTCTCGTCCGCAAGTGTCGATACATTCGGCAATGCAGGTGCTGGGCCTCATGGTCTCGGCATTCGACATGGTGGAGTATGCTCAATTCCATTCTCGCCCCCTTCAGAGGCTGATCTTAGCCAAGTGGGACGGCCTGCCTCACCGGATCAGGTCTCATATGATCTCTTTGACTCCGGAGGTCCGTCTGTCGCTGCTCTGGTGGCTCCAGGACCAACAATTGTGCAGAGGCCGTCCCTTCTGGATATCCAACTGGGTCCTGTTGATGACAGATGCCAGTCTAAGAGGTTGGGGCGCGGTGCTGGAGCAACACTCCCTTCAGGGTCGGTGGACCAAGGAGGAATCTCTCCTCTCGATCAACATTCTGGAATTGCGGGCGGTTTTCAATGCGTTGAACCTAGCCCAGCATTTGATTCAGAACCGTCCTGTTCAAGTACAGTCGGACAACGCCACTACAGTGGCTTACATAAATCATCAAGGCGGCACTCGAAGCCGTCTGGCAATGAAGGAAGTCTCACGGATTCTACGTTGGGCAGAACGCCATCTACAGGCAATATTCATTCCGGGAGTCCTGAATTGGGAAGCGGACTTTCTCAGTCGACAGGACGTACACGCCGGCGAGTGGGGCCTCCATCCAGAAGTGTTTCAACTCCTCGTGGAAAGGTGGGGTCTTCCAGATGTGGATCTGATGGCGTCTCGACACAATCACAAGGTTCCGGTCTTCGGAGCAAGGACAAGGGATCCTCAAGCAGCATTTGTGGATGCGCTGGCGGTGCCGAGGAGGTTTCGGCTGCCGTACGTGTTCCCTCCGGTGTCACTCCTGCCCAGGGTAATTCGGAAGTTCAAGCAAGTAAAAGGAAATCTGCTTCTCATAGCTCCGGCGTGGCCCAGACGGCACTGGTTCTCAGACCTGCAAGGCCTATCGTCAGAGCGTCCACTTCTACTTCCACAACGCCCAGACCTCCTCGTTCAGGGCCCTTGTGTCTTCCAGGATCTAGCCCGGCTATCTTTGACGGCGTGGCTCTTGAAGCTTCCGTCTTGAGGGCTAAGGGTTTTTTTCTGAAGAGGTCATTAAAACTATGTTGCCGACAAGGCAGAAAACTATGTTGCGGGCCCGGAAACCGGCTTCTGCTCGGATTTACCATAGGGTCTGGCATTCATACTTTGTTTGGTGCGCATCTAACAATTATGACGCTTCCAAGTTTAGTACAGCCAAACTGTTGGCTTTTCTGCAGCAGGGCCTAGATTTAGGCCTGCGTCTGGCCTCCCTCAAGGTTCATATTTCTGCCTTGTCGGTGTGGTTTCAGAGAAAAATTGCGACTTTACGTCCCGCCTGTGGCTCCTTGGGACTTGTCGGTGGTTTTGGAGGCGTTGCAGGAGCCTCCATTCGAACCTCTTGGTTCAGCTGACCTTAAGTGGCTTTCCCTTAAGGTGGTGTTCTTGCTGGCTATTGTCTTGTAGCCTTGTCTTGTAGTTCCCCATATCTGATTTTTCACCGTGACCGAGTGGTTCTTAGGACTCGTCCCGGATATTTACCTAAGGTGGTTTCTTCGTTCCACCTTAATCAGGAGATTGTGGTTCCGTCCCTTGTCTCTCCTGATTTGTCTCCCAAAGAGCGGTCTTTGGATGTGGTACGGGCTCTCCGTATCTATGTGAAGAGAATTGCTTTTATTCGAAAATCTGATTCTCTCTTTGTTTTGTTTGGATTTCACAAACGTGGCTGGCCTGCTCACAAGCAAACTCTGGCCAGATGGATTAGAATGGTGATTGCACATGCTTATGTGAAGGCTGGTCTCTCTGCTCCTGTTCACATTATGGCCCATTCTACTCGGTCTGTTGGACCTTCTTGGGCGGCCCAACGTGGTGCGACCCTTGAACAATTGTGCAAGGCTGCTACGTGGTCCTCCACGAACACGTTCATAAGGTTCTATGCCTTCGATACTGCCGCTTCCCAGGATGCTTCCTTTGGACGCCGGGTTCTTGTGCCCGCTATAGTGCGTCCCCTCCCATAAGGAACTGCTTTAGGACATCCCCATTGTCCATTCCTTGTGGAGCCCAGTGTACCCCGCAGCAGAAAACGAGATTGATGGTAAGAACTTACCTTTGTTAAATCTCTTTCTGCGAGGTACACTGGGCTCCACAAGGCGCCCACCCTGATGCACTTAGCTTATTTGGGTTCATTTGGCATTAGCCGCTGACACTTCTCTTGTCGTGAGAGTGTGGTGTATGTGGCTACTAACCGTTGTCGTCTCTTTTCCTGCTACTGCATTGGGCTGGTTAACTAAAACTGAGCTCCTGTGCTGGGAGGCGGGGTGATATAGGAGGCGGCGCTGTGCATTCTGGGAACAGTCAAAGCTTTGAGTCTGTTGGTACCTCGGATCAAGATCCTACTCTACACCCCATTGTCCAGACTTGTGGAGCCCAGTGTACCTCGCAGAAAGAGATTTAACAAAGGTAAGTTCTTACCATAAATCTCGTTTTCTCTCACTCACCATCCACTTACCTAAAAAAGTCTGGCTGGAGCAGCTCATTCTCCTGTCCTGTGTATCAGGCTGCAGCCTGGTCCAGTGTAGCGCCGCCCATCAGTCCCATGTAGCTCTGCCCCTTTTCTGGTCCCGCTGCTCCGCACACTTTGACTGCACTGTCATTCAGGGAGGGTAGAGGAGACTTCAAACACCCAGCGCTGTTGCCTGTCCTACAGTATGACAAGCGCAGCAGCCGGGACATCAGCACAGGGATGCAGAGCAGGGAGAGCACCTTTCCAGCCTGGTGCCTACCTGCTCTGCATCCCTTTACTGAGCGGGTAGCGACGGGCCTGCTGGTACCATTATATTCACTGTGCGGGAGTCTGTGGTAATGAGTAAAGATTAGATCACAGGCTCTCAAACTCTGTCCTCAGGACCCCACACAGGTCACACTTTCCAGGTCACCCGGCAAGAGCACTGCGCATCACCAGCTGTCACATTTGAAAAGATCCACAGGTGAGCTGGAAAACATGGACTGTATGGGGTCCTGAGGACTGAGTCTGAGAACGTGTGGATTAGATAATTAGCTCTGTGAGAGGACAGGGCCTCAGTTCCAGGCATCACTTCCATACAGTAACAATGGAAGCAGCCTCTCCTCCTCCTGCGCACACTGTAATCCATAACGCCATTCTGACTCCTTATTTCCCCCCAGAACGACGTAGGGAAGAACCTGGTGTCTCTGCCTTACACTACAGCCACAGCCACGCTGCGCAGCGACGACACCATCTGGCTGGAGCCGGAGGTCCTCTTCTCAGGTCCTAGACAAGGTTTGTACCTATTCTGAAACGTTGTATTAAGGGGTCAATCCAGTTAGCTGGGATGTGCTGAACATTGCGTTTCCCGGAACAGCCCATTGCGGGGCACCTGCATCGCTGATCTCACATCACACCCACAGCGGTGCCCGGGAAAATTGTCCATGTGGTTACTGTAACTGGCAAATATATGCGCAGCGGGCATTGAGCCTACTTGAATTAACCCCTAAGTAACAAACAGCTGAACTGAGCAAGACAACGTTCACAGATTGACGTGTAAATATCCTGTCCAAAAGGACATTTGACATTAGTTACTTTAAAGTGATACCATGCTATTATTCTCTGTTATCAGCTTATTACCTTTACCTCTTGTAAAATGTCCATAGTACTCAATAGGGCTACACACTTCTGACCTATCCCCAGTGGCGCACGCAGGGGGGGGGGGTGGGGGGGGGGGTTGGTTCCAAGCACCCAGAAGCCCCCCCTCCAAAAAAAATAAAAAATTATGTATATATATATATATATATATTTTTTTTATTTTTTTTTGCTGCATGAGTATTATTAATGGCTGTCTAGCGTCCTCTGCAGCCTGCTGTCTTCCTGGTGGCACTTGTAAGTGCTTAATAAAAGTTTACTTTATTTGAATTATAGTACATATATATCCATGTGCATACATATATACACATGTATATACATACATATAACCACACACACACACACGATATATATACACATGTGTATATATACGTGTACTGTATGTATGTTTAATATGCTATGTATATATATATATATATATATATATATATATATATATATATATATATATATATATACACACACACACATACACACATACCGCAGACCTGAAGCCGCTGCTTTATTAATCTCAACCCACATTTAATTTTCATTGTTACATGACTTGAAAGTGGAGAGAGATAAAGTACCAGCCAATCAGCTCGCACCTGCCATGTTACAGGCTGTGTTTGAAAAATGACAGGAGCTGATTGGTTTGTACTTTATATCTCTCCCAGGCTTAGTAAATTTGCCCCTTGGTCTGGAGAGATTCAGTCCTCCCCCCACCTTCCTTACCGCACATATCCGCTCCCGTCCTCAGTCGCGGTGGGCTGGTGCTGGCAGAAATCCCTCTCATTTGCTAAATAGGTGAGGGAGTCACAACGGAGGCATATGCCCAGAAGACAACCCCTTTATCTATGTGGGAAAGATAATTATTTACAATTGTAACAATATTCTTCCATTATCATAAGCTACTATTGTAGTTCCATTGCATTCATTATAAGGTCTGTAATTACACAGTTGTTTCTCTCTTAAAAGTTGTTCAATGAGCAGAATGGGATGAGATGTCTTAAAGCAAATCTGTCGCTGTGTAACAGCTGCCTGACACAATGACACACCGGCAAACATAGGTTACACTAAGTGTCTATCTGTCTGTCATTACCTGCCCACAGACGCCTCTTCCTCCTGGCATGGCAACCTGCTGCAGAGGAGAGGAAGACATTGGTGGGCATAGTAACTTAATGTAATGTGTGTGTATATATATATATATATATATATATATATATTGTTGGAATTGGGAAAACAAGCGCCCAAGAGTGTGATTATTAGGGTCAGGGAAAATGAAGGTATAGAGAAACGGATGATAAGGATCGATTTAAAACACTTATCTGGTAGGTAGAGACTTGACTCAAGTAGTAGTCTTTTTGTGGATTAAGAACATGCGGATAAAACAGAAGAAAACTAACATAGTGTGTACCGTTTATGTAACGTATTATGTTACTGTTTGGTTTTACAGGCCTTATTAGGGAACTAGCTTAAAAATTATATCAGGCTTATCTGTCCATGAAAATGACTGAAATGCATGCGTACAGGATCCCCTTGATGAAGTCCTGTTGCAGACGGACGAAACGCGTTTGGAGTACCTGCAGACACCTCCTCTTGATGGACAGATAAGCCTAAAACTATTTTAAATCCTGTACGCATGCATTTCAGTCATTTTCATGGACAGATAAGCCTGATATAATTTTTATTCTGTACGCATGCTATACAGCTATTTTTATGTGTATTTTTATGTGATTATGTTATTAAATTTTTTGTATTTGTAATATACATACTGCTCAGGCTATAAATTTATACTCTGTGGGAATAAGCTAGTTCCCTAATAAGGCCTGTAAAACCAAACAGTAACATAATACGTTACATAAACGGTACACACTATGTTAGTTTTCTTCTGTTTTATCCGCATGTTCTTAATCCACAAAAAGACTACTACTTGAGTCAAGTCTCTACCTACCAGATAAGTGTTTTAAATCGATCCTTATCATCCGTTTCTCTATACCTTCATTTTCCCTGACCCTAATAATCACACTCTTGGGCGCTTGTTTTCCCAATTCTTGCAACAAATTTTATATGCACGCCAAGCATATCTATATGTATTACAAGCTGCCGCTCTGATAATTTATTGAGAAGTGCTTTTATATGAAATAGGGATTTTTACCTCACATACTTTCTTTACTATATTCACTACGTTTTATCATAATTTTAAAACAACACCTTTACTGTATATTCTGTGCACAATTACCACATAAATTGCACCCGAGCGCCGTGGTCTCCAATTCTATATATATATATAAGCTCAGTAATTCAGCAGCCTCTCATTTATATTCCTGTCATATAATAGCTTTCTGTACTCTATCTACAATGTATAGAATAGCTGCTTTTTCTCATCAGTGGTAAAAAAAACGAGGCTAACTACTTTCAGTGTTAAAATTTTTAAAACCACATGTGAGGTGTATCTCTGTATGTCCACTGGGTGGAGCTGTGCTGCTGCCATAGTCTGTCCGTCCACTGGGTGGCGCTGCTGCCATAGTCTGTCCGTCCACTGGGTGGCGCTGCTGCCATAGTCTGTCCGTCCACTGGGTGGCGCTGTGCTGCTGCCATAGTTTAGCCACAGTAGTGAAATTCTCTTTATACAAAACTGCTAAACTGAACATTTACTGAATAATACTTTTAAAATAAATCTTTAGATTTATCAAATATGTCCTAACTACTCATTCTTATGTCCTTATTTCAACAGCCTTTGAATTTCCACAAATCAACTACAAAATGTATGGTGGCAAAGACTACTCCTACGCGTATGGACTGGGACTGAATAATTTTGTTCCAGACAGAGTAAGAATATCCAGAATTCTGTTTCCTTGTATAGATGGCCTGGCATAGTATACCTGCCGTATACCTGGCTTTGTATATACTTAGCATAGTGCGCCCAGCATGATATACCTAACATATTACTCCTACCATATACCTTGCATAGAATGACTGGCATGGAACACCTACCGTATACCTAGCCAAGCATGATTGGTATATACCTACTCTAGCACACTTATTACACATGTCCTATACCTTGTTTAGTACCCCTACCATATACCAAGCCTAGTATGACTAGCACAGTACACCTGGCATAGTATACAATACCTGGCATATACGTAGCACAGTACACCTGGCATAGTATACAGTACCTGGCATATACCTAGCACAGTACTCCTGGCATAGTATACAATACCTGGCATATACATAGCACAGTACTCCTGGAATAGTATGCAATACCTGGCATATACCTAGCACAGTACTCCTGGCATAGTATACAGTACCTGGCATATACCTAGCACAGTACTTCTGGCATAGTATACAATACCTGGCATATACCTAGCACAGTACTCCTGGAATAGTATGCAATACCTGGCATATACCTAGCACAGTACTCCTGGCATAGTATACAGTACCTGGCATATACCTAGCACAGTACTCCTGGCATAGTATACAATACCTGGCATATACATAGCACAGTACTCCTGGCATAGTATACAATACCTGGCATATACGTAGCACAGTACACCTGGCATAGTATACAGTACCTGGCATATACCTAGCACAGTACTCCTGGCATAGTATACAGTACCTGGCATATACCTAGCACAGTACTCCTGGCATAGTATACAGTACCAGGCATATACCTAGCACAGTACTCCTGGCATAGTATGCAATACCTGGCATATACCTAGCACAGTACTCCTCCTGGCATAGTATACAGTACTCCTGGCATACACGTAGCACAGTACTCCTGGCATAGTATACAATACCTGGCATATACCTAACACAGTACTCCTGGCATAGTATACAATACCTGGCATATACCTAGCACAGTACTCCTGGAATAGTATGCAATACCTGGCATATACATAGCACAGTACTCCTGGCATAGTATACAGTACCTGGCATATACCTAGCACAGTACTCCTGGCATAGTATGCAATACCTGGCATATACATAGCACAGTACTCCTGACATAGTATACAGTACCTGGCATATACATAGCACAGTACTCCTGGCATAGTATACACTACCTGGCATATACCTAGCACAGTACTCCTGGCATAGTATACAGTACCTGGCCTATACCTAGCACAGTACTCCTGGCATAGTATACAATACCTGGCATATACCTAGCACAGTACTCCTGGCATAGTATACAGTACCTGGCCTATACCTAGCACAGTACTCCTGGCATAGTGTACAATACCTGGCATATAGCTAGCACAGTACTCCTGGCATAGTATACAGTACCTGGCATATAGCTAGCACAGTACTCATGGCATAGTATACAATACCTGGCATATAGCTAGCACAGTACTCCTGGCATAGTATACAATACCTGGCATATAGCTAGCACAGTACTCCTGGCATAGTATACAATACCTGGCATATAGCTAGCACAGTACTCCTGGCATAGTATACAATACCTGGCATATAGCTAGCACAGTACTCCTGGCATAGTATACAGTACCTGGCATATACCTAGCACAGTACTCCTGGCATAGTATATAGTACCTGGCCTATACCTAGCACAGTACTCCTGGCATAGTATACAGTACCTGGCCTATACCTAGCACAGTACTCCTGGCATATACGTAGCACAGTACTCCTGGCATAGTATACAGTACCTGGCCTATACCTAGCACAATACTCCTGGCATATACGTAGCACAGTACTCCTGGCATAGTATACAGTACCTGGCCTATACCTAGCACAGTACTCCTGGCATACACGTAGCACAGTACTCCTGGCATAGTATACAGTACCTGGCCTATACCTAGCACAGTACTCCTGGCATACACGTAGCACAGTACCTGGCATATACGTAGCATAGCACTCCTGGAATAGTATGCAATACCTGGCATATAGCTAGCACAGTACTCCTGGCATAGTATACAGTACCTGGCATATACCTAGCACAGTACTCCTGGCATAGTATGCAATACCTGGCATATACCTAGCACAGTACTCCTGGCATAGTATGCAATACCTGGCATATACATAGCACAGTACTCCTGGCATAGTATACAGTACCTGGTATATACCTAGCACAGTACTCCTGGCATAGTATGCAATACCTGGCATTTACATAGCACAGTACTCCTGGCATAGTATACAATACCTGGCATATAGCTAGCACAGTACTCCTGGCATAGTATACAATACCTGGCATATACCTAGCACAGTACTCCTGGCATATACGTAGCACAGTACTCCTGGCATAGTATACAGTACCTGGCCTATACCTAGCACAGTACTCCTGGCATAGTATACAATACCTGGCATATAGCTAGCACAGTACTCCTGGCATAGTATACAATACCTGGCATATACCTAGCACAGTACTCCTGGCATAGTATATAGTACCTGGCATATACGTAGCACAGTACTCCTGGCATAGTATACAGTACCTGGCCTATACCTAGCACAGTACTCCTGGCATAGTATACAATACCTGGCATATAGCTAGCACAGTACTCCTGGCATAGTATACAATACCTGGCATATACCTAGCACAGTACTCCTGGCATAGTATACAGTACCTGGCATATACCTAGCACAGTACTCCTGGCATAGTATACAATACCTGGCATATACCTAGCACAGTACTCCTGGCATAGTATGCAATACCTGGCATTTACATAGCACAGTACTCCTGGCATAGTATGCAATACCTGGCATTTACATAGCACAGTACTCCTGGCATAGTATACAGTACCTGGCATATATCTAGCACAGTACTCCTGGCATAGTATACAGTACCTGGCATATACCTAGCACAGTACTCCTGGCATAGTATACAATACCTGGCATATACCTAGCACAGTACTCCTGGCATAGTATACAGTACCAGGCATATACCTAGCACAGTACTCCTGGCATAGTATGCAATACCTGGCATATACCTAGCACAGTACTCCTCCTGGCATGGTATACAGTACCTGGCCTATACCTAGCACAGTACTCCTGGCATACACGTAGCACAGTACTCCTGGCATAGTATACAATACCTGGCATATACCTAACACAGTACTCCTGGCATAGTATACAATACCTGGCATATACCTAGCACAGTACTCCTGGAATAGTATGCAATATCTGGCATATACATAGCACAGTACTCCTGGCATAGTATACAGTACCTGGCATATACCTAGCACAGTACTCCTGGCATAGTATGCAATACCTGGCATATACATAGCACAGTACTCCTGACATAGTATACAGTACCTGGCATATACATAGCACAGTACTCCTGGCATAGTATACACTACCTGGCATATACCTAGCACAGTACTCCTGGCATAGTATACAGTACCTGGCATATATCTAGCACAGTATTCCTGGCATAGTATGCAATACCTGGCATATAGCTAGCACAGTACTCCTGGTATAGTATACAGTACCTGGCATATACATAGCACAGTACTCCTGGCATAGTATACAGTACCTGGCATATACATAGCACAGTACACCTGGCAGAGTATACACTACCTGGCATATAGCTAGCACAGTACTCCTGGTATAGTATACAGTACCTGGCATATACATAGCACAGTACTCCTGGCATAGTATACAGTACCTGGCATATATCTAGCACAGTATTCCTGGCATAGTATGCAATACCTGGCATATAGCTAGCACAGTACTCCTGGTATAGTATACAGTACCTGGCATATACCTAGCACAGTACTCCTGGCATAGTATGCAATACCTGGCATATACATAGCACAGTACACCTGGCAGAGTATACACTACCTGGCATATACCTAGCACAGTACTCCTGGCATAGTATACAGTACCTGGCCTATACCTAGCACAGTACTCCTGGCATAGTATACAATACCTGGCATATACCTAGCACAGTACTCCTGGCATAGTATACAGTACCTGGCCTATACCTAGCACAGTACTCCTGGCATAGTATACAATACCTGGCATATAGCTAGCACAGTACTCCTGGCATAGTATACAGTACCTGGCATATAGCTAGCACAGTACTCATGGCATAGTATACAGTACCTGGCATATAGCTAGCACAGTACACCTGGCATAGTATACAATACCTGGCATATAGCTAGCACAGTACTCCTGGCATAGTATATAGTACCTGGCCTATACCTAGCACAGTACTCCTGGCATAGTATACAGTACCTGGCATATAGCTAGCACAGTACTCATGGCATAGTATACAGTACCAGGCATATACCTAGCACAGTACTCCTGGCATAGTATATAGTACCTGGCCTATACCTAGCACAGTACTCCTGGCATAGTATACAGTACCTGGCCTATACCTAGCACAGTACTCCTGGCATATACGTAGCACAGTACTCCTGGCATAGTATACAGTACCTGGCCTATACCTAGCACAGTACTCCTGGCATATACGTAGCACAGTACTCCTGGCATAGTATACAGTACCTGGCCTATACCTAGCACAGTACTCCTGGCATACACGTAGCACAGTACCTGGCATATACGTAGCATAGCACTCCTGGAATAGTATGCAATACCTGGCATATAGCTAGCACAGTACTCCTGGCATAGTATACAGTACCTGGCATATACCTAGCACAGTACTCCTGGCATAGTATAAAATACCTGGCATATACCTAGCACA
Organism: Pseudophryne corroboree; assembly: GCF_028390025.1. Taxonomy (NCBI): domain Eukaryota; kingdom Metazoa; phylum Chordata; class Amphibia; order Anura; family Myobatrachidae; genus Pseudophryne; species Pseudophryne corroboree. The sequence continues at coordinate 32,334,752 of NC_086452.1, forward strand.
GTACTCCTGGCATAGTATGCAATACCTGGCATATACATAGCACAGTACTCCTGGCATAGTATACAGTACCTGGTATATACCTAGCACAGTACTCCTGGCATAGTATGCAATACCTGGCATTTACATAGCACAGTACTCCTGGCATAGTATACAATACCTGGCATATAGCTAGCACAGTACTCCTGGCATAGTATACAATACCTGGCATATACCTAGCACAGTACTCCTGGCATATACGTAGCACAGTACTCCTGGCATAGTATACAGTACCTGGCCTATACCTAGCACAGTACTCCTGGCATAGTATACAATACCTGGCATATAGCTAGCACAGTACTCCTGGCATAGTATACAATACCTGGCATATACCTAGCACAGTACTCCTGGCATAGTATATAGTACCTGGCATATAGCTAGCACAGTACTCCTGGCATAGTATACAATACCTGGCATATACCTAGCACAGTACTCCTGGCATAGTATACAGTACCTGGCCTATACCTAGCACAGTACTCCTGGCATAGTATACAATACCTGGCATATAGCTAGCACAGTACTCCTGGCATAGTATACAATACCTCGCATATACCTAGCACAGTACTCCTGGCATAGTATACAGTACCTGGCATATACCTAGCACAGTACTCCTGGCATAGTATACAATACCTGGCATATACCTAGCACAGTACTCCTGGCATAGTATGCAATACCTGGCATTTACATAGCACAGTACTCCTGGCATAGTATGCAATACCTGGCATTTACATAGCACAGTACTCCTGGCATAGTATACAGTACCTGGCATATACCTAGCACAGTACTCCTGGCATAGTATACAATACCTGGCATATAGCTAGCACAGTACTCCTGGCATAGTATACAATACCTGGCATATACCTAGCACAGTACTCCTGGCATAGTATATAGTACCTGGCATATACGTAGCACAGTACTCCTGGCATAGTATACAGTACCTGGCCTATACCTAGCACAGTACTCCTGGCATATACGTAGCATAGCACTCCTGGAATAGTATGCAATACCTGGCATATAGCTAGCACAGTACTCCTGGCATAGTATACAGTACCTGGCATATACCTTGCACAGTACTCCTGGCATAGTATACAATACCTGGCATATACCTAGCACAGTACTCCTGGCATAGTATGCAATACCTTGCATATACATAGCACAGTACTCCTGGCATAGTATACACTACCTGGCATATACCTAGCACAGTACTCCTGGCATAGTATGCAATACCTGGCATATAGCTAGCACAGTACTCCTGGCATAGTATACAGTACCTGGCCTATACCTAGCACAGTACTCCTGGCATAGTATACAGTACCTGGCATATAGCTAGCACAGTACTCCTGGCATAGTATACAGTACCTGGCCTATACCAAGCACAGTACTCCTGGCATATACGTAGCACAGTACTCCTGGCATAGTATACAGTACCTGGCCTATACCTAGCACAGTACTCCTGGCATAGTATGTAATACCTGGCATATACATAGCACAGTACACCTGGCATAGTATACACAACCTGGCATATACCTAGCACAGTACTCCTGGCATAGTATACAGTACCTGGCATATACCTAGCACAGTACTCCTGGCATAGTATACAGTACCTGGCATATAGCTAGCACAGTACTCCTGGCATAGTATACAATACCTGGCATATAGCTAGCACAGTACTCCTGGCATAGTATACAGTACCTGGCATATACGTAGCACAGTACTCCTGGCATAGTATACAGTACCTGGCCTATACCTAGCACAGTACTCCTGGCATAGTATACAGTACCTGGCATATACGTAGCACAGTACTCCTGGCATAGTATACAGTACCTGGCCTATACCTAGCACAGTACTCCTGGCATAGTATACAGTACCTGGCATATACCTAGCACAGTACTTCTGGCATAGTATACAGTACCTGGCATATATCTAGCACAGTACTCCTGGCATAGTATGCAATACCTGGCATATACCTAGCACAGTATTCCTGGCATAGTATACAGTACTTGGCCTATACCTAGCACAGTACTCCTGGCATAGTATACAATACCTGGCATATAGCTATCACAGTACTCCTGGCATAATATACAGTACCTGGCATATACATAGCACAGTACTCCTGGCATAGTATACAGTACCTGGCATATAGCTAGCACAGTACTCCTGGCATAGTATGCAATACCTGGCATATAGCTAGCACAGTACTCCTGGCATAGTATACAGTACCTGGCATATAGCTAGCACAGTACTCCTGGCATAGTATACAGTACCTGGCCTATACCTAGCACAGTACTCCTGGCATATACGTAGCACAGTACTCCTGGCATAGTATACAGTACCTGGCATATACGTAGCACAGTACTCCTGGCATAGTATACAGTACCTGGCCTATACCTAGCACAGTACTCCTGGCATACACGTAGCACAGTACTCCTGGCATAGTATACAGTACCTGGCCTATACCTAGCACAGTACTCCTGGCATACACGTAGCACAGTACCTGGCATATACGTAGCATAGCACTCCTGGAATAGTATGCAATACCTGGCATATAGCTAGCACAGTACTCCTGGCATAGTATACAGTACCTGGCATATACCTAGCACAGTACTCCTGGCATAGTATGCAATACCTGGCATATACCTAGCACAGTACTCCTGGCATAGTATGCAATACCTGGCATATACATAGCACAGTACTCCTGGCATAGTATGCAATACCTGGCATATACATAGCACAGTACTCCTGGCATATACGTAGCACAGTACTCCTGGCATAGTATACAGTACCTGGCCTATACCTAGCACAGTACTCCTGGCATAGTATGTAATACCTGGCATATACATAGCACAGTACACCTGGCATAGTATACACAACCTGGCATATACCTAGCACAGTACTCCTGGCATAGTATACAGTACCTGACATATACCTAGCACAGTACTCCTGGCATAGTATACAGTACCTGGCATATAGCTAGCACAGTACTCCTGGCATAGTATACAATACCTGGCATATAGCTAGCACAGTACTCCTGGCATAGTATACAATACCTGGCATATACCTAGCACAGTACTCCTGGCATACACGTAGCACAGTACTCCTGGCATACACGTAGCACAGTACTCCTGGCATAGTATACAGTACCTGGCATATAGCTAGCACAATACACCTGGCATAGTATACAGTGCATGGCATATACCTAGCACAGTATACCTGGTATAGTATACAGTACCTGGCATATACCTAGCACAGTACACCTGGCATAGTATACAGTATCTGACATAGTATACCACACTTGAGTTACATGATTGTTAATGGACACCCAACATCTTAATACTCTTAGCTTTCCAAACTGAACGTCAAGACCAAAGAGACCTGGGTATGGCAAGAGCCCAACACCTACCCCTCCGAGCCCATATTTGTCTCCTCCCCAGACGCCATAGAAGAAGATGACGGTAAGAACAGAGGAAACGATGATGGAATGGTCTATGCCTGATACGGAATATCGGCAGCAGCGTGAGCTTAATACGCCTTTTCTAAGCAATAGATGGCTGATTTCCTGTCCTGCGCAGTCTGGAGATTGATATGTGAGGGAGGGGCGCCGCTAACGGTGATGTCACTGAAACCTGCTAGGAGCCAACAGCTTAAGCAAACACAGAAAAGTCACAATTGCTTTGAAAGACACAATCTCCCTGCAGCAGCCGGGCAGGAGCCTCACATGAGACGACGTATGGGCAGATAGTCAGCTTTTCAAACATGTCCGCACACAGTACAGTATTTGGCTGACCTGAAATACTTTGTGCTGCTGTGAAAATACTAATGCTTTGATTAGCTACAGCAGGCCTGGTCAACCTGTGGTTCTCCAGCAGTTGTGAAACTACAAGTCTCAGCATACCCTCCCTCTGATCAGCTACTAAAGCATAATGGGAGTTGTAGTTTCACAACAGGTGCAGAGTCACAGATTGGCCAGCCCTAGGCTACAGGTTGTTCTAGGCCTGCCCATCTCCAGCTTGTACACTGCTTTGTGGTTTTTGTGCGCAGCGCTACTGCGCAATTATGCTAATGCAACCGCTGGAATTTGTACAGAGGCGCCTGCGGCCCTAATCCACTGCTTACGCCCAAAGATGCATCATCAGTCTTTACGCAAGCCCTGGGATTGCTCAGAATGTCCGTCGCAACCTGGCCACTGGGCCCATTGCAACGTTTGTATATGCGGTAACTGGCCGCGACACGCCCGCATCTGCCTGTTACCTCCCAGTTACGTCCACTGAAATCCCTTCTCCCTGCATCTTAATTAGAACTGCGCACGCCATCTGTAAACCATCAGGACGCATGCGCCTTGAGACTCAGACATGTGCGCCACTTGCGTCCGCCATCTGCGTCTCTTGTTCCTTTGATTAATGTTGCAGAAATTCTATACCTAGAATAAAGACTTTAGATTCTGGCTAATTGTTTTACGCAGAACCTTGATCACCTAACATTGCACCGACCCTTATTGCTTTGTTCCGCAGGTGTGATACTCAGCGTGGCCATCAGCCCGGCTGTGGGGCACAAGCCGTCTTTCCTCCTCATCTTGGACGCCAAGGACATGAGCGAAATCGCCAGAGCGGAGGTTGACACCAACATTCCCGTCACCTTCCATGGAATGTTCAAAAATGCCTAAATAGCGTCTTCCACTGCGAGATGATGCGACGTATAAAACAGCGGTGCTCCTGCGCAGCGCATCGTTACATCACAGGGACTGGGTACAGCTCCGATTGGAGGGGAGCATTGGGTCACGGTGGCTCTCGCATACTTTCTGTGGCCGTGAGTCCGTAGACACGCGCAGATCATACACGGGGAGAGAAGATCGTGACAAACGCCTTCTGTATACGAAAGCTGCACATTTTCTGTCCAATGTAGAATCTATATAATATATATATATATATATATATATATATATATATATATATATATATATATAGTGTGTGTATATGTCCACTGATTGTAGCCAGGAAATGAGGTTTTATAGCTTTGTTGTGGCTTGGTAATAAATCTGTTTTACATTACGCTGGTTGCTGACCTCATCTCCAGTTCTCCAGCTATTTATCATCACATCCCTGTGGAGACCTCAGTATGGGCATCAGGCCGACACGACCTATGACTCACTAGCTGTTGTGGAACAACAACACAGCCTACCAGGAATGCTGAGACTTGTAGTCCTGTAACAGCTGGAGCGCTATAGGTTTCCTGCCTCTACGACACATGCCATGTAAAATAACCAAACCCCAAGTTCATACACAATAGGGGGAAAATTACAAATGGAGTTAGATGACCATAAGTGATCAGGAACGTAACCAATCACTGGATAAACAATTGTGCTTTGCGTGTTATTATACTTTTATATACTAGAGATCTGTATTCATGGTTTAAAATAAATAATAATACAAAATTCTGCAATGGTCTGGTATACAGAGCACTCTTAACAGCATAGTAGACCCTGAACAAAGCAATGCACTGGGGCCCCTACCCACCCATTCATGGGAATACATAAATAAAAAAAACATTTGATTGTGAATTACATGCCATCAGAGTAGCCAGGCAGCATTGTCTCCCTGCCTCCTAGCCTGCAGCCAGACAGTGAATGTCTACCAGCACTCCAATTGGTGGATAGTTCCAACCATCCACCAATCACCATGCTGGCAGCCATTCACTGTCTGGCTGCAGGCTAGGAGGCAAGGAGACAATGCTGCCTGGCTACTCTGATGGCATGTAATTCACAATCAAGAGCGGCCAGACAGCATTCGCTACCTTTCTCCCAAAAGAAGCTCTGGAGGCACCAGCCCGCCCACCCCCTGCTCAAAGGCCTCTAAAATCGTGGGGCCCTTGGGCAGCTGCCCAGTGTGCCTGTACGGTAAGATGGCCCTGATGGTATACAGACTTTACAAACTCTATAGGCTTTACCGACACGCTATATTTAGCAAAGGTCAAATATACATGCAAGTGTTCATAACCAATACGCTTATATTTATTTATTAAAATATCTTACAATACAATGAAAGCTTTTGTTAATCTTACAGAACCCACTCATAGAGGTGGCGGCGGTGCTTTGCTCTTCATGTAAAAGGCACAAATGTACAAAAGATACTTTCTATAATACATACACAGATCCGCTGATTGCCTCGGTAGCACCATATTATTCTTCCTGAGAAAAGTGCTGGTAACTCAGTATAATATATACTTAAATATTCTCCGATCTACAGTATACTGGTCACATCCTCAGCGTGGGAGAACTGTGGCGGGCCGCGGGTCTCTCGTACTTCCGCTGGCCGATAATTCTCAAGCACTTACCCAGCACCTGACAAAGAGAAAAAGCAGAATGAAATATTTTAATCAATATTTGTAAAATTAAAAAAAGGCACATATTGTTTAATTTGGTAATTTATTCGCTAGGACCACCATCTGCATAATGCAAGGACCTTAGTTCACTTCGATTTGTCTTGTACAATTCATACAACTGAAGGGTTATTCTGCTACATATTTCTGTGGTTACACTTTTTCCCAATATACAGTGGATGCAGCCGTCTGCTGTGCTAAACCTATATGTATGAGACTGCAGCCTATCACTACACTAAGAGCCGGTGACGTCACAGGGCATACAACCAATATATACACTGAGCCAGTGACATCACTAAGAATACACTGGGAACCAATGACATCACAGTTCATACAACAAATATATACACTAAGAGCCGGTGACATCACAGAGCATACAACCAATATACACTAGGAGCCAGTATCATCACAGAGCATACAACCAATATATACACTAAGAGACAGTGACATCACAGTGCATACAACCAATATACACTAGGAGCCAGTGACATCACAGAGCATACAACCAATATATAAACTAAGAGCCAGTGACATCACAGGGCATACAACCAATATATACACTAAGAGCCAGTGACATCACAGTGCATACAACAAATATATACACTAAGTGCCGGTGACATCACAGAGCATACAACCAATATACACTAGGAGCCAGTGACATCACAGAGCATACAACCAATATATACACTAAGAGCCAGTGACATCACAAGGCATACAACCAATATATACACTAAGCCAGTGACATCACGGAGCATACAACCAATATATACACTAGGAGCCAGTGACATCACAGAGCATACAACCAATATATACACTAAGAGCCAGTGACATCACAGGGCATACAACCAATATATACACTAAGAGCCAGTGACATCACGGAGCATACAACCAATATATACACTAGGAGCCAGTGACATCACATTTAGAATACACCCAATCAATACACTGGAAACCAGTGACATCACAGTGTGAGTGCATACAACCAATATATACACTAAGAGCCAGTGACATAACTCAGACTACACCCAATCAATACACCATGAACCAGAGATATAAGAGCATGCAACCAATATATATGCTAAGAGCCAGTGACGTCACTCAGAGTACACCCAATCAATAGACTGGGAACCAATAACATTACAGATCATACAACTAATATATACACTAGGAGCCAGTGACATCACTCAATACACCAAATACATACACTGGGAACCAGTGACATCACTCAGAATATACCCCATCAATATACTGGGAACCAGTGACATCACAAAGCATACAATCAATATATATACACTAGGAGCAAGTGACATAACTCAGAATACACCTAATCAATACATCATGAACCAGTGATATCAGAGCATACAACCAATATATACACTGGGAACCAGTGACCTCACACATCATACAACCAATATATACGCTAAGAGACAGTGACATCACTCAGAATACACCCAATCAATAAACTGGGAACCAGCGACATTACAGAGCATACAACCAGTAGAAACACTAGAATCCAGTTATATGACATCACAATGGAATGTATTCTCATGACCGCTGATTCAGCCCACAAAATGGCCGCCTCTATTGCGTGCAGGCATCAGGCTCTCTGTACATAGGTCTCCAAGCCTGGTTACTCACATGTCTTGTGTCCTCGGGTAAAATCACTCCATCATCCCAGAGCCTGGCTGACGAGTAGAAAGCTGAACTTTCCTCTTTCAGTCTAAGAAAGACACAGTTACCAGACGTTTGCTATATTGTGGCACATAGCTAATTATCAAATTGTGTACCATAAAGAATATACACTCCCGAAATCCCTTCTTCAGGCTTTCTAAGGCGGAAATCTGTATGCATTATTTTTTCACCATACAGATGCGTTCTCCTACGTCTAGCCTCAATACACAGCGCAGCCATAAGCTGTTTTGCTCTATTCCCAGGTACGAATCCACCTACTTAGGTGTGCGTAATTAGCCACTGTTGTCTTTCCTAAAATAATTGTCAGGAATCGGCGCTCTGCTTCGTCTCACCTACCAGCGCGCTGGTGTGCAGGCCTCCGGAGGTCATGGCCCCAGTTACGGCTGCAGGTGTGTATGGACCGCAAGCGTCATCTTCCGCATTGCTGAGTACCCCTGAGTCCGGTCCTGTGTGCATTCTGCTGCGTGCCGGCGTCCTGCCTGTGAGGTTGTTTCCATGACTCCTGCACTCAGCTGATCCAGGTGTGCAATCCAGCACTGTGTCTCCACCCAGAGTTCAGTGACCAATCACTGCAGAGCCATGGGTATAACTCCCAGTCCGTGGCTCACTCACATTGCCTCAGACAACGAGTCACATACGGTCATAGCCGGCCCTAACCAATATGATGCCCTAGGCAAGATTTTGGCTGGTGCCCCCTAGCACCACCGCTAGTTCCGCCTCTGATCCTGCATCCCTTTCCCATCACCATCACCGCCCACCCATAGCAGTCCTTTTTTTTGTTTACCTACCCCCTGTAATTTAAATAAGAACAGTGTGCACATTTGGCCTTATACATATGCCGCACATTATTAGTGCCCTTATACACATAATGACACACATAGTGCCCCCTACACATATGTTACTCATTATTAATGCCCTTATACACATAATGACACATATAGTTCCCAGCGTGAGTCAACTGGCAGCTCTGCTAACGTCGGGTGCCTATTTTTTAATGAAAATGCATCTTATTTGCATTGCTATGTGGCTAGGATACACAAGCAGCTTCTGCTGATTAAAATGATATGTGGCATGCCTATATACTGTGTGCGACTGTGGCTGTATCTGCATACGAAATGCTACACACAGAATATAGACATGCCGCATATCATTTTAATCAGCAGAAGCTGCTGATGCCCCTAGGCATACCAGATGCCCTAGGCAATTGCCTTGTTTGCCTATACCTAGGGCCGGCTCTGCATACGGTGTGCCTTGTTCTCCGGACTCCTGTGTTCCTGTTCCCAGCGATTCCCTGTGGTTACCTCCTGTCATCTCATCTCACTTCAACTCTCCTGTTTTCTTCAGACTTCACCCACAGCCAGTTACCAGCTCATCAAGCAGTAGAGACTCTCCTCAGGTGATTCATTCATTACTACCTGTGCACTGCTGATTGCATACCATCTGTGCTTCTCTGCAAGTATACCATCTCATTGCATAGAGACTGTCTCCTGCTTGGGCCTAGTGAGGCCATAAGGACTTTGTTATACAGAAACTGTGTGTTTTTCAAGTCTTACCGGAGTTCTGTTTATTTCATTCACATTCAGCATCAAGTCACTTTATATTTCTGTTGCAAGAGACTCTTCAGTTGTTTTGGATTCAATTACCTATCACTGTTATTTTATTGCCTGGTTTCAGTTTGCCATTCACTGCTATACCATCTACTCTGTGATCCCTGTGTAATAAACATCAGCGCTTATGCGCCGGACTTTCATATCTGCTTCCCTGCTTTGTACATCGCACCAACACTGACCCACTAGCGCCCCCGCCGGGGACAGACAAACCCAGAGACCTGATAGTTTGTCTGAGGCCCATGGACCCGGACGGTGGTCAGAGTGTGGGGTCAGGGACACTCCAAGGCTTAGTGTCACGACTAGATGGTCAAGAGGCTGCGCAGCAGCAGATTATACAATTTCTGCAAGAAATGTCTTCTCGCTTAGATACTCTGCAACAGACATTTCCAACTTCAGTTTCTTCAGTGTCCTCATCAGTTTCTGCTTCTGTTCCTAGTTCCACAGTTTCTAGTTCTCCAGTTGCTCCTGTTCCAATGTCTCGCATCCATCTACCTACTCCAAGTAAATTTGATGGTAATGCTAAGATGTGTCGTGGATTTTTTAATCAATGCGAGGTTCATTTTGAATTGCAACCACAGAACTTTCCAACACCTAAAACAAAGGTTGCTTATATTGTTTCTCTTTTAGCCAGCTCTGCCCTGAACTGGGTCTCTCCGCTGTGGGAGCGAGCAGATGCTTTGTTGAACAACTATACAGAGTTTGTTGCCACATTCCGACGCATCTTTGACGAACCTGGGCGAACGACCTCTGCTTCTTCAGACCTCCTTCAGATCCGCCAGGGAACACGTACTGTGGGTCAGTACGTTATCCAGTTCCAGATATTGGCATCAGAGGTAAAGTGGAACAACCAGGCATTGGTTGCCGCCTTCTGGCATGGTCTCTCTGACCGCATAAAGGATGAGTTGACTACCCGAGACTTACCAGAGCAACTGGAAGCTCTAATTTCTCTATGCGTCAAGTTGGATCTACGTTTACGCGAGCGAGCCTGTGAACGCTCTCGAGGTGATCTTCGCAAGCACCGAGCTATGCCTCCTGTACAGTCTCTACCTATTATTGCTGATGAACCCATGCAGGTAAACAAGTTTCGTTTAACACCTGAGGAGCGGTCCAGAAGATTAAAGGAAAGACTGTGTCTCTATTGTGCTGCTGCTGGTCATCTGATTGGTTCCTGTCCTGCTCGGTCGGGAAACGCCAGGTCCTAACTTGTAGAGGAGGAGTCAAGTTAGGGACCTTGAATAAAGCTCCTTCTTTTCAAGACCTTACATTACCTGTCACTTTGGAAATGCCAGATGGACTCCAGTCTCTGTCCGCCTTAGTGGATTGTGGTGCTGCTGGGAATTTTATCACACAAGCTGCAGTGGATAGACTTCATCTCCCAGTGTCTAAACTGTGTCGTCCAGTATATCTCACTGCCGTGGACGGAAGCCGTATTCCTGAAGGTTCCATCATTCAGCAAACCAAGCCAGTGGTTCTGGGAGTAGGCTTCCTGCATTCCGAGCTTATTGAGTTCCTGGTTATACCTAAAGCTGGCTATGAGATCGTACTGGGTATGCCTTGGCTTCAATTACACAATCCGCAATTCGACTGGTCTACATTACAGTTAACAGCATGGAGTTCCTCTTGTCATCAGTCATGTCTGGCTCAAGTACTTCCAATCAAGTCTTCAAGTGTAAAGTCTCAGTCTGGTCTTCCGGAGGCCTATCAGGAATTCACTGACGTCTTCAGTGAGAAAGCAGCAGATGTCTTGCCTCCCCATCGAGAGTGGGATTGTCCCATTGATTTGGTTCGAGGAAGCAAGCCGCCTAGAGGGCGTACATACCCTCTTTCAGTTCCAGAGACCCAAGCAATGAGTGTATACATTAAAGAAAATTTACAGAAAGGGTTCATCTGTCCATCCTCTTCCCCAGCTGGTGCTGGATTCTTCTTCGTCAAGAAGAAAGATGGAGGACTTCGTCCCTGTATCGATTATCGGGGTTTAAATGACATCACGATTAAAAATAGCTACCCGTTACCTCTCATCACAGAGTTGTTCGACAGAGTTAAAGGTGCGTCCATCTTCACGAAACTGGATCTTCGCGGGGCTTATAATCTTATCAGGATTCGAAGTGGTGATGAGTGGAAAACCGCCTTCAATACTCGTGACGGCCACTATGAATACCTAGTGATGCCCTTCGGCTTGAGTAACGCCCCGGCCGTGTTTCAGAACTGTCAACGAAGTATTTAGAGATCTTCTGTATAAATGTGTGGTAGTATACCTCGATGACATCTTGATATTCTCTCGTGATTTGGTTTCTCATCGCCAACAAGTAAAAGAGGTTCTTCGACGTCTTCGACAGAATCATCTGTATGGCAAGCTGTCCAAATGCACATTTGAAGCTTCTTCAATATCTTTCTTGGGATACATTATTTCCGGAACAGACCTTCAAATGGACCCAGCTAAACTGGAAGCTATAGAGAGCTGGGCTCTTCCAACAACACTCAAGTCAGTTCAACGTTTCATAGGCTTTGCTAATTACTACAGAAAGTTTATTAAAGGCTTCTCCACGTTAATTGCTCCAATCACCTGCCTTACCCGGAAAGGGGGGAATCCTTCCCAATGGTCTGACGCTGCACTGTCTGCTTTTCATAAAATAAAACAAGCTTTTATTTCAGCTCCTGTGTTACAACAGCCGGATGTCAACAAGGCCTTCATCTTGGAAGTAGATGCCTCAACAGTTGGCGTGGGCGCAGTCCTGTCCCAGGTGGGCGTTGATGGTAAGACTCACCGCTGTGGGTTTTTCTCTCGTAGGTTCTCACCCGCTGAAATTAACTATACCATCGGTGACCAGGAGCTGTTGGCAATCAAATTGGCCCTTGAAGAATGGAGGTATCTGCTGGAGGGCACGAGATTCCCTATTACCATCTACACGGATCACAAGAACCTTCTTTACCTGAAAGCTGCGCAGTGCCTGAATCCTCGGCAAGCAAGGTGGGCCCTATTCTTTTCCCGTTTTGACTTTAAGTTAATGTTTAGGCCTGGCTCACAAAACGTTAAAGCAGATGCTTTGTCTCGCTCTATGAGCTCAAATGAGGAATCTTCAAAACAGGCTGCTCGACCAGTATTAAATCCTGTGGTTTTCGCAACTACAGGGGTGTCGCAAGTTCCACCTCCAGGCAAGATGTTTGTCTCTCCAGAGCTTCGTTCAAATCTCCTGTCCTGGGCTCATACGTCCAAATTTAATGGTCACCCAGGGGTTCTCAAGACTTTTAAGTTCCTGTCCCAAACGTATTGGTGGCCACGAATGAAAATAGATATTCAGGAATTTATAGCTTCATGTCCCAAATGTGCTCAGCATAAAGTTTCTCGTCAGGCTCCCGCAGGCCAATTGTTACCCAATTCCATTCCCAGGCGCCCTTGGTCTCACTTATCGATGGATTTTATTTCAGATCTCCCTCCATCCAAAGGGTATGACACTATCTGGGTAGTAGTCGATAGGTTTTCAAAAATGGCGCACTTCATTCCACTCATGGGGCTACCCTCTGCTCCAAAATTGGCACAGTTGTTTTGTCACGAAATATTTAGGTTACATGGACTTCCAACAGAAATTATATCTGACCGAGGTGTACAGTTTGTGGCCAAGTTCTGGAGGGCCCTGTGTTCGGCGCTACAAGTAAAACTGAAATTCTCTACGGCCTATCACCCTCAAACAAATGGGCAGACAGAGAGGGTAAATCAAGAGCTTGAGACCTATTTGAGACTGTATATCTCTTCTTCACAGGATGACTGGGTAGAATTATTGCCCTGGGCAGAGTTTGCTCATAATTTTCGTTATCATACTTCTACAGATACAACTCCTTTTTTCGCAGTTTATGGACAGCATCCTAGAGTGCCTGATTTCCAAGAGTTACCCGTCGTAGATGTGCCTGCGGCTGCTTCTGCTCTTCAGCGGTTCGCTCAAATTTGGAAGAAGATTCATTTATCTCTTAAACAAGTTTCTCAACGGTATAAAATGTTTGCTGATAGAAAGAGACGAGCAGTTCCTAGTTTAAAACCGGGCGACAAAGTCTGGTTATCTACCCAAAATCTCCGTCTCAGAGTTCCATCAATGAAATTTGCTCCACGGTTTATTGGGCCATTCCCGGTGGAAAGTGTTATTAATCCAGTGGCTTATAAGTTAAAACTGCCTGCTTTTTTGAAAGTTCCCAACTCATTCCATATTTCTCTCCTCAGACCACTAATTCTCAATCGTTTCCAGAGAACGCTTCCAGCAGCTCCAAAGGTACAAACTCATCGGGGCATGGAATACGAGGTGGAAAAGATCTTAGACTCTCGACATCGTTATGGTCATTTGCAATACCTGATTGACTGGTCTGGATATGGTCCTGAAGAGAGGAGTTGGGTCAACGTCACGGATGTCCATGCTCCACGGTTGGTTCAAGCCTTCCACAGACTCTTCCCTGCCAAGCCTCGTGTGTGTTCGGTGCCCACCCATAAAGGAGGGGGTACTGTTAGGAATCGGCGCTCTGCTTCGTCTCACCTACCAGCGCGCTTGTGTGCAGGCCTCCGGAGGTCATGGCCCCAGTTACGGCTGCAGGTGTGTATGGACCGCAAGCGTCATCTTCCGCATTGCTGAGTACCCCTGAGTCCGGTCCTGTGTGCATTCTGCTGCGTGCCGGCGTCCTGCCTGTGAGGTCGTTGCCATGACTCCTGCACTCAGCTGATCCAGGTGTGCAATCCAGCACTGTGTCTCCACCCAGAGTTCAGTGACCAATCACTGCAGAGCCATGGGTATAACTCCCAGTCCGTGGCTCACTCACATTGCCTCAGACAACGAGTCACATACGGTGTGCCTTGTTCTCCGGACTCCTGCGTTCCTGTTCCCAGCGATTCCCTGTGGTTACCTCCTGTCATCTCATCTCACTTCAACTCTCCTGTTTTCTTCAGACTTCATCCACAGCCAGTTACCAGCTCATCAAGCAGTAGAGACTCTCCTCAGGTGATTAATTCATTATTACCTGTGCACTGCTGATTGCATACCATCTGTGCTTCTCTGCAAGTATACCATCTCATTGCATAGAGAATGTCTCCTGCTTGGGCCTAGTGAGGCCATAAGGACTTTGTTATACAGAAACTGTGTGTTTTTCAAGTCTTACCGGAGTTCTGTTTATTTCATTTACATTCAGCATCAAGTCATTATATATTTCTGTTGCAAGAGACTCTTCAGTTGTTTTGGATTCAATTACCAATCACTGTTACTTTATTGCCTGGTTTCAGTTTGTCATTCACTGCCATACCATCTACTCTGTGATCCCTGTGTAATAAACATCAGCGCTTATGCGCCGGACTTTCATATCTGCTTCCCTGCTTTGTACATCGCACCAACACTGACCCACTAGCACCCCCGCCGGGAACAGACAAACCCAGAGACCTGACAATAATACCCCTAGAGGGCGCCATTTTTTTTATCCTATCAATAAATATATGTACACATGTAAATCTGGAGGCAGTGTCTCCTCATCTTTCAAATGAAGCTGCTCAATTTAGTGATGGGGCTATATGGCGGCCAAATGTTCTAGCAAAGGAGGGGTCCAAAATACTAGTATATAATAATATCTAGCAATTCTGATACCTGTCTATAAGAGTCCTGAATTCGGTCTCATCTGTCCAATCATCTCCCGCTTGACCACTCCACGACAAATTGTCCGCGTCCACTAGACCTGTTCTCGCATTTGGCCAAAGGAACAAGAAGTTTGGCTCAAATGATCTCCCGCACTACAAGTTTGGAAAGACACAAACCTTAACCGATACATGAATATCTGTCTGGCGTATAATACAAAATGAACGGCAAGATGCCGCAAACATAAAAACCATAGACACAATGCAGTGATTAATAAAAGATAGGAGGCCACGTTTGCCCAATGAGCTTTCTGTTTTGCAACCCAGATTAATTATACGTTCTCCAGGCTACATCACCCTTTTAAGATCAACCACTAAGGACAATGCTATACCACGGAGACATGACGGGATACCTTCTTGACGGGTAAAGCCAGTATCACAAAAGTCATAAAAATCAGGATATTAACTCCCCAGTCATGATGTTCCTTACAAAGTGCCCCAGTGATGTCCAGAGCAGGCCCTCACCAATGTGATGCCCTAGGCAAGATTTTGGCTGGTGCCCCCTAGCACCGCCGCTGGTTCCGCCTCTGACCTTGCACCCCTTTCCCAGCACCATCACCCCTCACCCATAGCAGTCCTCATGTTGGTGCTTCTACCCCCTAAATTTTAAATAGGAACAGTGTGCACATTCGGTGCGCAGCCCAAAACGGGAAGGGGCATGGCCACACAATAATACCCCCAGTTGAAATTATGCCACACAGTACTGCAACTTTATTCACATTATATCATGCGATAGTGTCTCTTACTCACGTTACATTACACAGTAGTACCACGTTACTCCTCACAGTAGTGCCCTTTATTCACATTACACTACACTGAATTGCCCCTTATTCACATTACACCACACCATATTGCTCTTTATTCACACTAGATCACACAGTAGTGCCCTTTCTATACGTTATGCCACAAAGTAGTACACATAATGCCTTTATACACATAATACCACACAGTAATGCCCCTTACACATATGACACACATTATTAATGCCCTTATACACATAATGTCCCTTACACATATGCCGCACATTATTAATGCCCTTATACACATAATGTCCCTTACACATATGCCGCACATTAGTACTACATTTCTTATGCAGATAGAGCCGCAGTCACACACAGTATATAGGCATGCTGCATATCATTTTAATCAGCAGAACCTGCTTGTGCCGCTAGGCATTTGCCTATGCCTATGCCTATGGTCGGCTCTGGTGACGTCACTATGTCCTAGAAACATTGTTCTTCCGACAAAAGTCATACCATGGCGAAACTCTCTCCTCCGTGGCAGCCACCAACGACAAGCGTAATCTTGGGGACTGTGGCGCAAGCTACGGCAGCAATCATCGCAGCCTGAGCCTTCAATCTATTTGTGATCTGCTCGGCCTGAAAAACAATGCAACACAATCAGATTACTGTACCAGAGCAGAGATTCTAACTAGGTTACCTATGAGACTGCTATCCAATATTTTACTTCTCTGGTTTACCGAAGTTGCCCCTTATATTTACTAAACAATGATTGTGTTAATGCATTGCTTTGCTGTAATAAAAGTGCAAACAACCACCCAAAGACAAACTATATTTCTTGGCTGTGACATAAAGCGCCGTTACCTTGGAGACACTCGGTGGGAGGGCTTCCTGAGCCGTCGTGTTCTGAAGAAACAGGAGAGGGACACTGCGCTGATTACAGAGCTGCACAAAATGGCTTCCTTTCAGCGAGGCATCATGGGTCAGCGCTCCGTTGCTAGCCAGTATGCCAACCAAGTGACTGAGAGGAGATACAGAGCTTCATTGCTATCTGTTCTGCAGAGCACATAGTAATAGCATCAATCAGCCAAACTGACCAGTCACGATCATGAGTGAGGTCCTGAACACACAATACATGTCCCAGGGGTGGAACACCTGAACAAATGATGGCAGTTCTGTTCACTATATTTGCATCCGGGAGAATAGGAACACATCTGGATCCACAACCCAGGCAGGACCAATCTTATAACATTAGGCACACAAGCTCTGGCATCATAAATCACCATCCCCACCCATTCAATACAGAAAACTCCACAGCCTAAATAAGTGGAAGTACTCTGCACAATTATGGGCTCGTTTAGAGCTGGGATGCAAACAATATTCTTTAGGTGGGGCAAGCGCAAAAAAAAGGCTGATTGGTCTTTTGTCTAATTGTGGGTTTTTTCCATGCAATGTGAGACGCATTTCGCACTTACTCTTCTGGGAGGAGTCGCGTAGACAGACCCAAAGTACAATAAATGCGCGGACTAGCAAAATCCAAAAAAACAGGTGGGCTGGGATGGTCCGGGGGAGGGAGGAAATCTCTGAAGATTTTCATTTTAAAATTTTCAACCTAATCCCGGGATTGACCATTTTTCAATTCCGATACTTGGGATTGAAAAAAGGCCCGGGATTGGCCTTCCCAGTCTGCAGTAATAAAGCATATTTTCTAATCGGCTTTTAAAACGGAAAGTGACAGATGTGTATCAATACAGAATATTCATTTTAAAAAGAACATTATTCCCCCTCGTCCTGTAATGTGTATGGACTGAGTGCAGACTCTGACAAGTGGTAGTCGCTCTGCATGTACAGATGGAAACGCGTTTCCCCGCTGGTTAGTGGCTTACTCAGCGAGTTATTCCCATTAATTTATTAATTGTCTATCAAATCGAACAAGTGTATTCCCATGTTTCTATCTCTCCGACCCTGGCTTCCATTCCTGCATTTTCTACTGTTATCTTCTATAAACTTGTATTGATTAACCAGATCCCAAATAATTTATTTGTTGCCTAAAAGTAGCGCAGCTCGTTATCAATATTCATCAGGTCATTAAAGAACCCGCAGCTTGTGATTGGCTGTCCCAGCTCACAGCCTTTATTGGTTTATATGTAAATTTGTATTTGAGATAGATTTGTTGAATCTGTATTTCAGAATCCCAGAAAACACTGCTGCGTACTGCAGCTACCAGGAGCTTCGGCACCTTAGCGACGCATGTTCTCTAGGGGCAGCTTTAATTAAAAGTAAGATCATCAGATTCACCATCTACTTTATTATTAAAGACTCAATGTGATTTCCAGTACAATGCCCCTGTATGTGTGTGCGCTACACCTGTGCTGTCAGCCTAGGAGGGAGCCCACATACAGGGAATCACAGTGTGAGTACAAGTAATATTTGGAACATACCCTTCGATTGATGAGAATCCAGCCACCAGAGTGGTTCCATAGTCGGCTTTGAATTCCAGGAACTTACTACCATCTACCAGGCGGCTGAGAACCTGCGGAGAGCAATCAGCACATGACCGAGACACTACAGATCCATGCAAAGGTTATTAGTACATACGTGACCTGCCACATACACGCATCAAGTCCATGACATTACTAGTAATAGCGTCATATGAAATGAGAGGTTGAAGTCTGTGAATGAAATGTAGATCCCCCTAAATACACACCAGTGTGCTCTCATTAGGACGTGACGACTTACTTACCAGTTTCACATCCAGGGTGCAGCTATAATCGCGTGGCGCTAGACCCGCTAACTCCCGGGTATCATAAATGGGATCCTCGTATTCTGCGCGCTCATCGGGCTGAGAGTCAAAGTTTAAGGTTGAAATGATCATTCGTGCGCAGCTGTACGCATCAGATTCTGTAGGCGCAAAATGATCCACACATCCGCTGACCCTGTATGGGAATGGGAGACACAATGTACAAGACACTATAGAGTGTAAGCTTGCAAGCAGAGCTTTCCTGCCTCTATGGGGTCTATTCATGAAGCAGTGAAAAGAGTGAAGAAGTGAGCCCGTGGAGAAGTTGCCCATGGCAACCAATCAGCTGCTCCGTACAACTGTATAGTATGCAAACGATAAATGTTACCTCAATGCTGATTGGTTGCCATGGGCAACTTCTCCACTGGCTCACTTCTTCACTCTTTTCACTGCTTCATGAATAGACCCCTATGAATGTTTGTTATTGCCCAGTTTTGTTTGCTCATTAACGGAAATTAACGGAATTTGCTGCACTGTTAATAAATACGTAAATAAATAAATGAATAAGATACAATAACTAGTGGGAGCTCCGTATTCATTTATCCAGACTGAACCAAAGCCTTACACACAGCGCCACCTACTGATTATACTGTATACAGCAGTGTGAGATACAGTATGACGCTGTCTGCATGCCTACAATGTCACAATACTTTCAGTGTAATGAGCATCTGAATATTATTAATTAATATTATTTTATGGAGTAGGTTTATGCCCAGACAGGAATATTGGCTTATGTAGATTTGTGTGACGCCAATATACTGTAGGCGGGTTGGGGGTGGTCATAGCCCTAGGGCCATGCGTGTTTGTGTGACTGGGAACAGATACAAGGGCAAATGTAGTAAGCCTTAGAGAGCAATAAAGTGGATAGAGATAAAGGGGTCTATTTACGAAGCCTTGGATGGAGATAAAGTACCAGCCAATCAGCTCCTAACTGCCATGCTACAGGCTGTGTTTGAAAAATGAGTTAGGAGCCGATTGGCTGGTGCTTTGGGGGTCATTCCGACCCGTTCGCACACAGTGGTTCTTCGCTGCGGTGCGAACGGGTCGGAAATGCACATGCGGGGCGGAAGCATTGGGCACGCGCATAGTCACCGGGTCAACAACGCCGCCAGCGAGAAATGTGATCGCAGCGGCAATCGCAAGAAGACGGACAGGCGGGAGGCGTTCTGGGGGGTGGATACTCACCGTTTTCCAGGCGTGGTGAGCACAACACAGGCGTATCAAGGCGTTTGGAGGGCAGATGTCCGACGTCGGTACCGGGACCTTCATCGCTGGATCCGTCGCACAGGGTAAGTAACTGCAGCCCTGATCTTGTTTTACTTGAAACTTTTTTTGTATAGCAGGGCTAAAATACACTCCCCCATAGGCGGCGTCAAGTTGATCGCACGAGCGATTAACTCGGAATGACCCTCTTTATATCGAGTGATTTTATCTCCATCCAAGGCTTCGTAAATAGACCCCAAAGTATCAACCAATCGGTTCCTGTCACTTTTCAAACACAGCCTGTAGCATGACCGGCCGGTACTTTATCCCTCTCCAAGCTGTGACACACCTTCCCCGCAGACCTGGGCAAAGAGGTACATACGTCTGAGGAATAACACCCAGGGGATGATGGAAATGTGGATGGATCCCGAAGACATCTGCCAGCAGCGATTGCGTCATAGAAAGAAATTGACGACTGCACACAAGTCGGACCACGCCCTCATACACGGACACAGCCTGTACATGCGGACAGACTGACCTGATATGGGATTGGTGCCAGTCCGGATACTATTAATGACTGTTGCAGCTACGACTGGAAAAAAGTGGGCGGCCCGGCCACCTGCATGCAGGCGCACAGATTACACTGCTGTGGACACGAATCTGTACGACACAGAATCAGCAGCATTGTTTGCTTCTTCCTAGCTGGGACAATATATTATCCAGTTGTGACATAAACTTTTGCAAATCTTCCTTTTTTGTGTATGAGACGGGAAGTTGCTGCATATTTATCAAGAACTACTGCTGGCTGACATCACATGTGCTTGTTGCACATACGTACGCGGGGGTAGGTGCCTGCGACGTAAGCCCGGTGTATGACAGGCGCATATGCCGCAGCGCACACCGTAAGATAACCACAACCACGAATATGGCTGCAAGCGTGGCATTACCAAATCAACAGAAACGGAGTCTGCAATATGGGGTCCAATTGCGCCAATCTCTGTGCCAGCCCCCTTAGAGTGGGTGTTTAGGTGGGAAACAGCAACATATTGGTCATCACCACAGACCAATCCCAGACCTGATAGCAGGAGGTGTTCCTGACTTACCATATCGCCTCACCACACTCCCAGCAAGCTTTGCACTCTTTGGCTACGCATGTCTGACCAGACGGCTCACGGAGCCACGATTCTACTGCCTGAGGGCACCCCAATCACCACAGAGAAAGCAATGGGCCCACCGACACCGATCAGAGCCTAACACAATACACCTAAGGAACACTAAGGTACTATGACAGGAGTGTAAGACTTTCTTACCTGGAGTGCAGCCTGGCTCCCCCGAGATCCTCTGCCGAGACGTCCTCTCCCGTGGCCGCTTTAACTAGCGGAGGTCCAGCCAAAAATATAGTCCCGATCCGGTCTACAATGATGGTCTCCTCAGCCATTGTGGGAATGTAAGCTCCCCCAGCAGTACACGAGCCGCACACCACAGCCACCTGCACAACAGACAAGGTATGACTATAACGGAGCCTTACATTAATATACAATCATCACAGCACGCACACAGCTCAGTGATGCCAAAAATACTTCACTATGGCCCTCATTCCGAGTTGTTCGCTCGCAAGGCGATTTTAGCAGAGTTGCTCACGCTAAGCCGCCGCCTACTGGGAGTGAATCTTAGCTTCTTAATATTGCAAACGAAAGATTCGCAATATTGCGATTACAAACTTCTTAGCAGTTTCAGAGTAGCTTCAGACTTACTCGGCATCTGCGATCAGTTCAGTGCTTGTCGTTCCTGGTTTGACGTCACAAACACACCCAGCGTTCGCCCAGACACTCCCCCGTTTCTCCAGCCACTCCCGCGTTTTTTCCGGAAACGGTAGCCTTTTTTCCCACACGCCCATAAAACGGCCTGTTTCCGCCCAGAAACACCCATTTCCTGTCAATCACACTATGATCGCCTGAGCGATGAAAAAGCCGTGAGTAAAAATACTAACTTCATAGCAAAATTACTTGGCGCAGTCGCAGTGCGGACATTGCGCATGCGCACTAAGCGGAAAATCGCTGCGATGCGATGAAATTTACCGAGCGAACGACTCGGAATGAGGGCCTATGTTATTTTGTGCTGGGACTTATTGTACACCTGCTGCAAATTGTGATTTACATAGCTGGCTCTGCCTTGATGACCACAATTTATTTGGAACAATGGGGCCTAATTCAGACCTAATCGCTAGGCTGCGTTTTCATACAGTGGGCAATCGGGTCTAAACTGCGCATGCACCGCAATGCCCAGGCGCGTCGCACGGGTACAAGGCTGATCGCCGCTCAGCGATGGGTTTGTGCGAAGAACCCATTCGCACAGGCGTTCGCAAGGAGATTGACAGGAAGAGGGCGTATGTGGGTGGCAACTGACCATTTTCTCGGAGTGTCTGGAAAAACGCAGGCGTGTCCAAGCGTTTGCAGGGCGGGTTCCTGACTTCAATACCGGTCCCGGACAGGCTGAAGTGATGGCAGCGGCTGAGTAAGTCCTGGGCTGCGCAGAGACTGCACAAGATATGTTTGTACAGCTCGGCTACACATGCGTTCGCACACTTGCAAAGCGAAAATACACTCCCCTATGGGCGGAGACTATGCGAACGCAGGACTGCAAAAAAAAAACCCCAGCGAGCGATCAGGTCTGAATTAGGCCCAATATCAGTTAGGCCTGTTTCAATTATTCTAAAAGTATGCACTCTGAGGGCCAGATGTACTAAGCTTGTAAAGTGATAAATATCACTGTGATAAAGTACCAGCCAATCAGCTCCTGTCATTTTTCAAACACAGCCTGTGACATGCCAGTTAGGATCCAATTGGCTGGTACTTTATCACAGTGATATTTATCACTTTTCAGGCTTAGTACATATCCCCCTATATGAGAGTTACTATCACCATGCTGTTAAAGTATAAAATTGGAATATAATTACTGCAACTATGAGCGTTTTTCTGCTCTATTTTTTCCTATATATATATATATATATATATATATATATATATAATATATATATATATATATATATAAAACATCATACAAATTCAGCACTCACCTAATATTAACACTTCAAACTGTAATTAATCTGAATTCAGGGAATGTTAGTTCCAAGATACTGCAAGAATCACACCCAAGCATATCAGTGAAAACACCTGGGGAATTTCTTGCACCCCTATTGTCCATATGTAAATTAAATGTTAAGAAATTCCCCAGGTGTTTTCACTGATATGCTTGGGTATGGTTCCTGTCTCTTTAAAAAAAAAAAAAAAGTGGGACAGGGCCTAAACACATGATATAAGCATGCTGTGTATTTAAAATCCAAAAGATGCCTGTAAGCATTGCTCAGATTTGTGTAAGTCAGTGTAGGGACAAACCAAATGGGAGTGGCTGTGAAGGGGCTGGTCAGCTTAACAAACTATTGCAATATTTTGGAACTAACATACCCTGAATTCAGATGAATTACAGTTTGAAGTGTTAATATTAGGTGAGTGCTGAATTTGTATGATTTTTTTATTTAAATAGTGCGGTCACAATACCACTGGCACCGCGGATGTACGAGTGCTGTGGGTTCTTGCCTATTGTTTATATATATATATATATATATATATATATATATATATATAGTTGCTGCATAGCGGGCGCCATGCAACTCGCGCCGGCTCTTTGCATTATAACTCCCATTATAAGTTGCGTTACATATGTAACGTCACGTTATAATTGTAACGTGCATTCTACTTTCTGTCCACCAGATGTAGTTTTTCCTAAACTGTACAGCACATGCCTCAAATAGCCAACGGACCCTTCCTAGCGCCGCCTGCTGATTGGCTGACATTTATTGTGACAATAAAGAACCATTAAACACTTCCCTTTATAAAAAAAAATCCCTTTCTACTAAATACAATGCCACGCTGCTGCCCTGTTCACGCTATTTATTTTGTCGTTACATTGTGTACTAAATCCTAGATTTTATTAGCATAAACGGCATTTTTCTTGGAAAGAATCTGAGGTTTAGTTGCTATCAAACAGCGAGAAATATGTAATGCACTGTGCCACTGGGTCCGTATCTCATTAATATGACTTCCAGATGGTCTCCATTGCTGTGTCGCCACACTTGGCGGGTTCAATCCAACATATTTTTTAACGTAAATCTGACAAAACACATCACATATACACCAGGGGTGCTTACTCTAACCACGGTTGGCTGTGGCCTAATGAATACAGTGTCCACCCGTGCCCGTGCACCCATGGTTCGATACCCAACTGGGCGCGCATTTAAAAAAAAAAAAAAAAATGTTTTAAATGTATTTATTAATTATTTTTTAATGCAATAAAGTTAATTGATGTGTTGCTACTTCCCTTTATATAAAAAAGTTCCCTTCTACAAATCGGCATGCATTAGGTCGACAATGCTGTGTTCAACCACGGTAGATCGACAACTGCAGTTGATTGACTGTATGTACATCGATTGTAACCGTAGATCGAAACATATTTGTTCGACTGTAACAACTGATCGAGAGTTAAGTAGTCGAATATATTAGTTAGACATAACATACTAGTCGACATCATTTACATAGACATTAATGAAGATCGACAGTACAGTGATCGACAACAGCGTTAGTTCGACCCGCAAATAGCTCGAACTGCTGATAGATCAACCTTTAATAGATCGACTGCACAAAGGTCGACCTGGACTTGGTCGACCATTACTAGGTCGCCCCGCTCATAGGTCAACTCGGTGATAGGTCGACCGCCAATAGATCTACAGCAAATAGGTCGACAGCTAATATGTCGACTGTCAACAGACCTTTCCTCCGTTTAGATACTGTATCTAATATCTTCCACAATGGCCGTTAATAGCGGCTTGACGTCTGGCCGACCCTACTGGTAATAGTGCCACTACAAGTACCACAACACCCTGGCACTGCCCCCTGCTCTGTTAGTACAGTAACCCCCTTCATGCCCCCACCCATGTCTGCTGGCACCCCCGGCACCCACCTTCACCCCTGCTGCACATCTGCAACGCTGCCCCCTTCCTAGCCACCCTGAGACCCTCTAAACCTAGACGCCGCCACCATCCCCCCTAGTCACCCCGCTGCCTGTCTACATTTAGACGCATAGATATACACCCCAGTGCCTCTCGGAATCTATTTTTCACCATGGCACTACAAGTACCACAATGCCCTGGCATTGCTCCCCGCTCTTAGAATGACAGCTTCCTGCAGCGACAGGGCTCATGGTTAAAAACCGAAAGGCTGGACAGGACCAGCACCCTGCAAACAACTCAGCCATTCTGGAGCTTGTAGTGCGTGTCCAGGTCCATGGGGTGTTCCTTCCAGGGGAGGTGTTGCTGTCACAAGCGAGGCCTGGATGGAGAGATTACAGCCTGCCCGTATGGTCCGGGGATGGTGTGATAACCGGAACAGTCCGGATCTTATAGTGAGGCTCTCTCCCTCCCGACCTCGCTTGTGACAGCTGTCACACAACCCCCTATACAGATCACCCCCCAGACGGTGATGGACGTGGATAAGCACTGCAAGCTCCAGAATGGCAGAGTTTGCTGAAGGAAGCCGTTCTAGTCCAGTGTTCCGGTATCCATTCCGGTTTCTGTTTTTTTACCCATAGACTTCAAAACTGCACTTTAATGACGTTATGCACATTGCACGGATGACACCAATCAAAACAATACGTGTCCCTGTGCGCCAAAATCCAACCAATAAAATATACTTCTACATAAGACAAATCAAGAGTTCAGTATGGCCTGACGTATAGTGGTGCCACTAAACCATCCAATAAAACTACATGAATCCTATAGTGAAGGAGGAGCTATGTTCCCGCTCTTTTACACAGAATAAAAGCTCTGACCCGCCCTTGCTTAGGCGCCATTTTCTGGAGATTGCTAGCTGGCTTTATACTGTCTGTTAGCGTCTTGGGATTGGCTTCTGGAGATTCTGATTACCATATAGTATTAATAGAAAGAGAAAAAAGTATTCCTTAATTAGGGCACTCACAGAACTGATACACTTGCATTCTGATTACCATATCAGAGCTTTTCTGGAGACGTGACCGCAGTAGCGGATCTTGCCACGGGCTAGCAGGACTTTTGCCCGGGGCGCCGTCTTCCGGAGGGCGCCGCACCATGGCAAGATCCGCTGCTGCTGTGGTGCCCCCCACTGCCGCGGCCCACTGTCCACTGTGAAGGGAAACTAGACGCTATGCATCTAGTTTCCCTTCGTGGGCTGCCCGCGTAGCATCTCGTTTCCCTTCCTGGAGAGGACCTTCACTGTAATGATGTGCGGTGCGCGTTGACGTCATCGCGCACCGCACAGCAAAGGTCCTCTCCACGAAGGGAACTACACGCTTAGCGTCTAGTTTACCTTCGTGGAGAGGACCTTTGCTGTGCGGTGCACAATGACGTCATCGCACACCGCACACCCTACAACAGTACAGGGGGCGTAACTGACCACGCCCCTAATGCCACCCGGGGCGCCAGAAGCCCCGGAACCGGCCCTGCGTGACCGGCAGGAGTGTTCTTACGACGCAGAGGAGGAGAGCACTGAGCTAACTGTACTCTGTCTTTCTATTACACTCTCATCCCAGATAAACTGTCCTCTATTTTTCTCTTTTTCAACTGCTGCTTGTCCTTCTACAGACCTCTCCACAACACCCCCGGACAACCTCCGTTCCCTCTCACACATAGACCCCAACACGCTCCCCATAATGTTATAATAACTTCACACAGCAGTATTCGTGTGGTACGTATAGTCCCATATATGTGTAATAGGCGCCCGCAAAACTACTAACACTTGCTAAAATAAGAGTCCAAATAATATATATATATATATATATATATATATATATATATATATATATATATATATCCCCTCTGTGCTGTTACTACTACTACTAAACGTTTATTAGCACCCTGGTAGTCATTCCGAGTTGATCGCAGCCAGCAACCTTTTGCTGCTGCTGCGATCAACCAGTCCACGCCTATGGGGGAGTGTATTTTACCTTAGCAGGGATGCGATTATTTAACAATTTTTATTTATCTAGTTACTGCTTTATGTACTGTTTGTGAATCTTAACTGTCCCAATTTTTTTTTTTTTGGGGGGGGGGAGGGAGGGGGGATACTCTTGTTGATTTTGACATGTCTTTGATAATTGATTGATTGGTTGTTTCTTAGTTTGTTTAAAAAAAACAACAACAGTTATTGTGGCGATTGCATTAAACGTTGTATTTTTTGTAAATTCAGTTATTAATGTTTACTTTATGGTTATAAATTGTTTATATTGGACAGTAGCTGTAGCACGCGGCGTTGCTCGTCATTTTAATGTTTGTTTACAAAAATCAATGTAAAGATTAAACACACAGGCTGCCGCTAACATTTTATTCCTTGTGGAATTGTTTTTTATTCTACCGCTTGTAGCTGTTTTCTTTGTGGCATTTTATTTTCTTAACTTCAAAACAAGAGAACATTTTGTAACTCATCACTGACATATCATGCCTGTCCTGAAATAGTCTGTGCTGCTGGGCCACCCCTAGGGGTGCTAGTGGTGTGTTACCCCTACAGTGTTTGTTCCCAGAGTGTAAGTCATATGTGTAGCAAGTTTGGTGTAAATTTCTCCAAGCTTTCCACAGGTCTGCTGACATACTCTTGGCTGCTGTCCCACCCCTAGGGGTGCTAGGGGTGTCTGAGCCACAATGTGTTTGTTCCCAGAGTGTAAGTCATATGTGTACCAAGTTTGTTGTAAATTGTTGCAGGCATTCCAGAGTTATGCTGTCTGCTGGAATACTCAGTGCTGCTGCCTCACCTCTAAGGGTGCTAGGGGTGTGTTCTTCCCATAGTGTTTGTTCCCAGATTGTAAGGCTTATGTGCATCTCTCTCTCCCTCTCTCTTTAATTTCTCTCTTCCTCTCTCTCCATCATTCTTGGCAGTGCCTTGAGACAGACCTTGCCTCAAGGATATACCATGCGGTGCGACTGAACCAATCTGGAGCAAATATGTGACATATCCTTCCGTGCTGTCGAGACCTCCGCCGAATAATCCTGAAAAATAAGCAGACGATTGTCTTGCCATTCCAAGGATTTCAGCTTGCGAACTGCAGTCCAAATCAATGACTTATGAGCAAAATTCAGGCATCTGACGATGACGACACGTGGGCGTCTAGTGTCTCGAACAGGTCCAAGACGATGTGCCCATTCAACCGCAAAATCTTTCAAGATATCACATAGATCCAGCATTTGTAGGAGATCAGTAGACAAGAATTTGTAAAGATCCAGGCCCTTGACGGATTCAGGGAGGCTCACGATATGCAGGTTGTTTTGCCTTGATCGGTTCTCCAAATCATCAACTATTTTAATGAGGCGGAGACTGTGTTTCCGTTCATCCTGCAGCTGTTGTTGTAGGTCACATATCACCTTATCGTGCTCCTCTATTTTATTTTAATTCTCCACCACTTGGATATCAGTGGAATCTATGTGAGCCGCCGCAAATTTCGCAGCCTGTTTATCCATTATAGGAATCATAGTAGCGGTAATGGCCCTGACCACATCTTCATAACTCAGAGAAGTACAAGCATGAGGAGGGTGAGAGGAAGCGGAATCTCCCTGTTCCGAGTTGGAAGCATCAGAGGCAGTAGAATGGTCCCCCTTCTTCCCCGGCTTGCCCTGTGCAGGCCTCGCCGGTGTAGCAGGCGTTATGAATTTTTCCATTATTATCCCCAACAATGGATAAGGATAAAATCCCGTGAGGGCAGGCACAATTAAACTTGCAGATGAGAGCTCAATAAAGAGGAGACGGTGACAGAAAACATGCAGCTGTGAGCGTCAATATAAGCGTGCAAGAGGGGATAAATAGTGGAGTAGATCAATTATATAGAAGCAGTCATATCCATTTAGAAAACAGCAATGCAGTAAACGTGAGAGGCTGGAGACCCGGTTATGTTGTTAATCAGCAGTATACATGTCCCTCAGAACCCAGGGTACAGAGAACAGAAAATCCAGAGAATGGGCTGGGGGTCTAAATAGCAAGATAGACTGTGGAGAGTGCAGCACAGTTATGTATAGTACATTTTTTGCATTGTATTGAGAGGCATGAACGGGTCAGCATTAGGAGGGATTGCTGACTCTAGACTGCCATAGGGGGAAGTCAGGGGTATCCCCAGGTAAGCTGGCTCTCAGATGCTGTAGGAGCCATTACCATGTGGCCTTACACTGGGAATTCAACCCAGACATATTTGGAATTATTTATGGGGTGGGTGTGGGGTGTGGTGGCCCCTGTGTCGGTATCGCTGGGCTGCTTCAGGTCGGCACACCCTAACACTTTATTAACACTTATGAGTTTCCCTATCACTTTGTATATATTTTTGTATTATTTTAATCACACCACTCATATAGCACTTCTGTGCTTCTTATTAACCCTATTAACTCTCACCTGTGTGCTGACCTGGGGTAGCCGACCTGTGCCGACATTATGGGGTCCTGCACCCCGGACCCATACCTAATATTAGGGACCCCCAGTGACGGAGAGGCCTTGTCGATCGGCCTGGGGGCTTAACCCTATATCTGCAGATATACGCAACCAAGATCTCCGTATTATCTGACTATTATGTAGGAATATTATTCACTCAGTGTGCATTAGGGAACCATTGTTTTTTCCTTCACAGTTATGTATAGTAGGCAGAGAAGATGGCGCCGCAGCACAGTACCTCTGGCAAACTCCTAGCAGACTGCAAGGTGTCAGCGTCATTCACTTCCCTAGACAGGGAAGACTGCTGTCCCCCACTCCACACTTGTGTGTAGCGGTCCGGCGGAGCGTGTACGCGACTTCCAAAATCGAGGCCGTGGTCTGACATCCGGAGTAGGCCTCAGAACGCGGTCACATGGTGGCGGATTCTGGGAGCGCCCACCGCCCTCCAAGGCAGCTCAGCGTCGGCCAAGGGGGCTATTAGATGGTAAGGTGGCAAGACAGCATAGTCAGGAGCAGTGGAAAGCTCTCCAAAGTGCCCCTAAAACACAGAGCTACGGAAAGCTGCTGCCGCTCCCATCCAGGCCACGCCCCCTACATCCATACATTTTTATTTCAAAAGGAGGAAAGGATTCGACACCAATGAAACATCGAAAGCCACAAACGGAAACAACACCAAAGAAGAAATCAAAATCTCGACAGGTGAGTAATATTTATTATTGTTTTTATTTTATTTTTTTAAACATGAAATTGCTAAATAATAACTATTTTATTTGAATCAATATTACTGATTCAGGAAAAAAAGGCAAAGAGAAGAGTTTCATTTGGAGGATTTGAACATACAACAACTGGAGGAAGTGCCGAGGATCCAGGTAAGCAATCTCCTATATATTATCCTAGATATGCGACTAATTTTCTAACATCGGGTGGAGTCACACCGCCGAGTGGAGTCAGAGTCATAGACTCACAGATCTGCCCAAATACACACATCTCTCTCTCACTCCCCCCCCCATGTGCTGCTCACAGCGCTGCTGCTGTGAGGGGAGGATAGCGTAGCGTGCGCCTTTCCTGCCCCTCAATGTCTATCTTCATTTCTGCGTGGGTCCGTCAGCCAATCAGAGCTCACGGACCGGCAGCTAACGGAACGCAGGCTATGATTGGATCACGAACAGTCTGCTAACTGACGATAAACACCAGCACCCCCGCCGGAGAGGCGTACTCTGTGCTATCCTCCCCTTACGCTAGCAGCGCGGTGGGCAGCACACTGGCACTGTGGGTACGGGTTACGGTCGTTCGGTCGACCCAATTTAGGTCGACCACTGAAGGTTGACATTGGCACTAGGTCGACATGGCCATTAGGTCCTGTGTATCTGACACTGGGGGCATAACTGTAGCTGGCACTGGGGGCATAACTGTAGCTGGCACTGGGGGCATATCTGGCACTGGGGGCATATCTGGCACTGGGGATAATTTATGTATCTGGCACGGGGGGAATAACTGTAGCTGGCACTGGGGGCATTTTATTTGAATTTTGTTTTTCTATTTTTCTTAACATTTTAGAGACACAGAGGCAGCAGCCAATCTCACCGATTGAGACAATAGTGCAAGCACAGCCAATGCAAGAAGAAACCTCATCCCAGAGGCACCCACAGCCACTGCAAGAAGAAACCTCATCCCAGAGGCAACCATAGCCACTGCAAGAAGAAACCTCATTCCAGAGGCAGCTATAGCCACTGCAAGAAGAAACCTCATCCCAGAAGCACCCATAGCCAATGCAAGAAAAAAAACTCATCCCAGAGGCACCCACAGCCACTGCAAGAAGAAACCTCATCCCAGAAGCACCTACAGCCACTGCAAGAAGAAACCTCATCCCAGAGGCACCATCCAGTCGAAGACCAGAATCTTGTTCCAAGCGAAGAGCAAATTCCGGATATGGAAACATCCGGCAGTGTTGCAGCAGTCCTTGAATATCGGACACAGGAATCTCCGTAAGAAGGTTTGAATCTAAATTTGTTATGAATTTAGTAGTGTGCAATTGTGTTCAACTGCAATTTGTTGATCAAAACTAAAATATAAATGATTAAATATTCACAGCTCAATCTTATCCTGGAGGCTTTAAAGAACATGAAGCAACGTAGAGCTGAAGAAAGCCAAAGGATTGATAGTCGTTTGGACAACATGGAGCAGAACATCGAGCAGATCAAGACAGCGGTTGTTCAACAAACTGATGCAATGATCTCGATGGGTCGATACTACGATCAACTTGTCTCATCACATTTTTCGGTGGTCGGACATTGCAGGAGCATGCAGCAGAAGATAGAACAGATCAGCACCACACAAAATGAACAGAGGGATGGACAATCAATCTGGACCTGGTTTTGCACAGGTTCTAGCGAATCTGTCAGTCGCACGGCACAACACAGGATTATTGACATGAAGTGGGCGTTTCTGGGTGTCAACCGACCGTTTTCAGGGAGTGTTTGGAAAAACGCAGGCGTGCCAGGGAAAACTCAGGAGTGGCTGGGCGAACGCTGGGCGTGTGTGTGACGTCAAAAGCCAACCCTCCAACGTTAGAATCAACGCACACGAAGAGTAACTACAGGGCTGGTCTTGTTTTGCACAAAATTATTTTGCAGGCGCTCTGCTGGACAAGCGTTTGCACTTCTGCAAATCGAAAATACACTCCCCAGTGGGCGGCGGCGGCAATGCGTTTGCATGGCTGCTAAAAACTGCTAGCGAGCAATCAACTCGGAATGACCCCCATTTACTCTATACGTCAGGACATCCCATCCCACCAGACCAGCAACCAGTCAACACCCATCCCTTGCCACCCCTCCCCTTCCCTCTCGCCGACATCTTTCTCCCATGTATCTGGTGAGGAAGTCATGGCCCTCATCCATTCCTCCCAGCACCACCTCCCCACTTGAACCTATGCCCTCCCGCCTCCTCCACTACCTCTCTCCTTCTTCCTGTTCCCATCTTGCCCACCTTCTCGATCTCTACCTCTCATCAGGCACTGTCCACTCTACTTTCAAGCATGCTCTTGTCTCCCCTATTCTTAAAAAAACCTACCCTTGATCCAAACACCCTCTCCAACTACCGACCCATTTCTCTCCCTTTTGCCTCCAAACTCCTTGAGCATATTGTCTACAACCGCCTTACTGCCTTTCTTTCCTCCAACTAAGTGCTTGACCCATTCCGGTCTGTTTTCCGTTTTCTCCACTCCACTGAAACTGCCCTCACAAAAGTCTGCAATGACCTCCATGCAGCAAAATCTAAAGGCCACTACTCTTTGCTTATTCTCCTTGACTTCTCTGCTGCTTTTTACACTGTGGACCTCCCGCTCCTTCTGCAAATCCTTCACTATCTTGGTCTGCGTGATACTGCCCTCTCTTGGCTGTCCTCCTACCTCTATGGTCGTTCCTTCTCTGTCTCCTCTCATGATGCCACCTCCCCCCCACTTCCACTAACTGTAGGTGTCCCCCAAGATTCTGTTCTTGGTCCTCTTCTCTTCTCTCTCTATACGTCCTCTTTAGGTGAACTCATTAGCCCTTTTAACTTCCAATATCATCTGTATGCTGATGACACTCAAATCTATCTCTCCTCCCCTGATCTCCTCACTTCTACCTCTAACTGTCTCTCTGCTATCTCTTCCTGGATGTCCCAGCGCTTTCTTAAACTCAACATGTCTAAGACTGAGCTGATCATCTTTCCACCCTCCAGCATAACCTCACTTACCAAAATCTCATTATCCATTGATGGCACTACTATCTCCACTAGCCCTCAAGTACGCTGTCTTGGAGTAATCCTTGACTACTCTGTTGCGGGTGCATACTCGCCGTGCGTGCGCATACCCACACGCTGCGTACATTGGATCATGAAGCCCTGCCTATTAGCACGTGGTATGAGTAAATACGGTAGCATACACATTCGCATAGAAGAGCCACAAAGACATATTCAATGTTTTATCCACATAGTGCAAAATTTACACATAGTCTACACACACCACACCAGCAAGTGAGATTTACTTAGGAAATAGAACAACAGAGATATCCAGCTTTACAGGATATGAGGGGACAGAACAGGGTTAGGACATAGTGTTTGGTATCCAGATGTACAGTAATTGAAGGGCTACATTCCGATCGCAGTTTGCAGATTAAAGCCGGCTCCTGCGCATAGATATGTGCAGGAATACAATATTCATAACTTGCTGTAATTACTGTTCTTGTGATATTCGGCGGGAACCCAGTGGCTGACCTCTGCAAGTACACCTGGACCAAGCATCGCCCACCTATTCAAATCAACCTATGACCCTTCACGTACTGTAAATGACCTGCCGCCTGACCTATGGAAGAAAAGCTTACAGTTCCCTTTGTATTGTGTTTTGGACCATTGTATAAAAGAAAGACCTCCTGGCCGGCCTCAGTCTATTCTCTGAAGGTCATTTTGCCAAGACTGACTGAGGACCGGATCCGGGAGGCGCTGGCGAACAAACGTATGTACTATTGGTTGTAGCTCTTCTCTGTGATATTGTTGTATTTTCTGTGTATATCTTTTTGAGGAAATATATTGTTGCTGCGCTGGTCCACAACATAACATATACTACTGGTGTCACATTCCATTCTTGTTCGAGTAAAGAGGTGTATTCAGCCACACGTGTCGCTGTACAGTGCGCATAGCGTGTCTGCGTGTATACGCAACGTGCATACACATCACAGGGTTTCTGTTTGCATTTAGCGGCTGCAGCGGCCCGAACCATAGTGTAACAAGGTACTGCATTTCCCTGAAAGTTAAACGAACTTAACACCTCCCTCTCCTTCAAACCACACATTCAGTACCTCTTACAAACCTGCTACTTTAATCTCAAAAATATTTCCAGGATTAGACCATTTCTCACCCAGGATGCCACCAAGACCATTATCCACTCACTGATCATTTCCAGACTGGACTACTGTAATCTCCTCCTGACTGGCATTCCTGACAAATACCTCTCGCCACTCCAATCTATCCTCAATGCTGCTGCCCATCTCATCCTCCTCTCCTACCTCCCCTCTCCTACAAGACCTTCACTGGCTCCCCTTCCCTTTCAGAATCCAATTCAGGCTTCTCACACTCACTTACTCCTCTCCCATCTGCATCTCTGACCTTATCTCCCTTTACACTCCCACCGTCCTCTTCGCTCTGCTAATTCACGCCGCCACTCCTGCCGACTGATTACTTCCTCCCACTCCTACCTCCAAGATTTCTCATGTGCTGCTCCTTTTCTCTGGAATTCTCTACCTCTCCCCCTCTGACTCTCCACAAAACTTCAAACGGGCTCTCAAGACCCACTTCTTCACCAAACCCAGCCGTCTCTCATCCTAACCCTCTGTCCCACACTCAGTCTACCCCATCTGTGTCACCCCCGTGTGCCCCTCCCCTTTAGAATGTAAGCTCTCACGAGCAGGGCCCTCAACCCTCGTGCTTATTCTTCTCTTACTTAAACATCCTCGACGGCACCTAATTCCATGGTTTTCTGCCACTCTGATACTTATGTCAGTGTTATTTACCCTGTATATGTCTCCAACTGTAAGTCACTATTGTCCCGTTTTGATTTTTCATTTATGTACACTGTAATTGCGCGCTGCGGATCCCTTGAGGCGCAATATAAATAAAGGAGAATAATAATAATATCCTGTGTAAAGGCCCACTCACAGGACCTTCAGCAAAAGAATACCAGCCTGTGCCCCTCGTTTAACATTTTAGTCAGTGATGACTTTTATCAAGAAACTGACTGAAACATCGAACACGGGGCACAGGCTGCCGAATTGGTGAAGGTTCGGTGATTTACACAGGATATATTTTGGTATATTTGTACCCAGGAGGGCACCAGGGCAGGACATTTCTGTATATAGTGGAGTGCATCACGTCTGTGCACCATTAAGTGTCTGCTCTCCTCCCAGAGCTCTGTGGTCTATGTCTCGGAGGTATCATAATCCTCTCACAATAAAGTACCCTGTGTGGCCTACGTGCATGGGATGTGTGACATCATGGTGGTCCGAGTGTGATGTCACGGGGGTGTGGCCTACATGCAAGAGGTGTGTGACATCATGGTGATCCAAGTGTGATGTCACAGGGGTGGGGCCTACGTGCAAAGGGTGTGTGACATGGTGGCCACAGTGTGATGTCACAGGGGTGTGTGACATCATGGTGGCCACAGTATGACATCATTGGGGGGGGGGGGGGGTTTGGCCTATGTGCAAGGGCTGTGTGACATCATGGTGGCCACAGTATGATGTCATGGGGGTGTGGCCTACGTGCAAGGGGTGTGTGACATCATGGTGGCCACAGTATGATGTCATGGAGCTGTGGCCTACGTTCAAGAGGTGTGACATCATGGCAGCCAGAGTATGATGTCATGGGGGTGTAGCCTACATGCATGGGAAATGTGAAGAATCATGGTGGCCAGTGGTGGATGCAATAAGGGCAAAGAGATGGCAAATGCACCATCTTGAGAGCCTGCACAGAGGTATAATGTATTATGGACAATAACAGATATATACTATATAAGAAGCCCGGTCTCTATTTAATCCCAGTGTCCTGTGTGCTGCTTTACCTGAGGGATTTTCATCGCCGACATTATGGCTTCATTGTAGAATGTCCTCCCGCCATGTTCCTTGTCCGGAAACAGCTCGGCCTACAGAAGACATAGTATAATATATATATCCTCGGTAGATAGGTACTGTAGCCGTGTGCTGCAGCGCTGGTTGCGGTACCTGCAGAGGGAGGAAGGCGCCGCCACTGTCCACCAGGTAGACGGTGGGCAGCCGATTATGAATAGCGATCTCCTGGGCTCTCAGCTGCTTCTTTACGGATATGGGGTAAGCGGTTCCACCTTTCACCGTGGCATCATTAGCGATGACCATGCACCATACGCCACAGATCCTTCCGATGCCTGCGCGGGATACAGAAACACACATACGTGGCTCATGGATATGTCATGCCTGGCCCATCTTACATAACAACTCATCTCCAAACGTGTCTAATGGTCAGAGGTCTGTGCACTGGAAACAACATCTCTACACAGGAGATCCAAGTGCTACAAGAAAAGGGAACAAACCTCCCTGGACAATAAGTAGGCCTCACCATATACAACACAGGAAGGGTCTCCTACCACAGCGGTCCTACAAGAACATGTCTATTGGTACACTCTTACCAGCCAGGCAGCCAGCGGAGGGAACATCGCCGTACGGCAGACTGAGGCCGGCAAACGGAGCCAGTTCTAGAAAGTCTTCATCATCCAGAAGCATTTTCAGCCTCTCTCGCAC